>NW_008824676.1:3715522-3738017 GCF_000699105.1 Pygoscelis adeliae
AAGGAAGGATAAGGAAGGATAAGGAAGGATAAGGAAGGATGCCAAAACGCCGGCCAGCACAATGCCGCTGACTGCAGCACAGCAACACTCAGGGAATTTGGCCAAATCTTAGAGTTGTAAGGTCCAGAAAAGGAACTCTCTATTTATTTAGCTTTGGTTGGTAGTAAAGAGCACAAAGCTCTTGGCACCCTGACAATTAATCTTCCGAGAGTATAATACATCCAGCATTGCTAAAAGCAAACATTAAACCAGGAACAAATGAACTCAGCTGAGCCAGCCAGTGAATCAGCCATGAGCACGGCATTCCCCTGCTCCTGTCCGCTGCCTGGGGAGCACAACCTCCACCCCCTCGAAAGCACAGCAAGCAGCTGGCTCCCACGGGAGGTCTCGGGTGACCGTGAGGAGCAGCGCAGCCCACGGGAGCCCTTGGAGAGAGCATCACCTCCCCTGCACCCTTGGCTAGGTAAAGGAGCAGAGTTATAAGGAAAGGGGTGTCAAACCATGATTTTTAGTCAAAAACATATACCTCTTTTTTGGACTGTTACCATCTCCCAGAGGAGGCTAAAATTCTCCTTTCAGTTCGGAAGGACCAGCTGGTCTATCCATCTCTCCTGCCAAGCCCTGCGTGCCCAGCCAGAGGAGGATATCCTTCGGAGCCTGGAGTCAGCCACTGGCTCCCGCTCAAGCTCTCCACCGTGCAAGTGGCCGATGGTGCCGGGCGCTACCTGGTTTCACAGCTGTGCCTGGCAGGGCTGTGCTGGCCCTGGCTCACGCCGAAAGCACAGTGTCGCTCAGGCCAGACCTCGCTCCCAGCCCCTGGGAGCTTGGAAAACCTGCCAGCACCCATCTAAGTTCCCAAGTACGGAAGCAGGCACCAGCCCTCGGTCCCAACATGAACATTTTGGGGTTGGTCTGCCAGGGCCAGGACACAAGCTCACTTATTTGCTGCCTCTAATTGTTAGAGCATACGAACTACATGAGCTCAAACTAGTGGGGCTGCTAGCATGGGAATTACAAACAGATTCATAACTTCAAATACCCAAATACAAAATTTTAAAGTCTCATTTTCGAGCATCTCGCAACGCTCTAGAAGCTTCTGGTTTGATTTTTCACACACTCCAGCAGTTTGTCACACCTTATGGCCAAATCTGCTTTTTCTGCCTTGGAGTAATATGCAAGGAGCTCATCACAAATCAACACCAGCCCTGTGCTGGAAAAAAATATGCTTTACACACAGCACCCGAGGATCATTGCTAGTGGTCCGCTACCCAAAGCACTGCAGGAGGAGAAGCTTGTGATCTGCTGGTCACGACCTTCCTGATTTTTATACCAGTAACATGGGTACCAGCAAATGGGGTCTCCGATTCAGGGGAGTTCCCCTGGTTGAAATCCCCTGTGGGCATAAGCCTGGATTAGGCACTAACCATAGTCAAAGCTGGCAGGAGCTCTGCTGCTGAGCCGGTGAGCAGGGCAGGGAGAAACACCGGCGTCTGCAGAGATTTTGTGCCTTCCCCTGTTGATGGACCAGCAACCGATGGCGTCCCGGTGGTACCACATCTGAGGGGAGAGCAAGTCATTAACCATCCGCTGTGCGGTGGAGGCCGGCAAAAGCTTTTGAGCTAGAAAGCAGAAAGTGTAGGATCAGCAGCTGCTCTCACAGTCCTACTGACAGCACATTCCCACCCTGGTTTGGTCAAGAAAGCCTCTACACATCCTTCCCGCTCCCTGACAGACGCCTTTGGGTGTTGAACAGACAGTGTTCTTTCAGGGTAAATGCAAGGCTTCAGTATTTTCCAGGGCTGAATGCCTCCAGACCGACAGCCCTGGTAGCATTTCTGGGCCCAACACAATGTATGAAGCTTGCAGGGGCTTGACATTATAGTCTATCCCGAATCAGACGAGAAAACCCATGAGACTCCCCCTCCTCCTGGGATCTGCAGCTTCCTACCATCATCCTTTAGACATCCTCACCTTTGCTCCTGACCTCGTGAGGCTCGAACTTAAACCAGGTTCTAATGAAAAAAGATGAACGATGAAAGAATGGGGTTGTCTCCTCCCTTGACCTAGAGGACTGGTGTCCACAGCCCAAAACTGGGAGTGGGGGATCGCATCTTCTCTTGCTGTCAGAGCACGGGAAGGGTGCTGGGGGCCCGCATCGCTGGGAAGAATGCCTGTGGGGCTGCCGTTAGAGACCGTATCACAGTAACTGATTTCCAGAGGCTGAATTTAGGTTTGTGTAGGTGGTAAGCATTTCCCAGCTGTGGGTGTCTGGCGTTGCTACCTTCCCACAGGGTTTCGTACGTGGAATTAACCCCTCCACCCCCAAACAACAAACCCAGCAAGCCCCCCCAGTGCTCGTCGGGGCCACGTGCAGGTGTGGCTGGAGCCCCCGGCCTGCGGCCCCAGCACCACCCCACCGCCATGGGCACCTAGTTTCACGAGGGCTCGCTCATGGCAGAGGACTCCTGGGCTCCGTCTCGTGCTCGGGAGGGGACATCCCCAGGGGGTGCTGAGACCTGCTGCCACCTGTTCCCCAGCAGCACCCTGTTTCCTTCAACCCCTCGCTCACACCAGTCTCTTGTCACTCAACCCGTCCCCATTTCCCCACTCTCCTCTAGGTCAGTCGCCCCCTCTCCTCACCTACCGTCCCAGTTTTCCCTGCTGTTTTGCCCCCTCTCCATTTTCTTCGCCGTATCTCAGCCATTCCCCATCTCCTGCCAACCAGCCTCAGGCTCCTCAAACCTCGGGGTAAGGACGGCGTGGCCAGAGACTATTCCACGTGGCCAAGCAACAGGCAGCACTATCCTGAGGATGGCCCAAGCATGCACCGGTCACCGGTAGCTTGCTGGTGTCAACTACCCTGGGTTTCAGCCTACCACCGCGATTGCAGAGCTGAGATGCAATGTCTCCCTGCTTTTG
This sequence comes from Pygoscelis adeliae, assembly GCF_000699105.1. Lineage (NCBI taxonomy): Eukaryota > Metazoa > Chordata > Aves > Sphenisciformes > Spheniscidae > Pygoscelis > Pygoscelis adeliae. The sequence continues at coordinate 3,718,442 of NW_008824676.1, forward strand.
CTGAACAGCAGCTCGGGGGGCACAAAATCTTTGCAGAAGCTTCAGCCAGACAGCTGGGTAGGATTTAAAAAGTCTTAAAAAAAAAAACTTTAGAAAGAGAAATAATATTTTTAAATTAATCATATTTTTAAACTACAATTTACTTGCCTATCTATGAAGACCAGGAGTTTGGGTCATGCTCTAAAACCATTCAACCTTCAGGAGTGGGACTGCCCTCATGTACATTGACTTTCTAAAAGTCAAGTCTTTTCTAAACAAATTGTCAAAATCAATACAGGACCGAAGCCCCATGAGGAGACATCTCCCCCACCCCTCCCAAGCCCCACCTCGGGTGGGAAGCAGAGCCTTTCGGGGATGTGTCTTCTCTCATTTGCCCAGAAGAGGAGCTCGACCCGGGCACTGCTTTTCAGCCACTGAAGAAGAAAGCTTTCAAATGGCAGGATGGAAACTAGTGCACATGATGATTACACATTTTTTTGTTTCTTAGTAGTTCTTTACATGTTATAAAAAATTTACAAAGTTACATACTCACCCATAACCACCCAGGGTACTGTTTTTTCACCATCGTCACAGTGCCCACCTCACCCCTGGGACCTCCCGTTCCACCTCGGGCACCCCTGCCCCACACACGTTGCTGTCCTCGCTTGTCCTCTTGGGTCTCAACACTGGGCTTGCCCAGTTGTGGAAGCCCCAATACACCCACAGGGCTCGATGGCTGCAGGCATTCCCGTGAGCTGGCCTTGGGCACGTGTCCCAGCAATGACCATGTGTGGGTGCAAGCCAGGGAAGAAATGCAGCTGCGCACGGAACTGCTCAGCTGCTCTGCAGAAGCGGAGCCCAGGCATGAGGGCATTGTCCTGCCTTCGGGCTGTGAAGCAGCCAAACAAGCTTCTTTTAATATATTTTAGTGTAATAATTATATCACGGTAGAAATTAGGTGCTCAAGAACAAGGAAAAGACAAGGTGCTTACCCTGATTAGCAGCTCTTCGTTGGTTACTGAGCCTTAATTTTATGATTGGAAGTGGAAAGCTGACTCACCCTCCCTGACTACCTTCAGCACTGATGCAGGAGTTTCTGGTTTTGCTCTGGAGGCACGAAAAATAACAGGTACAACAAGATTACAAAAATCATCCAGAGTAACAAGTAAGAAAGAGCTGCTTGGCAGAAGCTAGACAGGAACATTATGAATTCATTTTAACTACAACAATCACTATCAAATGGCTGGAAGGATGGTAGAAGAGCAGAGTTATTACACTGTGCAAAATTTGAGGTAATTTGTTCCTGGAATTTGCTTTGTTTCCCTCAGATTATTGAATTCACCAGATAATGTCTGTCTAGAATTCCTCATGCAAAAAAAAATAAACAACCCACAAACAAAGGAAAGCAGTAAATCCAACTCAAATGAACATTAAACCCCTCCAAGACATAACGTAGAGATGAATGCTGTCACCGCTCCCCAGGGTGGTCCTGTAAGGAGGCCACAGAGGACATTTCCTTGCCCGGCCACGAAGGCTGGATGCTGGCGCCATCTGCTCATGGGCGCTGCCAACCGGAGACACCCAGCCAGCACGTCCTGCCCACGCCGCAGCCACGAGGTTTGGGGCTGCTCACGTAGGATTGCGGCTCTTGTCTCCGTGGATCATATTTCCGTTCCCCAATGACTTAATTAAAAGAAAGACAGTAATGCCTTTCCGACCAGGAAAAAGCTAGGTGAAATAAGGAGGCTCTGGATGTCCACCACGAGCTATCCCAGCCATGAAGCTGGCAGCTTCGCAGGGCGCGGTGCTGGGACACAGAGGACAGTCTTTGGTGTACTTGGACTCAAAGGTCAGTAGATGTTTACTTTGCAGCTAAGAGGAGTAGATTTTGCAGATCACGATTAATTCTCCCGGGCACGTGAGCGCTGGACGGAACAATTACAGCTGCGGACAGTTTTATCCTCTTTGCCATGAGCAGAAAATGGAAGGGCTGCAGAAGGAGACAGTATTATATCCCAAATCTCCTTATTTAATAGTGGAACAAAATGTACTTTTATGCCTGTGCAGTTTGTAGCAGCAAGCCGAGGCTTTCTTCCTCTTACCCCAGGGTGCTTTCATTTGTTCTGCCAGCCCATTCCCTGTCGGTCAAAGTATATAAATTATTAATGTACAGACTAAATGCTGTTCTCACTCATCCGGTGAAGAATACATGAAGAGGACAAGGAGGATTTGGCCCAAAGATTTTAATCGTGTCACTCTGATGAATTGGTTTAACACAGCTTTAAATGGGAAGCTTTTTGTTCCGATTTTTGTGGGTGTTTTAATTACTGAATGGGTTATTGTTTGGCTAATTTAAATCAGCATGGAAAGGGAATAGACTGGTAGCTGCTTGAAGGAGTATCCCTATAGCTCTGTCTCAAACGGCAAGAGATTAAGACTGAAAATATAGCTTTATAAATTGTGATTATAAACAGCTTGGAATTTTTTTTTAAGGGAAAATGTATGTGCAGGAAGAGATGCCACCTGCAAAGGAAGTTTGAAATTTTGGGCTAATCCTGCTCCAGCTGAAGTTGAACCAGCACCTAGGGTATGTTTTTGACAATTCATTGCCCTGTACCAAGACATACATGAATTGTATTTCTGCAGAGCCACAGTCAAGTTGAACAAGTGCAGGACCCGGCTGTTCGCGCCCAAAAAGAAACTGTGCTTTGGAAAATACAGGATACGGCAGAACATACACGCAAACAACACTTTGGAAAGTTTTCCTATTATGATAACAGTTATAGAGGTCCAAGGCACATTAAATGATCCCGAGAGGTGGCCGAGTGATGCCACTGAAGATAAAGGTAATGGCTGCAAAACAAAGACCAGCTTCTTGCCCTGATGGCCAAAACCTAAGGGCCGGACCCAGCAAGTCCTACTCCTCTGATTTGTTCCGCACTTGAGCTGGGTAGGTGGGATCTCTCACGTGGATTTCATACTGCCCGCCCTCACTTTGCACTGTGCAGAGCAGGAGGGCAGGTGGGCTGGGGATTCATTTCCTCTCACGTGAGACTTGTCTTTCCAGACAGAAGGACACTAAATGAAAAATAAATTAGATGATGAAGCATGAGAAAGAGGAAGAAGCAAACAGGTTGGGCAGGAGGTGCCAGAAATTCAGCAAAGCCAATCCGCAAGGTGTTGGCAGTTCAGGGTTCACTGGGGGTAAAACGCAGTGGTAAGCCTTGACCTGGGAACTAATTACGTTAAATACATAGCGGTGAAACACACCCAAGGTTTGTAAGGAGCTGTCTGGTTTCTCACTTCAGGAAGAGGGCTGCTCAGTACTGCGGTGGCTTTAGGCGTGGGGAGAGCGGGTCAGGGCTGCTCCCGAGCCCTCCTCTCTGGGGCAACTCTTTACCAGCTGAACATTCACGGTGCAGTAAAAAACCTACCTGGCCACCACTGTGCTGAAGATCGCACGGCAGGTAGGCAGCAGAGGGCATCGGGCAGGGGGGACTGTGGATGTGCAGTCCTGCTCTCCGCCCCGTTTGGTCCCCAAGCCTTGCCTTTATGTTTCTGACTGTCCAGTTCCCTGTCACTAAATAAGGTCACGTGTGTGACGGAGGACAGAAAAGGAGGAGGCATGGCAGACAGAAATGCGGTCTTAAAAAGATGCCTTTGCATGAACTTGGATGCTAAGGGCCAAGGCAGTAAATCCTAATTAAAAACAGATGTAGTCTGAAAAGCAAAGGCCTTGCAGAGTAACCGATTATCTCGGCGAAGAAGGAGCAAGAGAGCCCCTCGGTTGCCTATGAACTGTTTATCCGGTGAAGAAAACAGAGTTGTTTCAGCATCTAGCAGCTGTGACAACTTCTGTCAAAGCAACATACCTATTCTGCAGGGAAAGGCTTGCCAATGTGACCTGAGAAAAAGGGCGGTGTGGCTGTGACCAGTGTGCATTTGGGAAGTGCCAAAGAGTCCTGGCCGTGGAGCAGGAGCCAGCTGTGCCAGGTGCTGTTTGAGACCCCACCGGTGGATGCTGCAAAGGCAGCAATGGGGTACGGGCAGATGGGGAGGTGCTAGGAAATAGCAAGGACAGTAACCGGGAGGACAGCCAGAGCAGCCTGGCAGCTGCTACTGCCTTCTGGGACATATCCTGGTAAAGCAGGGTTTTGAAGGAAGGCGGTGAGGTCTAGAGAGAAGGAGGATGGTACAAAGAGGAGGCGAACACGGGAAAGCAACAGATGAGGAGAACGATCTTTTGGGCGACCCTCTGGATGGCCATTCTCTAAGCAGTGAGCAGGGCCAGACAGTGTATGTGAAGGCTATACACTGGAGGAAGGGATGCGTCACAGAGGAGATGTCAAAGACCTGGAAATAAGCATTCATAAGAATTGGCAAGGCACCTAACTTGGACGAGGGGATCTAGACGGAGACCCAAAGCATGCCAAGGGCTCACACACAACCCAGAGGGAAAGACAAGATAGTGGTAGCAATGCAGAAAGGAGTAAGGGGTGAAGAGCTGTGGACAGAAGGTAAGAGTTTTCTGTCAGTAGTATGGAGCTACAGCTTTTGGCTAGACATTCACAGGAAATGTCAGAGAGATGGGGCTGAGAATTATTCCACAGTAAAGAGGCAAATTGAGGAGTTACTGGGAGTAAAAATGGTAGCTGACTCATGTTTTTGAAGAGGAGTTTTCCTCTCCGAGGAAGCTGGCTGGAAATGGGGATGAGGAAAAGTCTGCCATAAGAATGGAGAGACTAGAAAATGGTAGCCATTGGAAGACAAAAAGAATATAAATAATAATGCTGGTTTTGATATGCCTTCCTAAAATAAAAGAAGGGCTGTTTCTACACAATATGAATCCACAGATTGGGATCCACCTCTTAAAATAGGTGGGGTTTACTATAGCTTAGGAAAAACAAGAGATGCCTATCTCAAAAATAAGCGATGTGTCTAGCACTCTGAAATCTGGTAACTAAGAAATTGAACCAAGGGTAACCATTGGGATTATTTGTTTAATGTCTCTGCATACCAGTTTGCCTGAAGTGTGGCTTGAGACAGACCAGTCTCAATAATGAAGAATCTTGATTTTCAGTTAAATTCTACACCATCTGTTTCATTATAATGCACTTCCATTCACTCTCCAGAGGGACAGTAACAGCTTTACTTGTTTTAAGAAGCTGGAGAACTAAAAGCAGGAATAACACTTCAATACTTTCTTGTAATCAGTTTTAGCAACTAAGCCAATGAGCTCTTGGTAGCGCTTATACCTGCCTGAGGGCCAGAGGCATTTGCAAAGAAATTCTGGGAAGCAGCACTCTTTTTGGCTGTTAAGTTCATGGCCGACCTTTGTTTTTTTGGTGGCACTTTTTGATGTTCCTGTTCCTCTGTTCTGGTCTCCTCTTGAACGGTGACTGCTTCGTTGAGCTTTCCTGTTCATTTCCTCCTGTGGAGCTCCCTGGAAGTGGAAGGACTTCCTTTCTCTCCCTGCCAGCTCTACAGTATGTGACCTGCTGGAGTCAAATTCTGGTCAAAAGCAGCTCATAAACATCCCTGCTGACAACGAAGTCTCAGCATCAGCTTTGTTTAAGTTTCTATCCAGTTTTTCCCCTTCCTGAGACACCAGTTGTATACAAGCCTGTTCGAGTATGTGGTGAGATGAGTATCTGGGTATCAATGCAGCATGTGGAGGTCTGGTACAGACATATCCACAACAAGGAGGCATGGAAGAGGAAAAAAATCAGCCAAGGACTTAGCACATTCATTACCGCATTAGTAATGCGGTATGGGGTGGTGTGCCGGTAGTTGCAAAATATGTCACGGGTGCCATATTAAACACAACCTCTTCGAGACATTGTTAGTTTACTGCCTTTAAATGGATCTTGACCATCATTAGCAACCAATCAATTCTGAGCCAGCCTCAAGTGCTCAAAAGCAAACATTTCATGTAAGCAAACGCACAAGTGAATTGTTCTTACAGCCTCTAACTGGGATCCCACCTCTCCTCCTTCCCTCACACAGGGCAGCTATCAAGGAAAAGCTGTTTGTCTTTGCTGGTCTCGTACAGAAATACAGACTCCCTGCCACTTCCCCACTCCCAGCCGCAAGATCCCCCACATGGGCACCACGGTTTGTCAGACTCTTCCGGGGCCGACTTCGCTCACTTGCCTGGCAAAAGTCAAAGGGATCATTTTCTGCCAGGCTGCTGAGTTGACTGAGCTCATGAAGGTACCCAATAAGCACCCGATGTGGGTGATGCTGGGGCACACAGCTGGGAGCAGGGAAGGCAAAAGGGAGGCAGAAGGACCACCTCGCCCCAGGCAGCAAGCACTAAAAACAGCTCTGCTGCCCGCAGAGCCATGGCCAAAGCCCTGACACTGAGCAAGTTTGGTGCAGGCACTCGGCATCGGGTGCTTTAGCCTAAATTCTCCTTCCTGACTAAAGAAATACAAGCACCGATGGAAATTTGTCTTGTGGTTTGGGCATTTCTCGAGTGTTTTTCTGGTGTCCAGCATCGCAGGAGGTTATTTTGCAGCTCTAACCCACTTGCCCTCCCCCATAATGACACAGAGAGCCTTTCCTCTACCCAGCTGCCTATTTTCACAAAGCTTACAGCAATAGGATTGCCTTTAAGATACCTCCCTTTCTGCAAATTTGGCTGTCTTCAGCCAAGGGGTTTAAAAGTTTGGGCCTAGGGCCAGCTAGACATGACAAGTTATACCACTCCTGTGGCTCCACGAGCCTAATTTCGAGAGGAAAGCAGGCTGGCGTCTGGGAGTAGCAGCCCCGGAAAGCACCTCTGCAAATGCCAGGTTGCTTCTATCCCTTGACAGGAGTGAAAGGTGAAGTCTGGCCACCACCAACTGAAAATAGACGGTGCAACCAAGGCAGTATTGGTTAACTACTAACCAAGTTAGTAGTTTTACACTGGACAATTTTATTGTTACATGATTGCACTCCTACCCATTCACCCACCCCAACTGGGGAAGGGAGGGTGACACAGAGATGTTTTGGTCCTGAGAAAATGCCTGGAGCTGCAGAGCAAGCAAGCGAGACAATTAATTTCAGAAGTGTCTAAGAGAGTGGTTTCCAAATCTCTGTCCATGGGGCACTAGCGTCTGTGAGGTCCACAGAATCACATTGCCCACACAGCGTTTCCAATTAAAAGGCTTATGATAAAATAGCAGGAGAAATTTTGAGGATTGACAGTGACTGTAGTCCAAAAACACCTTATGACGTTATCAACTACAGTTTGTGAAGTCTGTCTTGGTACAGCACTGTATATGTTTTCCAGGACAGACTAGTGCACCTCCTAGGCGTGCAGAAATTGTCTTCTGATTGATAGAGGTCAGTTAAACTGATTCTAGTAAAATATGTGATTTATAGATTTTACAAAGGTGTTCAAGCTAGCAGCTTTCTACACATGCACGTGAATATTTAGCAAATGACAAAATTAAGTTCCTACTGACTTCAGTGATGTAGAATTCAATTATTACTTGAGAAAAATACAGGCATGCTTTGTCTGTTTAGAAAGCAGTCCAGAAGCTGAAAAGTTGTCCTCATTTGCTAGTGGCGGTTATGATCCAAACAGTGTCACATTCTTTCAGCTGCGTAACAGCTCATGCTTTCAGATGCATAATAGCAAATTCTTTGAATGATTTACTGCAGCAGCAAAAAGCAGCTGTGCATTATTGCTTAACCTTTCTTAACATGGTCCTTAATAAACAGTATTTCTTAGACCTCATTAAGAAAAATATTCTCTTTTAGAATTGATCTGGTAAGAGCTAATAGCAGCAGTAGGTGCCCTTTAGAAAATGTATCTAAGGGTTAAGCAATTTTTTCTAAAATCACAAACAATCTAAATTTACTTTCCAAATACAAAATACAGCAAGCGAAATCTAGTCACAAATGTAAATTATTTTTCCCTCTGTTTCCGTGCAGAGACAAAAAGGAGCTCCATTGCACAGAGACTATTGTAGTCAGTTCTCATACTGCACACAGCCCGCTGTGATATGAAATCTGAATTGTATCTCCTTCAACGACAGAAAGTGCCATTGCATTAAGCATTACTGCAACAGAAAGTAAGTAATGACCATAAGAATAATTCTGAACACCAGCAGGACATATACGAATGTTTTAGATGACTTTTTTTTTTTCAGAAGACATCATTCTTCAATTATTCTTTTGGTTGGAAATACTCAGTTTTCACCCTTCAAAAGATCCACAAATAATTCAAAATAAAGCAACCATTTTATTGCAAAATATGCAGTGACGATTTACAGCTAAAGAAAGCATGTATACCAAAAGAGAGTTAAAACCATTAGCAGGTAATGGCTAGTGGGACTTGAAGGCACATCAGGAATAAGAAGCTAAAAATTAAGGCCCATCCTGTTGGCCTGAGAGTATGCTGTGCAATTAACATGCATTTGTTTTCCAGGCGTACTTTCATTTTGCAGAGCACCGTATAAGACACAAAGGCGGCTTGGGTATTACCCTGTTATCGGTGAACAAAAGGTAAAGAAGACAGACACCATGTACTCCCGCAAGGGGCTGGATGGCATCGGCATCCATATGGAAAAGAACAGACAGCAATGATTAAAGCTTAGGGACAGTCTTGGAAACCAGAGGAAGAAACGATCAGAATGATGTCTGGTGAAAAGTCACTCAAGCATTTACTCTAATTAGTGCTATATAGTTTTATATACAGCATAACAGCTATTGCACATTCAGGAGATTTATCAGGCCAGCCCCGTCTGTAGCGACTTTCTCACACTGCCAACGTGTGGGTAAGTAAATACTAGCACAGCTCAAACTTTAATGAGGAAGTCTGCAGCTCTGACACGTTTGGGACCATCAACTGACCAGAATGGAGTATATATAGCTTCTGATAGCTTCACAGTGGGCAAACTGTGCAAAAAAACCTCCAACAAAAACCTTAAAAAGTATTTTCAGAGTTGGCCTCAGTGGTTGTGCAGTGTCTTGTACATGTAAGTGATAGTGTGGATCCTGAGAGACAGAAAGGTGACTGGGTTTTAGGCGGCTCAAAAGTCAACAAAGTAACACGTTCATTAGCAGAGTCATAAAAAACAGCTGAGGTTCTAAAAGGCAGATCCAAAGCATATAAATATCACTTGATAAGGAAGGAAAGAAAATGAAGAAAAGATTTACAAGTAAGTAATAAATAGCACTTTTTACTTCAGTCAAAAGTTAACTAAACAAAGCATGTTAAGAAGTTGAAAGAGTATGTTGACATATTCAGAGGACTTAGATGGTATTCAGGTTGGCAACAGCTGATTGCTCCTATCCTAGGATGCTCCAGCCATCAGCCTCGTCAGTGTGGACCATGACCAGTTCTCTTTGAGAACTCAGGGAGCACAGAAAAGAGTCCAAGAGAGCAGTGGGACAAGCACAAGGAATTTGAAAAGAAACAGGGGACTCTCTCAGTCAACCTAAACCTGGAAAAAGGCTAGAATAATGTTTATAAAATCCTATTTGTAAACACATATGGAAAAGTAACCCAGCAACAGCCAACCAACATGGATTTGTCAGGAACGAAGTATGCCGTACCCCACTACCATCCATTTCCTTCTTCGTGAAAACTGGCCTGGCGGCTGCAGGCACACAGATCCCAAATCTCCCTGTTGCTGTAAAGGCCTTTGACATCGTCATTCTGTGAAGATCTCACAGGTGAAATATGGGGCTCCAATCCATACCGACCATAAGGAGAATCACAGCAGTACAAAATGCTCTCAAAGAGCAGTTACCAAAGGCTTACCGGGAACCTGGGAAGATACTCAGGCAGGGTCCTACAAGGCTTTGCCTGGGATCTATCCCATTCAGTGCATTCATGAACAACTCGGACTATTGAGTTAAAAGAGGACATCAGCAAGACCTCCCCATGATACCATATATGGATGAACTGTAAACAGCATAGGAGACAGATCTAAAATGCTGATACCTTGATAAATTTGGTTTGAGATCCATTAGAGACAGGTACGCAGACACTAAATACATAGGCACAAAATGGCGATTATTAGTGGTACCAAAATGGATCCGGGATGTTCGCAGACCAGGAACTGAATGTGAGTCAATGCGATGCTGTTGCAAAAAGGCAAATATAATTCCAGTGTGTGTTAATAGTGCTCATGTATGCAAGTGCCAGAAGTTAATTGTTCCAGCTACTCTGCACTAGCCTCAGCCAGCACTTTGGGTCACATTTTGCACCATACAATTTAAGAGCACAGTCAAACCGGAGAGGATCCAGAGAAGAGCACCAACAATTGCTAGACTTAGAAGACGTGACCTATGAAGAGTGATTCGATTAACTGGGTTTATTTAAAAAGAAGACTAGAAGGAGAACATGATAGCAATGTTCGTATGAGGGCACTATTCATCACATCTATTGCCAATAAGAACAGTAAGTAATTGACTTAACTTGCAGGGATAAACTTTTGCTGTGATAACTCTCCAGTTGCACGGTTCAACAGTGGTACACGCTGCTCACAAGGTCATGGGATCCCTTTCGTTGGAAGCTTTTAAGAGTTAGAGAAACACTTGTTAGTCACAGTCTTGGCAGATTTGATCCAATCTCAGAGCGAGGAGATGAACTAGATAACTTTCCGAGATTTCCCCTAGTCCTTACTTCTCTGAAAGATCTCCAGCTTTTAGTAATGTTTTGCACAGTGTTTGCAATTTTGTAACAGCTATGAACAGGGAACACAGAAATACGCTTGCCATGCCATTAAAGTGCTGTATGGACCTTAACTTTATATATGCAATGGACAGTATGGTTCAGAGGAAAGCTGTGCCATATTTCCTGAAAAACTTCGAGACACTGCTTGAACAGATTCCTGTTAGATAACAGTGTTGGGACAACTACAGATTCCTCCTTTCCCAGAAACCCCAATGCTAAAAGCCTTATCAGAGAATTGTAAAATACACACCCAACCTATTCCACCTTTTTTTGAAAGCTACCAAGATAACACAACTCCCTCAGTGAGTCTCTGTTGTGCCTTATCTATATAAAAACCATAACACAATAGACAATGCATTAAAAAAATGACAAATAATTTTCAAACCAGACAGTAAAACTCCATAGACACAACTTTACACCCTCCTGCTGTCTGGACTAGAGCAACATCGCTGATGATGCTACAGAATATGGAAAATCACGTACTGAATACCAGTCCAAGGCTGAGTTTTGGGGCTGAATTCAAAGTCCACTGTGAAACCTGTAAGGTTCTAAATAGGTAAATCAAAGGCTCCCAAATTATACACAGCAGAATGGGGCTGAGTAGGCAGAAGTAGGAGCTGACCTTTACTTTGTTTATGGATTCTGTAAGACTAATCGAGTTTACTGGTCAGACCTCGGGAAGACCTCGCTTCTAGTAAAGCCAAATACTTCCCAGCTTGTTTCTGTGAAAATGGGTAACAAAACAGACATCAAGCCTATCAGTATTTGATGATAAAAGACATTCCATCTATTAGCTTTTCTTATCAAGATGGGAAAACAGTTCAATATCGTTTACAGAAATGCTACAAATCCCTTCATTACCATGTGGTTTGCAAACAGCCCCTAGTCATTAGCTTTACTTGAGCTGAAGTGTTTTCAGCTCAACAGCAAATAACCAAAAGGGATAGTCTCCAGGGACGTTTCAGGAGCACTGCATAAAGCCAACTGTTTCCTTAAGGCTACACAGCAACTGGCTTCAACTTTCTATTTCAGATTTTTCACACAGCTTTCTGGTAGCAAGAAAGCAGAAACCCTTAGAGATAGGTACGCTAGAGGTACGGAAACTAGCCTAAGTAACCCCGAGTAACACAAATTGCAAAACTGTTCTTGACTACTCAGTAGTCCCTGAGATGGCCTCATCATAATCACATGTTCTAACTTTTGCTCTGGGATCTGAAGTGAGACTTTTTTCAAAACATTTTAAGCCCTGCTTAAAATGCTATTTCAGATGCCGTTTAAAGCGATTCCCAGAAGAGATGTGGGCTTCTGAAAATCCAAAATCACTTTTGAAAGTTGCTCCACAAGTATCCACGACAGCTGATGCCCATCGTGGCAACATAAGAACCCTTTACCTAAATGCTGTCCCTGCACAAAGATGAATCTTTCTCAAGGGGACACGGGAAACTTTCCATGCCTACTTTTCTTTCTTGTAAAGTTAGACAGCTTCAAGCTCCAGGACTGTCCACAGCCAGGAAATTAATCTTTTAAGTGCAGTTAATACTTGTTTTTAAAAGCAGGCAGGAAATATGACATTTTACATTTTAGTTTTTTAATTCTCTTTAATCAGACACATTACAATGCACAACTGTGTCTTTAGCCAGGTAACAGGGTGCCATCCTTCAGATCAGGAAGAGATGATGAGAACTCCTAGTCCTTCCTCTGACCTTTTAGGCACAAGGAGTACTGCAGATATTCTAAATGAGGACGATTCCCGCATTTAGTATAGCATTCCCCCTATACTTATAAAGCCTTTATAACAATTCAGTCATAGCTTTCATTTATTTCTGTAATTGAGATTGCAGCTACTGCAGCTAGGCATCTTATTGAACTGAGGATCACCCTTGCCTTCTAATACATAAAACCCCCCTAATTTCCTAGGGTATTTTCAACTGGAGCATCGTAAAGTTTCGAAAATACAATCTAACTGAAGTTAACCATCCCACTAGCGATGCAGCTTTCCGGCTCTTCAGTGCTCATTAAGAGAGATAGTTTATGAAACAAAATCTTTTTATTTAATGCTACACAATCTGAATTGAAGGAATAGAACATATACTTCACTTCAGTACCAAGCTATAGGGATACATCCCAGAACATTTTCCAAAGTAAAACCAGATTACCAAATACCAATCAGTGCAAGAAACATCTTTATCCATTTGCACTCAGCATGTTTTTAGACAAACTACAGCATCAGAACATTTAAGTACCTCTCCCGCATACAGCACAAAGGTCGAGAGCAGATTTCTTGCCTTGTGGGAGCCAGTTTGTCAGGATGTATGTATTGATAACATTAAAGAAAAATAAATGAAGCATTACATTCTGATGTCAGGTGTACAAGTGCAATAGTGGATTACTCTCAGAGGAGAACATCATTATCTATAAAAGTTAAGTGGTATACAGGTTATCCTGGAGTGACTATAATACAGAGAAACTTTATGCCAAAGTAAGTATTTACAGAGATACTGTCACAGCAAAGAGGACAGGAAGCTAGTCTGACAGAAGTAGTTCAATAAAGAGCATATGAGTGGGCGAAGACGAAGGCTTTGACTTTATATAATAAAATACCAAGTGCATTCTTTTAAGTGAATGAGTCTTTGAGACTATGGTCCTAGATTTTAGGAAGCCATTTGAAGGTCAGATGTACAGTCCTGCTGCATAGCAAGGGTTACGACTGCCAGAATTTTTACATCCGTTGTAACCTCCGTGAATCACAGCAATTTTAGTATTGCTTCTTACTGCAAGGTCAAAACTAAAGCTCTTAAATAAGCCCCCTCCAAATGCTAAAGATGGGATTTTGTATAGCAGACCTTCTAGCACAATTCAGTGTTTCTCCACTACCTCTGTGCTGTACATCTGGGATAAGAACTGAGCCCAGAACACTTTAAGGGCGATTATGTTTAGCTGCTCAAACGTTCTCGGCCAGAGAGTTATTACCCAGCTTTTTCTTGTCAATGCAACTTCAATCACATCCTATTTCTTGAAGTAGCCGTATTATTTTAGTTACTTTGGCTCTTTTCCAACAAGCTTATTTTAATCTGGCTGTGAAGAAAGGTTATTAATGGCTGGCTATTTTACATATTTCTTGAAGAGTTGCTACTGAAATAACCAGGCGCATCTGAGGGGGAACATGTGTGGTTGACTGCTCAAAATATCATTAAAAATCTTTTCAAATCAATTTTTCCACTAAGAGCAGAGGTGCTTTAACCTAATATTTGCAAGCATTTTTCAAGCCAGCATACCCAGAAGTATTCAATCCTGCCACTTCTCAGCTTTCTCAGCCATCTACCAAATATAAAGGATAACAAGCATAACAAGAGTCTCTCCAGTGCATGACTTCAAGGAACATGATCCCTCGCAGTCATGGAATCCCATTTGAAATGGCTTGCAGTATTAGACTCCAATACACAGGACAAAAATGTAGAAGGAAGTCTCACGATTCTCATGCAGCTTCTAGGGAGTCTGCTGCGCCTTGAGCCAACAACTTGACTACTAGTAACTGGGCTCAAGCAGGCAGCACACCGAACAGTAAATCTGAGCAGCTTCCCTCTTCACTTAAGATTAATTTACTGTAATGTACATTACTTTCAGTGGAATGATACTGCTCATGTTTTGGCAGGATGGGGAAAATTCCACTTTGTCTTTTTTATTATTTTTATAAGGCAGATAATGCAGAAAGTTGAAAACAGAACTTCTACAAGGATTTAATCTGTGATATTGTAAAATCAAAGTACTACTTTATTAAATGAGTTATTTTACACAATATGAACATCAATATAATTACAATTGTAAAAAATTTTTTATAACAAGTATGGACCGATTTTTCAGGATTTCCAGATAGGGCACAACTGTACATTTACACAGAATTGTCTTTGCGTGAAGCCCAAGAGGGAACAGCATAAAAATATGAATGTTTCTGTAGCCCCTTCATTTTTGCTGATCAACAGTTTTAGAAAAGCAGCTGCAGGTTTGTTATATAAGGTCTGACAGTAGAAGAGTCAATAGGTGCCATGATTTCACCTATAAAAAACAAGAATAACTCAGTTAAGCTGAACTGTTACACAATGTGGTTTACCTTCACGTGAATGAAATACCATAATACTGCTTTTTACCTCATTTCAGCCTTTTATTATAACCACTTTCAGTTACAGCCTAACAACTGGCTATTGGGAAATATCTTCTATAGTTAACGCAGAGGTTAAGTTTTACATTTGAACGCAGAAAAATATGCATTCACTTGCATAGCTTCATGAACAAAAAGGCTCAATTGTTGGAAATACACTAAGCAACTATTTCCATTACGTTTTTTGTAGCAACAGACAGATTGTATTTATTATACGCATTTTGTTCAAAGCAAAACTAACATTTCAAAGCAAGAACTGAATAATAAAGTATTCCTACAACTCTAAGGATGACCATTTGAAAGAACATTAATCCCTTTTAGAACAGCCTCCACGCACAGTGAAGTGCCACAGCCATTTCACCTACGTAAGTATTAGCTTGCTTCTCCTGTGTAACAGTTCAGGGGTATAACTTTAACCTACAGTTAGTTTTCATATTAAAGGAAACGAAGCAAGTTGTAAGTCCCAGTTGGTGGTGGTAAAAAAACTGATTCATAATACATCTTTCTCAGACAATCATTTAAAAATTAAGATAGTGACCTGTAGACAACTTTACGCCTGAACATCAGCCAATTCTGGAGGAAGTGGAGTCTTAGGATGCTTGCTTTCAAAGTGCTGTTTGAAGGTCTTGGGATCCGGCATTTGTGTCTGATTAAAGAGAGACATTTAACTTTATGCACAGTACAAGAGTTAAACGATACTACAAAAGTTGTTCCCCCCTATGTTTTATTTGCTTTTCTTCCTGAAGCAAACCATCTCCTCAGTGACACCGCTGTAGTGATAGAAGCACCATTAGTTCAGCTGCAGATTAAGAGAGAATATTTAACCTCAGATTTTCAGAGTGGTGCTTTTAAGGACTAGTATCACACTGTTTTGGCATGTTCATCAATGCTATTATTCTTGCTAGAAACCTCCCTGCAGATCTTACCCTTCACATGCTGGTTTGGTGGAAAACCTACCTCCTTACCATTTTCTTTTTCAACACCTAAAAGATAAATGTTTATCCTTTTCAGAATCAAATCTTTACGAAAGCTATTTCTTTTGTTTATCAATAGGCCAAAGAGTTATGTGGCATAGACTGATTCTCTACTTGGCACAAGCTATCTCAGACCATTGCTACTACGCAGCTGCAGGCATCAACTGCCCAAAGCAATTGCTGCTACAGCCTCATTCCACGAGAAGAGGAGCTGGTTCCAAGTACTTAAGTGAGCAGCCCTTAATTTGGAATCTTATTTAAGACATTCAAAGTGACAAATCTATTCTGGGACTGACCATTTAAGTGAAAATGGCAAGTTTATCGTTCAGCTCCAAAATGAGCACATTCAGGAGAACTAGCCAGAAGGAAAGTATAATCTGATTAGCGCTCACATTTCTGTTCTCTTGTCAAGTCATTTATTGTAGTAGAAGCTACTGTGTATCAAACTTACACTAAAGTTTTTGGCACCACCACTTTTCCTCTCTACATTAACATCAATAACCAGTGATTCTAAGATGGGCCAATTCCACCACAAAGAAAAGATGTTTCCACTTGGAGATTAAACAGGAAGTGATCTCATACTTTTTACATTTTATACATCATACTAACAGCATGTGCAGACCCCTGCAATTCAAAAAGCAAGATAACTACCCAAAACAGATCTGTACATGACCTCTCAGACCTTCTCGTATCTCAATTATCAGTACAGCTGAGTAATCTGTAAGCAAGTCACATAACAGATGCAAATGCCTATAGCAACAAGCTAGACAGCCACTTAAGAAGTATTTTAGTTTCCACTATACAATCTTCTAAAAATTCTGCTCTAGACTGGAAGACAGACCTGCCTACGATAATATTTTGCCTTCAGTTCCTCTTACCCTACAGACAGTGCAGGTATATATCAAGGCAGCCTTGGCTGCGGCCTTCTGATCATGTCCTTGTTTCTTTTTTTGCTCAGCTTGCTTTTTGGCATTTTTCTGCTGCGACTGAATCTTCTGCTGTCCACGAGCCATATCTACAAACAAAAAGAAGACATTTAGTCTACAAATGTGAGAAACTACTGCTGCTAGCTGACTCAGAAGCCGTAACCATGAGCATAAAGCAGTCATGCGATCTGTCCATAAGGCCTACAACTCCCATAATTCATATACAAGACATCTGTTCAAGCTCTTTACTATGTAAAGACTCTCTAGTTTCAGTATCTTTCTTAAAATACGCACCAGAATTATTTTGTTCATTCTAAGGTTTCTTACTCTACAAAGCTGCAAGGTCTACTTTTGAAAAGAGTCAGGACAATTAATGTTTACTTTATAGTTAATAGAAACTTATTCTCCATTTCCACAGGTACAGTAAAATTTAGGGGTTTTGTTGTGGTTTTTTTTAAGCTTAAGATTCAACCTTTATTTCTGGAACTTGAAACAGGTTCCAAGAATGGCAAATCAAAGTATTATCCAAACTGTATTACTGTCTTCTGGTATACATGCTTATGATCTGCTTTGGAGTTGGGAATGGCAAGAACAATAGGTCATCCCTCTTTATTCAAGGCTATTTTTACAGATGGCCATCCTTCTTGATTTTCAGCCAACTTTACATGCCTACATACTTCTTAAAAAGAAGTAAAATTGCCCCCCTCAGAAGCTATTACTCTATACAACACAGCAGCATAAAGGAAGCAAACACTATTGCCACCTGCCATTAGAAGGTCCACCACAAGAAGAAATGAGCTACAAAAATCGCATTCCAGGGAGCAGCAAAACAGCGTATTTTACAACAGCAACGCTCCACCTGCATGCAGCCCACTAGGCCACCCAATTCAGCTTGCACTCCACCCCCAGATCAGACACCAGGCAGGATTTGGGCGCACTGACAGAGCAGGCTTCAGAGTGTGGTTATATAACCCAGCAGCCCACTTTCTGCCATTATCTTTCTCACAGTCCCTCATGGCCCACACACAATCCAGTTGTGCAGCTCTCACAGAAGCACAAGACTTACTATGCAAGCACAGGACAGCTAGTCAAGTCCATTATTTTCAGGACAACTAGTAAAGTCTAATGTTCCCAGCAGGTTGGCTGGTTGGTCATTGCCCCTCTGCACAACCTGGGCATTTGCTCTAAGTTGGGTACTCTGAGACACACTGCGTGGCTACAACCGGTCCGTCATGCAGTCCTTCCCACAAGGACAGACGGCCTTCCACTCCAAGAGGGAGAACAGCCTATCCAAAGACTGACCTCCAGTAAATATGCGTGAAAAGCCCTTAAAACCATATGAAAATGAAGTTTCTATGACACATCAACTACATCTAGAAATTCACTAGTATTGCAAGAATTTCTGGACGTGTAGCATCACAGTGCTTAACACTGAGCAAGGAGAAGGTCCTGAGACCCAAACCAGCTCTTGTGGATTGCGAGGCACCTCTCAGGCCACAGTCCAGTTCTTTCATGATATTTAACACCACCATGCAACCCTTTGCAGCAGTATTACACTACATCTTCAGCGTTCCCTCCTCTCCCCCATCAGTTTCTCTAAAGGAGAATTCAGGAGTCCATACAGCTAACAAAATTGAACAGAAGAAAACACAAATTCTTTTAACAAGCATACAGAAATACATGCGGCATTCTACAGTTTCCATAAAATACAGCACTGAACGTTAACAGACTAAAAATACCAGTCTATGTTTCACTGTACACTACAGTTACTCCAAAACATCCCAGCCAGGGCCTCACACTGTTTACGTACAGCATGGCTCAACAAGAACACTGAGCTCCCATTAAAAAAACAAACAAACAAACAAACAAAGAGATATTGCCAATAGCTTTGCATACACTAGAAGGAACTGTAGGTTTTATTTCGGTTCTATTTTACTAGCATTACAGTAATCCTCCAGAAGTCAGGGGGTTCCTGATAGAGAATACTCAGATGTAATAAAAAAGAATGATTTTCATGAAGTGTTTGCATATTACTTTGTATTTTAGTCCCCTGATAAGAGCTTATTAAGTAGTACATTGCAACAGCCAACCACACTGAGCTTGTATGTATTGGGCAACTGCTGGTTTTAGTTAAGACAAACAAGAAAACATGAACAAAAACATCTGCTTAAAAATATCAACCTCCATATGATGCCCGAGACCAAAAAGTCCAAGAGTTTAAGTACTGCAATTACACTAATACAGTTGAAACACACAGAGTGAATACTCAATTACTGGAAAACTAAGATTATTTGGACTATCAGCATACTAAGAAAGTGACAAAGATAATCCCAAAGTTCATTTAAAATAACGATGAGTTCATCTACAGGCTAAATCTGTATTTCAGTTGCACAACACAGGTAAGTGTTGTTTTCCTTATCAGGCACACCCTCAGAGAGCCCAGCAAACAGGCCTGCTGTTTTGAAATAAAAATGCGTGAGCACATAGGAAGCCTAACACCACAGAAAAATTTGCTGCCAAATCATAATGGCAACAGCACGGGTATTACAGGGCAGCGAGGCTGAAGCCTGCGGTACGTTAATGCCTCACACAGGGTAATTTCCTTGTAAGTAACCAGAACCTGAGCAGAGCGTTTCAAGTCCTAAAACTGGACACCGACAGCTGCTTCCGCTGTCACTTCCAGAAACAAACAGCAGCCTGAGGTAGCCTGGCTTCCCCAGCCGGGCAGCGAAGGGCTTGGGCCGGAGGAGCAGCAAGCTCGGCCTGGCCCGGCACCACTGCGAGGGAAGCCCCCGGACTGGGCCCAGCCTGAGGCGCGAAGGGGCAGAGGGAGGCCGCGGCCGCCCGGGAGGGCCTCGCGGGG
>NW_008824676.1:3738931-3749190 GCF_000699105.1 Pygoscelis adeliae
GGTCTAGTGCTCGGAAAAGGTGAGGGGCACGCCGCCGCCGCGGTCAGAGATCGCTGCGCGGTAGCAGAGAGGCAGCCAGGGTACGCAGCCCAGCTCTGACCCCTTGGTTCCTGAGGACCGGGGGCCGTTAGCCCCAGTTGAGCCCTGGGAAGCTGCGGGGAGGTTTCTGATGAGCTCCGTCTGCTGTTGACGGCGTGCCTGGCTGCGGGCAGCGCTGCGCCGCAGTGCCGGTGGGACTGCGGTAGGCGCCTGCCCTCGGACCATCTCCTCGCTTCCCAGCAAGCCCTGCTCTCAGCCACATTCCTCTGTGCTTAGCATACAGACGCAGCCTAAAAATAGTTGCTGTTCCTCCTCAGTAAGATCCGGAAAAATGGCTGTGGGGAGGCTGTAGGGAAGGGGCTGGAGGTGAGGCCGGGCAGGGATCCCGGAGAGGATGAAATCCCGTTCAGGTGGCAGTTCACACAGAAGGCCTGCGCAGAGCCTGGAAGGGTTAAGTGGACTGAAACCAGAGGGAAATGGCCTGAGATGAGAGAAGCAGAATTTGTTTCAAGTTGAAAGTGTACTAGATCTCGTTTTGGCGTTTAAGGCAAGGACTGCAGAGGAAGTCGGTCACAGGCTGTGTTCGCAGCGCGAGTGATTTGAAAGGTATTAGCTTGCATGAGTAGAGGTGTAGGCAGGCCTCGTAAAGGAGGATAAAGGAGCACTTTATTTTCTATTGACATCATCATATATCCCAAAGGAAGGCTGAACGTCTGTGCCTTCTCAGATTATACATCTGTTAGGAAAAGCAGAAATAGAGGCAGCATCTCTGCTCAGACATGACATTCTGCCACTCTTTGAGCAGTTGTTGTGGCTTCCAAATAAGCCTGGAGTCTTGAACAATTCTGTGTCTGGGGCAAACAGCAGACATGATACGCTTACTAGAGGAATTACTAGGTGTTGGCTTGGCATTTTACAGGGGCTCAGGCTAGATAGGTGTAATGTTCCCTTCCGATCTGAGAGAGAAGAAAAGCAACAAAAAAATCCCTAAAGCAGTGCAGTGAACGTTTTGGGCCATCGTTATGTGTCTTGCCCAGAGCATGATAGCGGTTACAGGGGAACTGTGTAGCAGATTACTGATGCTTAAGTCACTGGTATTAGGTCTGGGTGTGACAACATCTGAGATGGTCAAACGTAAGCCTATGATAACAAATTAAGTTATATTTTTCCTGACATTCCTGTTTGCAATGGTTTCTTCCACATTAAACTGACAGCACTGAAAATGCTTATACCTGGGCAGTGCAATCCACACTGCATTAGAATGATCTTGTCAGTAGGTTCTGAACTTTATGGAAATAAGCAACTATAAAAAACACTGAAAGCGCACATGTGCATGCTTGTGGGGCGGTAGGGAGAGGTGGGCATTTTGGGTTCTGTGCTTGGACGCAGGTGGCTTTCAGAATGAGGTTTCACTTTGATTGGCGAGAAGATTGCCGAGTGAAAAAGTAGCCTCTTTCCTGGCTGATGCTATTTTAGGAGGACTGCTGGCCTCAGATGCGGTACTGGAGACTGCTTTCAAGGGTCGTATCCCCATACTACGGCACGGCTACACGCCTGGCTGGATGAGAATTTCAAATAAAGCAGATCTCTTGAATGCATGTTGAGCTCTGGCTGGTCTCCGAACCTTTTTCTGCTTTCGGTAGAACAAAGGATCTCCTTCCAGGACAGGGGACCACAGCCTTCCCTCTGGCTGCTCTGTCTTTCGTCCTGTTGTGCTGTAGATCCTGGTCACAGCATCAGTCTCTGTATTGCCCAAATCATGGCTCTGCAATTTAGATGCTTCCAAAGAGACTGTTGGGAGACAAAAACCCAGTGTGAAAGAAGAATACAAGTCCCCATAGTTGAAATTTCTACTATGAAGAGAATAAGGAAAATTTCCCATTCACTCTAAATAATTTTTCAAAATTTATTCACTGCATGAAACTTATTTATCACACCAAAGGGGATATTTCCATGCACGTGTGCAGGTTAGCAGAGAGGCACTGGGTGGATATGGTGAGCTGGTAGAGAGGCAAGGCTGGTCTGTGTGCTGGATGCTTTGCATAGCTCTGACAAAATGAACCCATCGTAATTGCAGTTTATCTGGCTTACGGACTTCCTCTGCTTTGTGTTGCTCCCATATGAGGTGAAGTAATCCAGAGCATATGAATGAAAGTATAAATAGAAGTTAAAATGAAAAATAAATGCAAGCTTTAGACTGCGGTGTTGTGTCTTTAAATTGCTAGAAATATACTGCAGCGTTCTTCTGTGTGCTTCTTGCTTAATTGTTGTTTTCTAATTTAAAAACAACTCATAAACCCACAGATATTACTGAGTATTCTGCATTAAAATAAAGTGAAAATCAAGACTACCTCTCAGTAGTTAAGGGTAGACGAAGTACAAGGAGTTTGTCATTGTCCCCAAGCCAAGCATTACAAAAGTGTTTCAGTGGTTACAATTCACTGAAATCTGTAGCAGCATCACACACATAGGAAACGCAGCTCCATATGGGCATGGATAAGGCATTTTAGCTCTTATGGACCTCCTAAAAATAGTCCAGATTTAAAAAAAAAAAAAGTTATTATCTTCTCATGATGAGACAATTGATGAGAAACAAGGCTCCAATTTAAGCCAAGCATGAATGTAGTGAACAACATGATCAGAAAAAGCAAAATGCTGGTCTAGTCAGGAGGAAAGCAGCAAAGGAAACTGGAGGGAGCAATGCTGTAAGGCAGGATTATTTGTTAGGTTTTTTTTTAAACAGTCTTGATTGCTTGTTATTTTCATCCTCATAGAATCATAGAATCATTAAGGTTGTAAGAGACCTCCAAGATCATCGAGTCCAACCGTCGACCCAACACCACCATGTCCACTAAACCATGTCCCTAAGCGCCTCATCTACCCGTCTTTTAAATACGTCCAGGGATGGTGACTCAACCACTTCCCTGGGCAGCCTGTTCCAATGTTTAACCACTCTTTCAGTAAAGACATTTTTCCTCACGTCCAATCTAAACCTCCCCTGGCGCAACTTGAGACCATTTCCTCTCGTCCTATAGAAGGGTAGTTCACCTTTGCCATTTGTTCCCCATAAAAGCTAGGCTTCTGTCCTGGCCAAGATTTCCCATCTCTTTGGATTCCAGCCCCCCATCATTTTCTGTGCCTGCACAGAGGTGCAATTTCTGTCATTAGATCAAAATACTTGTTGTACTCAACAGCAACTTGTTGACAGTGGAATTTTGTTGCAAGTCAGTTTGAGCTATCTCGCCCTAGCGTGACTGGTGTCCCCAACACAACTCCCTGCTATGAAGCAGCTGACATTGTGACGTGTTACTAAACCCATTTTGAAAGCAATTGTTCTGAGGTGCAGGGCAAGTTTGCTCACAGCAGCATAGGTGGGGCTGCATCTCCCTTCTGAATCAACTCCTGCACGCCTGCCAAGTCCTCCCACTGCCGTTCTCTACCACGCTTACTGCCCGCGTCTTTTTCCTGCTCGGTTGCTTGTGTGCTCGCTATTGATCCAGTGTCGCATCGACCAAACATCATCCCACCGGCTAAACGCTGGCTTGTGGCCCAGTGCTGCCCTGTGCTACTCACTTGCAGGGAGTACACGTGCCGGTATCGTGTGCCTGGCTATTGAGTGATTTTATTCAGTGCCCCACCGTGACCCCTTGTTGTCTGAACAAGTGAAGGAAAGGGAAGGGGGCATGTCCTGGGCCCTGCAAGTGACAGAGATCTCACTAGATTTTGTGGGTGCAGACCAACGTTGACAAGAACGCAGAACAGCAGAGATTGGCTCTGCAGTCAAAGGTCATAAGACACAGACTTTGAAGCCAATATCCTTTGAAAGGATATTCAAAGCCGATGCGATGGTAGATCAGAGTCAGTATCACTGAATTTCAGGGACGGGATGACATGGTTTTGCGGGCAGAACCCCAGACAGGCTGGAGTCCTCTACAGTTAGTATTGTTTGATATAAAACATCATGCAACTGTACTTAACCTAGCTCAGGGGCCTGACAGGGTAGCATTTTGCTCATTTACCCTTCCTCTGCCTTATGGACTTCTACCTCCTCCCTCCCCCATGCATTAGCATACCATTCTTTTCCCTGTAAATGCATTTTTCATGACCACAGCTCCAGTTCTCATACATGCAGTTCATGCCTCCCTGACACAACATTGTCTCCTGTCCCTCCGTTGACTCTGATTGCTGTGTGCTACTTTTCCGCAGCTGGGATGTTGGCACCTCATGGGCTTGCACAGTATTGCTGTTGTGGCAAATACAAAAAAGTGAGATCTTAAATCACATATTTGGTTCACAGATTCAGTAGGTTCTTAGCTCTGCACTATGAGATGATACCAAATCACAATACATATATACTGCAGAAAGAAATATTTTAAGGCATGTTACTGTAGAACGAGGTATTTTGTAGTGCACAGCATGCTGATCTGCAAGGTTTAAAAATGGAAAAAGAAGGGGAAAAAAAAGAAGAGCAAACAAATGAAAAGGGAAGCCAAAAACCGTGCTCTGTTTTGGAAAGAAGCCGGCGCAGCAATGCAGCGATACCCTTCCAGTTCCACAGTAGTTTTGAAGGACCAGCCCCATTAGCAGCAATGCAGCATCTTTTCCTGGTTTGCCTGCTGCCTTTCTGAACGGTCTCTTTGTTTCAGGGACACCCAATGGGTGACATCCTCCAGAACAAGGACAACCTCAGGTGATGTCCACCATATTGACAGCCTCCCTGTGCTGCTCATCATACTGACACTCCCATCAGTAGACTTCAGAGGCACATAAACAAGAGTGACGTTATCCTTCCTAGCAGGACAGTCCCCCCTTCTTCCACACCCCCAGTGAGCTGGCAGCCTGCCACGTGCCCAAGCATTTGTTAACCTTTTCCAAAAGTTGATACAACAGTTGCTTCTACTTTACTGCTGCTGCGGGCCCAGGATCCTGTGCAATGAGGCAGCCTATGGAAATACTTTTGCCACCAAACCTTAACTTAGGACAAACCCAGGGAAGGGTGTCCCAAAGCTGATGGTAGGTCGTGGTGTTGTGTTGATTTGCTTTTGCTGGCTTAGAGACTACAACTAATTGTCCTTTCTCTCTTTTTTTTTTTTACCTCCCATAGCTCCTGACCCTTTGCGGCAAATACGGACAGAGCTGCTTCAGTGAACATTCCTCTCCATTGGAAGGGCAAAAAAATGTTCAAGGGAGGATGCGACATGGAGCTGCCCACATCCTCTGAGAGACAAAAAAAGAGAGGGCTTGAGGAAAAGGCTCATGAAGAATGACAGAGAGGGAGGCAGTCAGAAGGTCGGAGATGCAGTTCCTCAAAGGTTGGCAAGGCATGTGCGCCTTCTGGAGAGCATGGGCAAAGATTGCCTTGAGACCTCTAAGTATTTTGCAGTCTCTCCTCTTTTAAATCCATGTTGTTGGATGTGACTTTTGCTAAAAACAACAAGGCACAAATGCCTTTCTCAGCATGTCACAAATTTTTTGACCAACCCACATAGACAAACTGGAGACCTTGAGAACATACGCTTCTGTTCTATATAAACAGTTTAAAATAGATTTTAGCTTTGCACATCATTATGTACAGTTACTATTTTTAAATGCACACCAGTTAATCTGATGCGTTCATTCCTTTTCTGTTTGCCCTCCATTCATGCTTTTGAGTCTTGTACATGTTCAAGTTCCTGCCTTATCATGAAAACCAGTATATCCGTACATTTTTAATTAATTCAGAATACCAAGATTTCACTCCCCTCCACCAATATAATTAAATATATGTATGAAGCATGAAGAAAGTCCTCGCACCATGCCGTGTGCGCGTTAAAACGCGTGCAGCAATTGTGATTAAAACCTCTCACAAACATGCTGACATTGTTGACAACTTGCCTCTAGCCTCAAGGAGGGCAATACATCCCTCCGTCTATGCTTCTGAGTGGCTGCACATCACAGAGATGCCTCTATGTTGAGGTGGCTCAAAGCATCCGCCGGCTCTGCTCTCTTCCTTCTTCAGCCCATCTGCAAGACTCCACCCTTGTACTAGCAAATATTTTGGTAGCTGCATATTGTACCTTGCAGAAGGGGCAGTTACTTCTCATCCACAGACAGCCACTCCATCTGTCTTTCAGTCATCCACGTGCAGATTTCATTGCCATTCTGGAACTGCTAAGGCCAGGGTGGGAAACTCTTTCCGCTGTCCAAATAGCATGTGGAATCTTGCTGGGCAAGGAAGCAGAAGCCAAGGGCGCATCCCAGAATGACATCCCAGAATGAGCACAGAGAGTCAGTACACAGTAAAGGGCTCTGCAGCTGCGGGATGTTCCCTGTAGAAGGAAAGCAGCCTTGGACATCCAAAAGTGCCACACACACACTGCTGGTTTTCCCAGGTCTGCAGTGCTGGCTCAGCCCCAGCAGTCTGCTGCTTCGGGAAGAGATCCACAAGAAACATCTGCTGGATTTCAACTTTTTCCTTTTCAGATGCCCCATTACACTCACTCTGAAGTCACTGCATGACTTAAAGGTAGGAATCCAAAGAGCCTGCTGCAAACTGAGCTGTGAGGATTGCTCTGATCGCCAGTGTTTCCTGCCAGCTGCTAACAGCACTTTGAACATAGTAAGATCTAGCTCACAAACACTGGTGGATAAATAGGACCTGGCAAGAGAAATTGAGGGAATGATTTGGTTTGCACCAGGCCACTGGATCCCATTGCTTTCTGCAAAAGATCCCAGAGTGCCGCAGCAGAGCAATGCGCTATGGGATGTGGGAACAGAACAGAAAACATTCCTGGAAGCAGCCAGCAATGCCAAAAGATAGCAGCTACGTGGAGGCAAAAGACATTACTTGCGGGGCAGTGAGGTGGAACGTATGTGCTGATTGTCAGAATTACTGCAGCTGAGTTACTGTGGATATACAAAGCCCACAGTCAAGTCTCAGTAGATGCTCATAAGTTTACTCTTAAGACAGACCGCCACAGGATGGAGGAACGGAAATCCCTTTTCCTGCTATATGGCTGGTGTCTGAGCAGCACAGGCAGAGGGCTGCTTTTTCACTCTGTCCTGTAGCCCGGCTTTTGCTTGGAAACTGCAGGAGAAAACCAAGGAGGATGAATTATGCTTCTGTGAAAACACTCGGTGCACATCTCTAGTCAGGCAAGACAGAATAACACTTAAAGGAGGGTCCCAGGGCTGACCAATCAGTCCCAGGCTGAACAAGAAACCCTCATACCAGGGTTATGAGGTAACATTAGGTACAGATTTTGCACATTAGTATCTACTAGCCTAGAAAAAATTAAAGCTCTCATTTAAACTACCCGATTAAAAAAAAATGACTCATTTCAATCTGACTGATGGTCTGTAAAGCTAGTTCAGAAAGTTGTGCTTTGCAACTTGGCTAAAGAATTATACTAAAGTGAAGTGGAAATGCCTGGTGTGGGAGACTTGCATGTTTGTCCCAGTGGGGAAGTGTCTTTTACAATGCTTCCATGGGTAGAAAGACCAGGTTAGAAAGCAAAGGCCTGATCCTGTCCATACTCAGACAGGTATACAGCTTCAAAACCTGCCTGCTGCACTCCCTCCCCATCCCAAACCAAGACTGAAACCCCTTACCGTCCTGCACCTGAGCCTTCCTACTCCGGCATCTCCAGTGTGCCCTTCTCCGAACCAGCTGTCCTAGGCTCTCCCTGGCACTGTCCCCTGTGTCCCGGCATCCACAGTAACAAATAACTCCAGCTGTGCAAAGCTCAAACCAAAGGCTGCCAGCACAGCCTGAGCCCTTGCACACTTCACCTGTTCCTTGTTAAAAAATGTGTATCTTTAAGCAAGATAAATTTAGACTGGAAATTATCTCCCAGGCTTGTTGCTTCTATATTTTTCTCTGATACCGTAAAGAGTTATTTGGTGAGAGAAATCTTTTCCTTAGATATTTAAAATCGGGATCAGATCCTTTTTTTACCTTTCTCTTTGATAAACCAAAGAGCTTGAGCAAATATTGAATAGTGCTTTGCTAAGAACAGGTCCCTGTGGGACCAACACTAGTAAAAAGGTTGGCACTGAGGATGGCTTCCCATTTACAAATATTTTTTGAGATTCTGTATAGTCAGATCCCAGTCTGTAACGATGGTTTCCATTAGTTTGTAGAAACAGGACACCTGTATTTCTCTCTTGGCTTTCTGAGACTGTGCCATGGACATGCAGGACTTGGGTGGACCATGCACTACAGACCCAACCTGCCACTGAGAGTGGCCAACTGGTCCAAGTGTCACTGGTGCCCAGCAATCATACTGGAGCCACGCTCCTGACTGCTTTACTGGGTGCCCAGAATTCCTGGAGATCTTCCCCAAATCTTTCTCTGCGTGTCCCTTCCCATATGCCAGGCAAATTTTCCATGAAGAAAAAGACAAAGCCTGATGTTCACTAACTGCTATGGATACCCTGACACCACCTTTGACTTGGAAGCCTCCAGCAGTACCCAGATGCAGCTATGCACATAAAACAGACTGATGGAAGGGCTCAGGCTGATGTAAGTACTCTGAAGCTCAAATCCCCTCTTCCTCATAGCTCTAACCCCGCAGCCCTGTGCCAGCGCAGAGCCTCGCTGATTAACTCTCCTCACAGGCACTGCAGCTCTTAACTCCACTAATTAGACCTCGGTCTGGGTCAGGAAATGACTTTTGTGCTCTACACAGCTCGAGAGCCTGCGGCTCTCCTTGCTCAGAGAGGCACTGTGGAGGGTGAGGTGCTTGGGCAAACAGTGATGATAAGGGAAAAAACGTATGGCTTTGCTGGCTCAGCACTGGAGGAGGCTTTTTACCACACCTGCCTGCAAAGAAGGCGGAAATGTTTGTCTTGGGAAAGAGGAGGAGGTGGAAGGAGCCACGCTCGTGCTCAGCGCATCCCAGGCAAGAGAAAAGGCTTTGGTCAAGTCTCTATGAATTTGTTCAGGGCTATTGGGGAGAATTATATGACAACGCTGAAGAACTGGGGAAGGGCACAGTTGCCAGGCTCACTATTCATCTCTGTTTTTTCTGATCTCATGGAATGCACCAACTTCAGATGCTGGATCCCCTGCCGTCAGCTGTCTCATGATGGGACATCTACACTCAAATCTCAGCGGCGGCGTTAGATGTGCCTGCAGTCTCTCTGGGACATGCTCCACAACTCAGAGACCCTGGCACATCAGCATCCTGCCCTGGGCAAGGGCATTGTGGCAGTGGAAACCTGTGATCACTTCAGCCAACAACTTTCTCGGTGCAAAATATTTGGGTTTAGCAGTTAGGACCTGCGTGACGGTGAGAGGATATTAAATCAGCAAGCATACTTGCATGTTGTGTCTCATCTAACCTTAGTGAATCCTGAAGAGTTTTAGGTGGGATTTACTGGAGCAGAAATGATGAACCAACTTCATCACACAGTAGAAAGCCTGGTTGCTCCTGAGTGCCTGCCGCTCTTAAGCTCCTTGTGATGAGGGAGACAGCAGATTGTAGCATTAAGGTTACTTGCCCTGGCACAGTCTAATAATGGCCCTTCTGACTAAAAGTGTCAGGTGGCCTCTGGGAAAGGCCTCAAGATCCAGTTACTCAGATGCCAAGGGGGAAACAGCTGTTCCATTGTGCTACGACAGAAAGACCACAGCAATGATATCCAGCACAATACCAGTAATCCTCAAAAAGTGTCCAATATCCATTCTTCAAAGAAAGGGCTGAGTCCAGGCTGGACAAGCCTGGTATGAACATGTTCCAGCCTGCTATGAAAGCCTCTACTGGAGACATGGCAGAGCCTAGAGAAGTTAAACCCTGACCTCTTTGGGGTAGCTGCTGTCCAGCAAAGTCTCCACTGCTGCCCTTCAGGCACTGGGTTTGAATGAGGCTAGCAGCAATCGAATGGCACATGTCACAGCGGAGCCTTAGCCAGCCCTAGTCTGAATAAGGACAGAAGTAGTATCATGACAAATAATGTCAGCTATGAATAACATTATTCCTTAACATCTAAAGAAGGTGGGACTAAGAATTTCTGAACTTTGATTTGCTCGCAAGGCATCCTAAGAGATAATCCTATGTAATACTATGGGCTGCATTGCTTGCTGGCACTGATGTGCACAGCTCCATTAGCATTAGGTGCATGGCAAGCGGTCAGACAACAGCTGTACTTGGCCTCCTCTCTTGTTCTGCTCTCTATTTAATGAAGTCTTATGTATGATATAGAAATACTGGGAGAAATCCAGCCCACCTCTGCTGGTT
>NW_008824676.1:3749238-3776633 GCF_000699105.1 Pygoscelis adeliae
ACTCTTTCCAGAAGGCCCACAAGTGAATTTAAAAGAGGTGCAGCTGTTCATTTGCAGCTTGCACATGGTACGAGAATGTGGTACCCAGCTCCGAGCTCCTCATCTGCAGGACATGTCGCAGCTCCTGACAGCTGATCGCTGCGTTTTCCTGCCAACTTCTCTTCATGGTCTGTTAGCTGCTGTTCTGGAGATCAAACTTGCTCCTTGGCATCTATTCAAGCTATAAAGTCCAATTTATTTCTAGCACAACATCCACTGGCGTTGCCTCTGCAGTATGTTGGCCCAGCCTGAGCAAGCTCACTAACTCAGAAGTAGCTCTGATTTCTTTTCTGTTGCCAACAGACAGAGGCAGCAATTAAGATGATGACTTTGTTTTTAAGGGCTTTCTCTTCAGGAGGAGCATAGCACCTTGCCATTGGTCCGCAGCAGTCTCTCCTCTCGGAGGGAGCCTTTACGAGCACAGGGGGTACTTCGGCTGCAGAAATGGAAGAGCTTGGCTGAGTGCAGGGCTCCCTGCTACACCAGGACTCTGCTTCAGCCTCAGATCTCACCCGGCTTTAAATTCTTTCCATTGACTTTATCTTAACCTTTCTGTTCCATACACAATGTTATCAGATCTTCTTAGGCTTTACTGTCACGTCTCCTATATTAGTAGTTAGGTTTTGTTGACAAGACCAGACTGGTTGAGGTAAATTGGCTTACTCAGAGCACAGTTAGCGACATGCACACAGTTGGTCTGACCATGTATTCTTCTGGAGCATTTTCCCATGGAAGGGAGGCTTATGCAACCATTCAGTCTGTCCCACTAGCAATTTTGGGCCCATTGGCTGATTTCAGTCAAAATCTGAGGGAGCAGTTAATCAGCAGAGGCAGCCATCCATGCACAGAGCATCCTCCCTGGGCCCTGCAAGCTGCACTGCGGGTTTTGCTCTCAGACACTACAGAATCTACACAGAAGAGACATTGCATCCCACCTACACAAATTTTGGTGGGAGTTTGTGTCCTGCTGGACACCAGATAATCCAACTATAAATCCATGGGAAAACAGATTTCTTAGCTGTGCTGCTCTACTGCTTTTTAACTTTCTGAGGTAAGGCTTTTTATTATAACTAAGAGCACTGGCACTAAATCCAAAGAAACTCGCAGGTGCAAATGCAGTCATCTTTTTGCTGGGGATATCTGCATTAGCCCAAAACTGCAGCACGAGAGAAACAAATGAGGATCATCAGCAAATGATGGCAATGTTAATTACACAGTGGTGCTATAAGAGTACTAAGCTCTGTAGTGACAGAAAATCACCAGGCTGGCCCCACTAGGAAGGACTTACGGTTTCCAAAGGCAGAACAATCTAAGTACCCAGAGAGCACCAGAGCAGGAACATTTCCCAGTGGTGGGTGCTTCATGCTTGTGCTGGATCTGTGAGAAGCTCCGCAGGTTCCTGAGGAGGTGGTGTCAGCCTGCTGGTGGGGGAGCTTTATGGAGATTTAAGTTAGTGAAGGGAATAAAGAGCAGAAATAACACAATAGCCTCATAGCAAAAGGGACCCCTTCCTCAAGTCCTTTCTGCCGGTTGTGCGAGCAGGGCTGGCGTTGCAGGGCAAGCCGGTGAGCACCGAGCGCCGTGGGCCCTGCTTCCAGGGAGTCCAGAGCAGAGGCAGCTCAGCCAGCAAAACTCCTTGGGTAATGGCCAGCGAGCCTAGTTCATCAGAGCAGCAGTGGCAAGGAAGGTATGTAGTCCACGGGCAGGCTAATTGAGATCTACTATAAAGGCAGTCTAAGCTGACCTCACTCCCTTTTAGCTGGGAAATATGACACGTGACCCCAGCCCAGCAGCAACACGTGCAGGAGCAAGGGGCAGACTGAATAAAAGTGGGTTTCCTCGGACTTTGTGCTTTGTGGTCTGGTGCAACAGTGTGAGCTCTCATCACAGCCTTCCCTTTGGGGCACGCACAGGTAGCAGACACACAGAGGGTCTTTTGCGGGGGTTCTCTGCTGTCTGAGACGTGATGAGCTCATGTTGACCTCCCTCCCCCTGCTAAGTGGGGGAATTAAGCAGATTATTCTTCTGTTTTCTGTGGTCTTCTTCCAACAAAGAGTGAAGCCATATTGCTGAGCTGTCACACTGGACAAAGTAGTATCTTGCAGCTGTGGTTTAAAAGTCCTTTGCAATATAGGATGAGACTGTGTGTTTGCATGAGCTTCCCCTTTCCTTCAGCAGATAATTCCAACAGAGGCAGGACATGCTGGGAGTCCAGCAAAGGGACACCCCGGAGCTTAACAAATATAGATATGACCCTTCTACTTGAGGCACAGTTCCACCAGGAAGCAAATCCCCCAAGTACGCGGGTATAAGGGATGCCATTCAGTAATGCTACTACCACTGTGTCTTCTCTAAAGAGGGAAGCACCGAGCTGTGGTCTGCGTGGATAAGTTGTATGGTGGGATTCCCCCAGAAGCTTCACCTAGGACCCAGGTTTCTTGGAGCTTGAGAGGATGATTGCTGATTCCTGAATAAATTAATGTATTGCTTTCCTTCAGGATATTAATATGCGTTAGACTGAAGAGCTGAACAAGCTCATTTTGTTTTAACTCATTACTACCAGATGTAAATCTGGTCAACAAACAAGTCAATAAATGTACAGGCCAGGTGGGCTTGGTAGGGAGCTGGTTTGATAACGTGCCAATTTGTATTGCAACAGAACTGTCTGTGGGCATCTTCTTGGCAGTCATCACTTCACAAGGAGACATAAAATAATTTCTGGCCATTGCTACTATTTGCCTTACCTTTTTGAAATACATGGGGCTTAAAGGGAGCTAAGACATGCGCTTTATTTTCTGCACTTCTCTTGATTGTTTTTAATGTATATAAATAACCCTCTTAGTAGCTTATCCTCTTCTCAGGAAAGTTTTTACATGAAAGTTAAACATGCTTCTGTTCTTCAATTGATTTTTCTTTTACCTTCTTTTTCAAAATTCAAAATACCAGCACTAAAGAGAAGCGCAGCCTGAGCGGGCTGAGCCTGCGATGACACCCGCTTCCTTCTGCCACCTTGTGGGCTGCAGCTACAGTACACGGAGCATGGATGGCTTTTCTAGCATGACATACCTCGTTTTCCCGTCATATTTAATGAAAGATCCCATGATAACAGGAAACATTACACATTGCCACTGCAGGGCATGTCCTGACACTTCCAAAAGGAGTTTCCCCTCCCTGCATCAGAGCTGTTGTAACCAGAGGCACCTCTCAGAGCAGTGACGACGTCTTGAATGGCTTAACCTTGTTATTGCAGCAGAAGATGAGAGACTCACCTCTATTATTACTGGCGTTTTTGATTGTTTGTTTGTTTGTTTATTTGTTTTAAAGTTTGGGTAATTTTTTTATACATGAGGCCTGCAAAAAGAGCACTACTGTCTTCTTCTGAGATACCAAGCAAAAGCCTGTACCCAAACAGTTTTGGCCACTTCACCCACAACCAAGAAGGCTGCCGCTGAGCTGTCGTCTTCTTTTTAGAGAAAATTTTACTCTCAGCCTAAAGCAGAAATGCAAACCAAACAGTAAAAGCATTGCTGGAGGAAAAGACATCAGCTTCCCTCTGCACAGTGCTCATAAGCTCTGGAAGCTCAGCCCTAAACCTCCTCAGCTGGCTCAGCTGTAATCTCAGCCGCTGCCCTTGTGGGACAACGACTGGTATCACATAACCCTCTGCTCTCGGAAGGAAGGAGGAAATGCCACTATGAGATAGGCTGTAGCCATACATGGGCAGAAGAAAGGAATGGGGAAAGAGACAGGATGAGGCACCTTGTCACAGGTGCCTTCACAAGGCAAGGAAAGAGCACCCACTCACAGCTAGGTAGACCACACAGCCCTGCCACCACCTCAGACTTCAGAGCAATTACAGCTGAGCTAAACCTGAGCAATATGGGAAAAGGGAAGGTGCGTAGGTTATAAAACTAAAAGCAGACTCCAAAACAGAGCGCTTTAGAATAAAATTTTGTGTTTCTCTTTGCATTAAACGTATAGGCTTTGGCACAAGCTATTGCAGGTTAGAGATGCTCAAAATAATATGGCTCAAGGAAACATTGCTAATAGTATAGCACAACAAAAGATAGGACAAGCATTGAAAAGAGTTTTCTTCCAAGAGTGGAGCAATTTTCAGCAGAAAAATGTGGAGTGTCGTAACCTGATGCTCTTCTGGTAAGACTGAACACCACCGTGCAGCAGTGAGTAGTCCTGCACTGGGAGGACAACAGGTTGGTACGGAAAGCCAAAGAGCTCTTCCCTTCCTGCGATGCTGGGATAGGCCTGGCTGCTGTTCTCTTTACTTATTCTTTAGGCAACCAAGAAATTTTGAATGATTTTGAGCTAAATGACCCATAGAACAACTATGTTATGTCAAAGTAAATGTAAAAAATTAAGCTTTGCAAAGTTGAGTTGCGTACGCTCTTTGGATTTGCTTTCACCAAGTTATCTCAAACTGAAATAGAGAGGTTGAGTATTTTTTCCTTCTGAATAACTGCAATTGTAGCACTGGCCTTGGAAGGACGCTCACCTCTTAAATGCAGCAAGTCTGTAAGAGGCATGCAGCTACATTTAAGAATGTTTTCTCTTGCCCACAGTAGTATCTATGTATGTTTGACGAGTTATAACTGCTTCATTAACTTCAGAGTGTGTTGGAAAGAGCCATGAATGAGACTTGTTGAGGGCGCCCCAATATTTTAATTATTATATGATCATTTATATTTATATATTCATGGGCCATGCTAAAAACATTATTGTTCAGAGTAACTTTCTGGTGAAGAATTTGTTAAAATCTTAAACTGCATTAGACATATGGCTATTCCTCTCTTTACAGAAGTGACTATATAAAGCTCAGAGAACACATGCAATCCTGACTTCAGAAACACATCCCAGTGCAAATGTTCCCTGCTGACACTTGGGGAGTCACTCCTAGCACCTCCCGGTGACCCATTTACCCTGCCTCCTTGGGACATGGCATGACCCAGAACAGAAGTGTTTCCAAAAGAGCATTCCGCTTCCTGCCCAGCACATCTCAGCACTATGAGCCTGAGCAACCCCACCGCTCTCCTTGGCCCCCGAGAAGGTGCCCGCCAGGCACGCCTGGCCTCAGCACGGGAGAAGACCAACACAATGAGCTGGAGCCAGAGCTGGAAGCTGGTGCAATGCCTGCAGAAAGAGCTGATGCACAAGCAGGTCTCTGTGGGGAGACGTGATTCAGAGAGAACTCATCCATGTGGATGCCGTTTCTCTTTAGGCTACTAATTAGTGCAGCGCAGCGTAATGTGCTCTGCTGATGCAGTCCAGAGGTTTGGCCTGTGCTGCTTTGCATCCCGCCTGGCAGAAGTTTCTGACCTGATGCGTTATTTGCTCTTCTTGCTCAAATGCACCCTTCACCTAGTGCAATACCATGGGTCTTGGCTCTGCCACATTACCCAGGTCGGACAGAGGTGCCAGAGATGATGTTGCCATCTCATTACCAGGTCTCAGTGTGGGGTGCTGGCCCCAGCGGGAGCAGCAGCGGGGCTCAGTTCTCCCTGCACCCCAGCTTGTGCTGCGCCAGGCTGGCGTAGCTGGAAGCCCCCGCAGAACGGTGCAGATATTCCACATGGAGCTAGCCCTGCGTTTGCAGCATTTGCTTCTCTTGGGTTTCTGGGCCTTCTCCCTTTGTCTCCCAAGACCCATGGCTATGTGCCAGGGAAGGCATCCCCACAGAGACAGGCACCTGGCCCAGGGGATGGACAGATAGAAAGTCATGCAGACAGCTTGAGAGCATCTCTGGAGGGGAATTGTCAACCAAATGGGGAAGTGCCCTCATGGGAAGGAAACCTTTCCCCAAAGGGTTGAAGGATCTCCAAGGGCTCAGAGACCATGCACCCCAGCCGGGTGTCTTTACAGGGGTGTCAAGGAGCGAGGGAGGAGAGAGGCTTGAAAGGGAGCAGCAAGGAAGGAGGAGGATGAGAGCAGAGGGTAGAGAGTGCTTGAGGAAAAACTATGATTGACTGACTCACAGAAAACAGAGCTACCTCAAAACATGAACTGACATGGTGCTCCTTTCATATAATGTGAAATAGCTGAGGGCTCCATCTTTCTGTTACACAAAGATGCTGATTTCTAAGGACTGGAGCTTTCTAGGGCAGTAATTAAGCTTTAAATGGAGAGATCAAATGTAGAATAAATATCTCATTAACCTTGACAAAGCACTATCTTTCTGCACAGCTCATAGCAAAAGAGAAAGTGAGTGTGAAGGATGGGATAAAACAGGCATCGGTTTCCCTGCGTGTTGGAGAGTGGCGTCTGGCACTTGGAATATCTGCTCAGTTGGAGGGGGCCAAGCACACATCCGCCACCTCCTCACAGAAACCAGCAAGTCGCAGGCTATTTCAAGGATAAAGAAAGATTTTCTGCTCTTTCCTCACTGGAACTGGGAACACACTACAGCATGGCCGTGGATGCAAAAATCCCAGGGAACAAAAAGAGGAAAAACAGGAGTTTGGTTCTGCACCCCAGCAGTTGGGCTCTGTGCCCTGTACAGGGAGATTTGGGATTTTCCACTTCTAGGATTTTTTTTTTCCTAAATACCTGTCATTGCCTCAGGTGAAATGTGCAAACAGGGCCCTGAATATGGCACTACCCCCAGCCACATGTGCTAACCGCATCGTAGTTGAATGCAAAGTCCAGATGTTTGCCAGCAGTAAGATCCTCTGGCCTCCCTGTTGTGATCTTACTCTTCTTTGATCCCTCTAGAAAAGATGGTTTTTATGAGTTTAGCCTAAGACAGATAGGAAACATTGGCTGTATTTTCTTATTGTCAAAGCTGATGTTTCTGAAAGTGGCACAAAGAGGAGCTTGACCTTTCTTGCATGTGCCTTTGTGAGCCAGTGGAGGAGAAGGGAAATGCCAAAAGCCTTCATAGTGGAGAAGACTTTTCCTAAGGGTATAGCAGGGTTAAGCTAGGCATTTATTTCTGAAATTACTCCATTAATGTTCTTATGCAAATGAAATGTGAATCCTTGAAAAAAGAGCCACTGTGCCAACTGATTGAAACAAGACAGGGCAAGAACTAGCTAGTGTGAGGTTGGCCCGTTTGACGAGATAATAACAGCTGAAAGGATGCAGGTCGACTTCCTAAGACTAGTATAACTAGTCTTTACCAGTGTGAAGCAACTAAATAGCAGCTTGCAAAAGCTGTTTGGCTGCTTTGTGGGTGTTGTCGTGTAATGAGGCAAATAGAAACATTTGTCTAATAGAAACAAAAGCAAATGCAACTAATGCAGCATATTCATGTTGGGAACTTGGCTGCTCAGGAGCAGTTGCTCATCTAAGATTAGCTCAGGAGAGTGCTTAAACATACCGGCAGGCTCCCATCACTCATACCACTGAAGCCTTGGATTTGGGCTGCTTTTATATGGGAAGATTTGGAGCATCAGTGAATGGTGCCAGTACACAGATAAGGCAGTAATCTTTGAGTCCTCTATTTCTCATAGAGGAGAGCGGGCAACGGCATCCCAGGCTGAGATGGGAAGACCTGAACTGGTCAGTGCCTGGGGTTCCTCATGGCCATGAGCACGCACTGCTGTGCTAGCTGCTAACCCATGCA
Organism: Pygoscelis adeliae; assembly: GCF_000699105.1. Taxonomy (NCBI): domain Eukaryota; kingdom Metazoa; phylum Chordata; class Aves; order Sphenisciformes; family Spheniscidae; genus Pygoscelis; species Pygoscelis adeliae. Next base: position 3,756,854 of record NW_008824676.1, read on the forward strand.
CTGCGACTGATCATGTTGCTCGCTTCAGCAGGCTGCAGTACAGGCTCTGCATGGGTTTGGCCACTACGAGACATTTGGCCTTAAGGGCTGAACTTCACTCTCCTTGACTCTCCCTGATGGCGGTGAAGCCACCGCTGGATGTCCTGGACTCCTGATCCAGGAAGTGACCCAGGCTTGCAGAGCTCCAGAGCCTGCAGGAGGAGCTGGGGACGCAGGTGCCTGGCTCCCCAGTGCTGGGCGTGCTTGGCTCACACCTCTCCTGCTCCTATCACCACGTGAGATGGGAATAAGGAAGCTTAGAGTCTGGCCTGAAGGCAGGTTGCTGTTGGCTTTAATGGAAACAGGCCCTTTGAGGATCCTTGTGCAGGGGTTCGAGTCAGCCATCGTCGTACCTCCGTGCTAGGAGAGATCTCGAGAGCTGGGTTTCCCTTTCACGTGGGACTGGAGCAGAGAGCAGAGGATAACCAACAGAGCTGACACTCAGTGCAAGGAGAGGGTGTGAGTACTTAAATATGCAGTTCCACACACCTGAGACCAAGATTGCCTTGCTGTAGACAAAGCATGCACAACTCCTGAGTGCCCTCTGCTCCTCAGAAAACAGCCTGCAAACAGCTGTGCAAGGTTGCAGAGTCCTCACACTTGTTAAGTAAGATAACTCATAAGAAGACTACCCTGACAGCAATGCTCCCAGGACCCCTAGAGTGAGCTGAGAGGGTGCGAGGTCAGGGGCTGGAAGCCCACATTGGATCTGTCTTAGGACTCCTTCCCCTGCTACTATGAAATTCCGTGTTTTACCACTGTATAGTAAACTTCCACTTTCTTTCTCTTTTTTTGGCTCTTAGCAGGACTGTGAGCACAATTTTCCTTGCAGATCAGATGAACAACTCCCAGGCGGATTTAGAGACTACCTTCCAGGCTTCAGGCACTGCCACGCTGCAATGCTCCAGCCTATCTTATTCCACTTCATTGCATTTAATTGTGACTCCCCAGAGCTCCAGCTGGGGATGGAGCCTGCAAACCACCTGCTGCAGAGAGCGCTGAAATGCCACTGACTCCTTTTGCTTTCCTTTGAGCCTGGCAATGTAGATGTCTCTTCTCCTTTCAGAAAACCTTTCTGTTCTGCTGTTCCCACTTTCTTTCTTTCTCCAGCCTCTTTTCCGCGATCACACGCACTTCAGTACCTGCCTCTTGCAGCTTTTCATCTGGCTTCCCAGTTTGGCTTTCCACTTTCAAATCTCTTTGCACACTGTCATCTCATCGTTAGCTGCAGAATCTCCCCCAGCGATAGCACACACTCCAGCTGCTCCACCGACTTTTATCTCTACTTTCTTCTTTTCATCTTTCCTCTGCCCTGGACTCTTTCCAGTCTGTTTCCTTAAGTGCAGGCTGTCGCATACAAAGCCATAGCATTGTCTCTGACCTCGTTTTCCATTTCCATTAGTATTTTAGAAACAAGCTAGGGACTGGCATGTACCACCTTTTGGTTTTTCCTGTTGTAAAGAGATTTCAGCAAAGAGAAGGGTGCAGCTGCTCTGGGGGTTTGGACACACTCAACACCTGCTGGTTTCTTACCCCACTGGGAATGGAGGCGTGAGCCGGCTGGTCAGCCTGGCTCCATCTCTGGTAACTCAAATGCTTGCAGCAAGACTCTTCTGATTTATATATCAGCCTTAGGTTAGAAATAAAGGCATTCACCCAAGTACTTTCCCATTAGCTTCTCAAGAGAAGAGTGGGTAAAATATGGCATTAGCTTTCAAAGTCAGTTGTCCAAGTCTGGTTTTGTTTGGGGATCAAATGCTGGGTGTCCTAGCAGTGGTGGCAGAGCTGTATTGCCAGGGGGCAAGAGCGCCCTTCTCTGCCACGTTTACTTAGGGATGGCTATTTTCCCCTCAGATTTTGCTATGAAAGCCAGCAGTGGCCATCAGGAGTGTCTACTCTCCCCTGCTGTCACCTCCTGACTGCTATAGGTCAATGGCTCACCACTGAGTTTCGTGCATAAGCAATAAGCACGCAGAGATGGTGTTTTACACCCAGTAGGAATTGTGTAAGCTGAACTCTGTGCAGGCTCAGATCGTCTTGGTGGTCTGTGTGAAACAAGCCCTCTTTGCAGTATAGTGGAGGTGATGGCCTTCAAGATTCAGGGAATGTAAAAAAAAAAAGGTTGAGTTCAGGAGAATGGCAAGAGGCCTGCGTCTGTTAAAGAAGGAGGTAAATTAAACAGGGATCTTCGATAGGAGCTCCTGACCTGAGCACAGACCAGACTGACGCTGTTTCTTTCTTTCGTTCAGCAAGGTGTACACACAGTCAAAAGTTTTGTGCCTTTCTTCATCTGACTGAGCTCAGTTAGCCTGGAGCTTAAAAACTCCGCTTGGTACGTTTCAGGTGGTGGGCGATCTGTCAGGCTTTGGCACACAGGTGGTGTGTGTGCTACACAGAAACAGATGTGAGACAAGGAAGGTCAAATGCTAATAGTTCCCCACAATTATCACTGAGATATGTGGAGACATTTACGACAACACTATTAATTTTTCTTATAACAGAAGCAACAGCTTGTCAATTTATTCACTTCCTTTCAATTAGAAATCTCCTCCTTGCAGCTCAGGTACAGGGGAAATGAAAGGCCCATCTTTCCTTTGGTTTACTGTCTTATTTTTTACCATATGCACTGCAGTATCCAATTGCAATGGCAGCACCGTGATGGCAGTCTTGATTCTGGCCAAGCAGATCTTCCTTCTCGGTGTGACTATCAGCCACGTGCCTGGTGCAGGCATGGTCCATACTTTGGGAGAAGTTTTGTGGGTTCCCCCAAGCACCCCCACTGAAACAGGCCTCTTCTGAAGCACAGCTCTCCAGGGGCCCGATGATGGCAATGCTTTTGGGCTCTGGTTTTGGTGAGTAGCCAGCACTGGAAGCAGGAAAGTTCTTTCTTGCCCATCCACATAGCCCGTGCCTGTCCTGTGTGTGCCGAGAGTCAGCCCAGCCCTGCAGCATGGCCCCAGCTCCAGCACCAGCAAGCGGGTGAGGAGCAGCGTTAGCTGTTGCTCTCTGCTGGTAAAGCTTGGGAAGACCCAGCAACAGGGCAGCAGGATTCTTTTATACTTGCTTCTGGTCTCCCAGTGCAGCATTTTGGTTGTTCTGCTCAAATAGGTTGTTAATATCGGCGGCTGCCTTTCTGGGCACTGCGACTTTTTAATTGCTTTATAATTACAAACCACTGATATACCTATTCGACATAGGCTACTATTTGGCAGTTCCATACCATGAATGCAAAAGGAGGAGAAGTACACGTAACTACATTGTTCCTGACCCACCGGATCTCTTTGATGGACACGTCTGGCCCATGTACTTAAAACACAGGAAAGAAATGGAGGACAGCGGCATTGATGTCGTTTATTTAGACAGCGAGAAGCATGAGACGGGGACAGGAGCACAGGCAGCCTTGCCACCTCGTGTCCCAGGAGGACAGAGGTTTGCTATCCACAGCAGCAGGGCAGGGGAGAGATCTCTCAGGATTTATATGCACACCTAAGCAGTTATATACACTTATATATACATAAACATATATATCTACCTCATTTACATGAGTTATGTTTTGTGTGTTCCCAGATGAATGCTCCGGTTCCCCTCCCCTTCACAATATACATATTTTTGTTTTCTGTGCAGCTGAAGGACTCAAGAGACGCTTGCTGGAGAGAGAGGGTTTCCCTTTTGCAGGTTTCTAGGTAGGGGTAGAGAGGGGGCTGAGCTATTGCTGACCAGAAATTTTAAGAGGAAACCTTGCATAATTGACCCTGGCCCTTGTAGCTGTTAACAGCACTCAGTGGAAAGGTTATGAAAATCTTCCTGAAACATTTTTATGCAACTAGGCAGGACTGTGTGGCAGGACTTTGCTACTTCCCACCATGGCGTAATGTCAGAGACAGTCATGTTTTTTCCTGTGTTATCAAGGGGAGGTGCCCTGGGATGCTGGGAAGGATGGAGTTCGAAGGATGGTCACTACCTAACGTCTCCTTCAGACTCCTGGTGTCCATGACTGCCAAAATTGTCTCATCCTGCTCCTCTGCGTCCCTCTTACTCCTTGGATACTGAGCAGAAATTTTATGCCCCTGAGTAAGAGTGGTGAATGTTAGAACAACAGTAATTTTAATGTTGTTATAAGGCTTACTACCCAACAAGCAAAACTAAGAAGAAAAGATGAACAAAACTCCACGTACCTGGAGTAGTTCTCTTGGACCTTAGAAAAGGAAGGGTGACCCTGAGATCACCTACGAACTCATACTACATTCACCCGAGACATGAGCTTTCAAATCCTTGCCCTGCTACATGTCCCCTTGATGGCCCTGGTTCCTGGCTGGCTTCTTTGTATTTCAGTCCTTACTTGCCTGTCTGATGGGTGCGACAGTGATTTCATACCCTACGGGGCACTGTGAAGGCAAACGCATGAAATATTAGCTGCTGTTGTAAGGTTTTCAGGTAGATGGTATACCCTGGGGCAAGGGGCTATCTCACTGCACACTCCATTCAAAGGCCTTTTCTCCCTGCAGCACTGGAGCTAGATCAGGGATTTCTGAGGTTAAGACACTGCAGCCAAGGGCATCCTGTGCATGGAGGCTCCAGCCGCTCTCACTCAGCTGAAACATTAACGTTGGCCTCCTCTGCACGGAGCAGCTGCCTTTACGGAGGGCTGCAGACATGCCTGCCTTCTTGCAGGTGGCACAGCTCAGGCTGCACCCCATGTCCTTGCTTCAAAGGAAATGGGAGAAATGCAGAGGGCAGTGCAGAGCTGTGCTGCAACTCAGCCTCTTCTAATAAGGGGTGAGTTATTTTTTGTTTAGATGTAAAATGGTTGGATGCTTCGGGAAAATTGCCTTGCAAGCACAGACTTAGACCTAAGCTGTAATTTGCTCTCACTGTGTGCCAGAGGAATCCCACTGTCTTCAAAGGAGTATCTAGTGCAGATAGGGACGATGCACCCAGGTAGCAGAGAGCCGACTTCTTCCTTAGGCAATCTCCTTTTCAGCATCTACTTGTGCAATCATCAGCTCCTGGCTGAGTTACTATGGTAATAAGAATATATCATGGGCATTACACTTACTCACTGTCGCCAGGGTCACAGGAGAGGAAAAACAGCAGAGTAAGCTGCTTAACTTCTTAGTTTCCCACACACCCATGCTAAGAGTGTGGGAAAGAACTGGAAAGGACTGGAAGTGCCTACATCTTCCATGGCCCGCTAACCGTGTTTCACTCGCAGTGCAGACACAGAGCCAGGCGCTCCTTCCCGTGCCCCGGGGATGTCCCCTGTGCAGCCCACTCGGCTCCCACAGACTGATGTGGCCAAAGAGCAGGATGTGGCAGTGCCACAAGATTTCGCCAGCAGCAAGATGAGGGCTGTGCTGTGGGCTCTGGGAATGCAGGGGGACAGTGCTTCGTGCTCAGACTGCTGCTGGTGCATCTGAGAGGGCTTTGAGGGAGAGGAGCGGAGCGCTGCCCCAGGACCGTGAATGCAGACCCTGTCCCGCAGGGTGCTGCACTGCAGGCGCCTGGAGGGACTCGCTGCTCCCCTGTGCAGGACCTGGGCTCACCCACCTGCCAGCAGGCACCAGGGGGCTCTTGTTAAGGGAGAAGGAGGTGATACAAGTGCCGAGTGTATGTGAGAAAGCCGTGCCGGACCCGGTCAGACTCACAGCCTGGCTGCCTATGCATGGGCTCTGCCATGGCCAAAAGCAAGGTGGTGGATCCGGGCTGTGATGCCTGCTACACAAACACTATCAAATCTGCCCTTTTTTCCAGGGCCTAGAAAGCTTACAGAAAAATCCTTCTACTGGTGCAGAAACCTCCGTTTCATGCGGCATGAGGTGTTAAATGGCACCTTGTGCAGAGACTATAAATGCCTATGTAGGAGGTGTAGAAGGAGGACTCTGAGGTCCTGGTCTTGCAGCCCCAAGCTCTGCTGTCTTCCAGCTCCAGTGCTTCAGCCAGGCTATTTTTATCACTTGGGCTGCAGTTTTTACTTACTATTCTTATCCTGTGTTACTGATTACTCCCGATTATGAAGGAATTTAAACTTGCTCAAAATGTTAATGATTCTGTGTCGCATAGCATAAATCAGAGAATGGCGTCGGCAGCCAAAGCTCAGGAACGAAGTCTGCATAGGAGCCTGGCCTCAGTTTGGCACAGGAGAATAATGCACTGTGTTAGGACCAGGCACTGCCAGTTTTTATAACACAACATGTAAGAACCTATACTGGTTTTATTCTTCCTTTTTACTTGGCTGAACAGTCAATCAGGAAGAGTTTCTAAGTCACCATCACAAATAGCCAGAAGAGGCAAATCCAACAAGCTGTCAGGACTGATTTTCCCGGAAAGATGAGTACAAGATTCTGTTCTTATTTACATTATTCATGCACATTTTTCTAGTTCTAAAGGATTCATTAGGACATATAATGTACTATTTCCAAGCCAATGAGCTAATTTCTCAGCAAATTGTTCTGCTTTGCCATAATTCACTAGTGGTGTTTTTTCTTGCATCTGTTGGAATTATTATTTAACCAATCTGCAAAAATGTAAGCTACATTGGTCTGGAAGAAGAGAAGAGAGCCATATGAATTAGCCACACTCACTTATCCTTAGGAGCCAGAAGATACAAGTCTGAATGTGACTTCCAGAGTGACCTCTGCTCCTCCCCCAGAGGGAGAGAAGAGTGAGGCTTCCAAAATGAAGAGCCTTTCCTCCACCTGCACCCCTGCACAAGGCCCTGCCCCGTCCAGCGAGGCCCCTGCAAGGTCAGCCGGGGTGGCTGGAGCCACTCTGAGCACCTCAGTGCTGTCCCCTCCGAAGAACGCGAGCTTCGCTGCTGAGTGAGACAAGGAGAGGTACTCCACGCTTAAAGGAATGTACAGTCCAATTTCAGAGAGCAGATGGATGGCAAGCGAGCCCGAGGAAAGGGCTGGAGACCATTTAAGCTGCACCTGCAGCCAGCAGCGGATAGCTACAAGCTGTCAGGCCTGCCTCGGACAAGCGATCATTTATCCTCCAGTACAACCACATCTTGCTTTTTAATGTGTAGTTAAGAGAAAGAATTACCACAGTAGTAAGGACTGCATTTGCACTTAAATTAATTTTTAAACATCTTCTTGTTTAAGCTTCCTGATGGAATAGACATGTCTGCCTGTGGAAAAATTGAAAACCAATAAATAATACATCCACTGAGTGCTTCACCTTGGGAAAGGTCACATTTTGAAACATCCATCTTTTCATCAAATTAAAGTTTCTATTTGATGGACGGAGATTATTTGGATTCAAGGACTAGTAGCAGAACTGATTGCGTGATGGGTCTTCAAGTTAAAACAATAGTATCAGAAGCCAGAGCGATGCTGCTGGAGCAGCCTCCTCCTGCAGGGAACACGCAGAGTCTTACTGCTTCGATACTTACCCAAAATAATTATTAGCATATTTGTAATATGGCACAGGTATTGAACCTCTTCTGAACTCAGAAATTCTTACTGGCTACGATGCTTCGGGCTTCGGGACTGGTCTCCACGGGGATTATGGCCCAGGCAGTCCTGCAAAGGACTGGTGCTGGCAGAGGGAAATATTGATCTGGGCAGAACCACTGCACTGGGGACGCTCATACTCACAGTCACTCTGCTCTCCCTGCCAGTGACCCCTCTCTGCCCAGCCTCTGGAACAACCTCATGGTCCACTCGCTGGAGTTGCTGCATCTAAATGGAGATGCCCAGGGCACTTCCAAAAGCTCAGGACCTGGAGCAGGGTGTGCGAGGAAACCCTCTCCTTCAGTCAACATGGACACAAGGGTAACAGGCTCCCAAGCCATGAGACAATCATCGGAACTGCTGCACACTGAAAAGCAATTTATGATATGTGCTTTGGGAACTCTCCTGAGTGCAGTAGCACAGCAGAGCTGAGGTGCTGCATGTGAATCCCCTTCTTCTGCCATGCGCGGGGCATCAGGAATGTTCACAGAGGCTGCGTTTTCCAGGCTGCCAGCTCAGCACTACAGGGGTGCAGAAATTAGAGACAAAATGGGGAAGGGGTTCTCCTGGGCCAACCTGGGAAGCTTCGTTCATGTTCATCATGACTTAGAAAGCCACCTGGTATCCACAGGAGGCAGAAAGCTAGGTAAGGAGTGGAGGGGGAGGCTTGTGGGAGCAGCATGCAGGTAGCAGAGTCGCTGGGGTGGCTTGTTGGTGCACACTGGGGTGAAGCATGGTCTATGCTTGCCTTGCATTATGGGTTAGGGAGGAAGGAGGAACGTTGCTTCATTTCCAACTTTATGATTAGAACATTAGCCCTTTATTACAGCACAAACTATTGTGTTCATGCTACTCTTGCCCTGTGTTTTATATGATCTGGGTGCTCTTTTCTGGCACCAATGCATTCCAGTAAAGCAGTGTTGTGGACATCCCCTGCTATAATGGGGGGCATGACGATCTTCTGAAGCAACTTTGCTTCCTGCAAGGCTGTCAGGGTCAGTTTAGGGACACAACACAAGAGCATTTGGACAAAACGGCTCTGCAGAGGGACCTGGACAGGCTGGATCGATGGGCCGAGGCCAACTGTATGAGGTTCAACAAGGCCAAGTGCCAGGTCCTGCACTTTGGCCACAACAACCCCATGCAGCGCTACAGGCTTGGGGAAGAGTGGCTGGAAAGCTGCCTGGCAGAAAAGGACCTGGGGGTGCTGGTCGACAGCCGGCTGAACGTGAGCCGGCAGTGTGCCCAGGCAGCCAAGAAGGCCAACGGCATCCTGGCCTGTATCAGAACTTGTGTGGCCAGCAGGAGCAGGGAAGTGATCGTGCCCCTGTACTCGGCCCTGGTGAGGCCGCACCTCGAATACTGTGTTCAGTTTTGGGCCCCTCACTACAAGAAGGACATCGAGGTGTTAGAGCGTGTCCAGAGAAGGGCAATGAAACTGGTGAAGGGCCTGGAGAGCAAGTCTTATGAGGGGCGGCTGAGGGAACTGGGGTTGTTTAGCCTGGAGAAAAGGAGGCTGAGGGGAGACCTCATTGCTCTCTACAACTACCTAAAAGGAGGTTGTAGCGAGGTGGGTGTCCGTCTCTTCTCCCAAGTAACAAGCGATAGGATGAGAGGAAATGGCCTCAAGTTGCGCCAGGGGAGGTTTAGATGGGACGTGAGGAAAGATGTCTTTACTGAAAGATTGGTTAAACATTGGAACAGGCTGCCCAGGGAAGTGGTTGAGTCACCATCCCTGGAGGTATTTAAAAGGCGTGTAGATGCGGCACTTAGGGACATGGTTTAGTGGGCGTGGTGGTGTTGGGTTGACGGTTGGACTCGATGATCTTAGAGGTCTTTTCCAACCTTAATGACTCTATGATTCTAAAAGCACTGGACCCATGCCTGGCTGGCTGTGAAATATGGTCTTTATCCTTTGTCCTCCCTTTCTCTTTTTTGCTTGGCCTGACCCTATTTGAATGTGGCAGCCCTATTAGCTGCCTCAGCCATATGTGCAAGGACAGACAGATCAGCTCTCCTGGAAAATGATATACACGCACCTATCAATGCGTATGTTCAAAATGCGGGCAAAGCCACAAGAGCAATCCCAGGAGTGATTTTATAGTAAAGTGCTGCTGGCATTGTACGTGGCGCAAACATGTATGCATCATGGTCATGCATTTTCTCAGTGCATCACTTGTCTTAGAGACAGGGCATGATGACTTTATATATGTTGCATTTCTGCCATACCTCTGTCATAGTAGAAGGCAAAGCTGGAATAACGAGGCCTGTGCCGACTCACAGCACAGCCATAAATTCTAGGAATGCTTCTGAGGCAAGTTAAAACAAATTAGTAATTATCATGACTGACAGGTACTCTGCAGTGACCAATGAGGACCCTGCTGATGAATACTAAAAATCTCTTAGCAGAGGAGTTACAACTGTGGCTGTCAACATGGCTATAATTAGGCAGCGCTAAGTGAAATTACTTCTTCTCAGATGTACTCCCTCGAGAATCCGCAGCTCTGGATTGCCATACAAAGGAAGGAGACTAAAAAGGGCTGTTCACTGTTCGTGCTGTGGGGCCTACACAGGCCAGCCAAAATGGGACCCAAGTGGAGTGGGTATGGGACTTGAGCAAGAGCAGGGTTAGTCTGCCTCTCAGTCCAAACTGTCACACTTTGCATTCCCCTTCTGCCTTCTTTTCCAGGGCCTCCAAGCACCTCACAAGTACCAGAGTTATGCCTCTCAAACACCCAGGAGTATTAATCACTTGAAAGATGAGTTAAGAATCTCTGAGTTGTTGAGACATGCTGAAGGACAAGCTGATAAATTTTCATTGCACAGTGGGGAAGTATTCCTCTGGCTGGGAGATCAGGTTGATGACAAGTTCAGAAGTCTCCAGGGAAGCAGATGAAGGGACACAAGTTTTCTGTGTGAGCAGGAACAGTCACTTATAAATATAAAACCTCCTGTGGAAAAGTCAAGCGGTGTTAAAAGATTCCCATACCTCCCTACTTAAGGATTAATCTTTGCATAAAGGCTAACTGTTGCTGCATAATTTCTCCAGTGCCTAAAACAAGCAGGTCTTTCTTCAGGATCATGCCTTTTATTTTTACAGTTTAGAGAAAATAAACACCCATGAAACGTTCGTGGACAGAAATAGCTCTCCAATTACCATTGAGTTCTTTTGTATTTTTCATGCTGGATATCACAACCCTGATCTTGTTCTTTACATGTGACACCATTTCTTGCAGTGGACATGTCTGAAAGGGGCTTATCCTTGAGGGTACCATACTGGCCTGAGATGAACTGGGCTGCGACATCCCTACCAAGGTGAAGCAACAGCAGCGACCATAGCAATTAAGAAGGATATTAAACTACCATTGATTAAGTCAGCTCTGACTGTAATGCTGAAATCAGCCTGACTCCATCCTGGGTGCCACAGACTATACTGCATTTCCACAATAATAGAAAACATAACTTCTCAGCCTTGCTTAGTGCTGTTGTCCTGGGAACAGAAAATTTCCACTCACTCCTCAAAATGCTGATCTGTTGACTCATTTTCCAGGTGAGCTGTTGTTAAATCTTGCTGGGTGTGTTGCTGCTGCATCCTGTTTGTGCAGGAGTGAAGGGCTGAGATTTATCAGCTCCCTGTGTGCCCATTCTAATAGCAAATGGCCTTGGGTTAAGAAGCAGGAATTTGTGATTCCAGAGATGCCTTGAATCCCTGCTTCTAATCTTCGTACAGGATTCAATCCATCAAGGCTAAGCACCATTCAGGAACTTTCCAAGAGATGACAGATTTACATGAGTTGATGCTTTACACCAAGGCTCTCCCTGCAAGTGGTGTGCCTGCAGTCAGGATTTAGGACTCAGACCGTTAACTCTGGGTAGCGCCAGACTTGTCAAGTTGGGGCTTGGCCATCACATTCATCCGTAAAACCAGACTGTTTGTTCCACTCCTGAGAAAGGCAATGGAAAGCATGAAGGACTGAAGTAACCTAAGAGTAAGTAATTGCAGAATTCAAATTTCCAGGTCTTTTTACTCCTTCCTTTCGTGTTTCAAAGAGCTGCCACCCACCTGGGGTGGCAGTATGTTGTCACTATCAGTACACCTGTGTGGAGGACAGCAGAAAAGCAGCTCCCTCCTGTGAGTCAACGTGCTCCCATCTGAAACATTCAGTATGATTAGCAAGGAGTCTTGTAAGTATGTCTTTTTCCTCCATCTGGCAGTTTGATCCATGTTCCCCTGTTACCATTTTTGATGGATTCACTTCACACATAATGAAAGACTCTCACGGGTGTTTAAAAAGCAACAGCAAGGCAGCTGCTAGTACTCCAGAGCAAAGACCTTCAACCAGTAGCTCTGCTGGCTGTTTTTAGTTACTGTATGGTAGGAGGAGTACCTCACCTAGCAGCAGTCTTGATCCTTATGTTTGCTACGGTGGAAACATTTTTGACAGTATAAATTAAAGTGTATTCAATGGTGACCACTACCAGAACAAAAGAGCAGGGCTGAGCACGCCCCAGTGTTTTCATGTGCAAAGCTACCACTACCCACACATGCTTTTGAGAGAAAGAGGTGTAGAGGTGAAGCCAACACTGTTAGGGACAACTACAGTCAAGGGAGGGGTAGAGGTTCATTTTCAAATGAAAAGTGGGAGTACAGCTCTCAGATGAGTCAGTAAGGAAGAGCCCCCGCACAGGAGTCTCGCACCTCTTACTGCCTTGCAGAACTGCTCGTTGCTGCCTCTTTGCTCCTGTCCTACTTTCTAGGAAAGCTGCAAAAGTTCACTGCATTCTCATAATGCCCCCAACAGCAATTCTGAGCAACCTGCACTATCACAGCACTCAATAAGCCATCAGCTATACAAAGAGAAATTTAAAGATGACAGACAACGCTTTTCACTGGCACTCCTCCTTGCATGAGTAAGAGCTGAGCCTGGGCTGTCTGAGGTGGGGAAGGAGCGTATCTGAGAGTTTCTGTGAATCACACAAGAGTGTAACAGGCAGAATGTTCTTTTATATCTCTGTGCAGAAAACGATGGCACAGAGAGGATGAAGTATTCTAGAAACTCCACTTTGGGCCTCCATTACTGCTCAGAGGCCAAGCTCTGTCACTGTCCCACCAGTACTAACCCAGTGATGTCGGCATCAACAACAGACCCATCAAGAACAACACCTGAAAACTTGAGAGCCCAGCCTTTATATGGCCTCATGGTCCAGAACTCTGTAACATCCCCTCCTTTTCATATAGTCAGACCCATAACTGTGATGTAAATAGCATTCTGTTGTCCTTCTTACATGACCCAACCTGCAGACTTTCATCCTATAGGTGGCAAGACACACTTGCCGCTGTCTCCGTGGTCCTCGGGGAACAGGGTGATGGGAAAACAACAGTGAACTGAGTGATTTGTTCTGCTGCATCCCGTCCAGTTCACCCCTCCTTTCAGAGCTACCTGGTTCTCAAACAAGAACTTTTAGTTATAGCAAAACAATACCCTATCAGAATTTCAGAAGAAAATCTATTGTGTTTTCCCCTGAAGACCCAACTCTTCTGCTCCTCCAGTCAGTCAGAGGCTCACTGGGCAGGGAGGGATCACTGGGACAGGAACTGAAGGATGAAAAAGCCTCTACTCCTACCCTGGAAAGCAGACTCATTTGAAGCCAAGTTAATCTGTAGTTTTGAGGCTGAAACAAAATAAACCTTAGTGAAAGAAAAGTCTCCAAACTGGACTTGCTGTATTTTCTACCCACCTGATTTATGCTGAGGTAATCGCTGCATAAGATGGAGAAACCTAGTTGCTTTTTCTAAAACCCTGTTCCTAGCCCTGAGACACATAGAGTTGGTTCAGAACAGCCCTATCACACACAATGTGATGTGGCTTCTGTGTGGGGGGTGGCGAGCACAATGTCTCTTGGGTATCTACCTAACACCCTAGCTGACAGCAGATAATCCCTCAGCAGATGCAGGTAAATTTCTGCTTAGGGAAGCCACATTAACTCCATTGCTCTTGTCCCTGGACGTTTGTTTTTTGCTTCTATTCTACAGGACTGAGCGTAGCAATATACCCTCCTTAACCAACAGTAAGGAACTGATGTTAAATGTATACTGGTCTCACCAGTCTCTGCAGAAAAACCTGGCTCATTTAGGAATTTCACTACCTTTCACAGAATCATAGAACAATCCAGGCTGGCAGGCACCTCTGGAGATTGCTTCCAATGCCCTGCTCAAGCAGGGTCAGCTAGAGCAGGCTGCTCAGGACTGTGTCCAGCTGGGTTTTGAGTATCTCCAAGTATGGAGACTCCAGAACCTCCCTGGACAATCTGGGCCAGTGTTTAGCCATCCTTGCATTAAAATGCTTTTTCCTTACCTTAAAGTGGAATCTCCTGTATTTCAATCTATGCTCATTCCTTCTTGTCCTTTCACTGGGTGCCACTGAGAAGAGTCTGGCTCCATCTTCTTTATCTTTGCAAATCCTTGACTTTCCCCATACCAGGAGAGAGGACCATCTGGGCTGTATTGCCGGGAAGACGCAGTCCTCACTTCCCAATCTGTGGCAACCACTTTGAATTCACAACTCTAATCTGTTTGTATGTTAGATTTTAATCAACATTAGGCACCACCTGTACCACTGAAATTAAGATCTTTAAAAGCTCCGGAAAAGAACTCAGTTGCAATTCTTTAAAGCAAATTTTTAATATGCATAAAAAAAAATTTATTTGCACTTGCAAATTTCCATCCGAGGATGCTGTAAAAATGCCAGCACAATATGAAGTACCTCTTACACACTGAAGCCAGACTAATGATGCGGGGCTGATTCCTAATGACAGCCACAAGTCAGCATGTTTGCAATCAGTCAAGAAGCATCGTTCAGTCATTCAGCTTCCAACACAGGCTTATTTGTAAAGCATCTCCTGGCTGTTAGGGTAAAGGAGAATCTAAACGGACTGGAAGTTTACCCTTACATTTACGTTGTCACAGACAAATACCAGTTTACTGCCTACCAAGGATTTCTAACGTCTGTCACCTTCCTATTTATGTTGCCCAAGCACCAGAACTCTCCTGACATCCTGCCTCTTGTACACAGGAGTGCCTGAGAGTAAGCCACTGGTATGTATTTCTCAGGCAAGACTGGCAGCTCAGCAAGACTCGCCCGTTATCAGAAAATAATCTTTACAATTAAAACTTCTTTAATAGACTGATACTGAGAACATGCTGGAGAACGTACAACATTGAAGCCTGAACCAGAAATACAGAGGAGGTAGTAGGATCTCATTATAAGGGTCTTAGTAATAGTGAAAAATTCTTGTTTCTGTAGGACTCTTCACTATGATATTTAACTTGGAGAAAAACCCAAACCAGAAAAACCCTGGATTACAAACATATCAAGCAACATTTTGAAAATTGTTCTTGGGCAATACCAACTGCTCTGATAGTTACAGAACTTTGTATTTTGAGTTCAAATTTATTCTTAACCAGACTATGATCCTGTGCCAGCATCATGTTAAGAACTTTAAAAGCTCTTCCTTTGCTCTGATACATTTAAAAAGGCAACAGAGCCCCCTCAACCTTCACTTTGTGAGGTTAAACAAGCCCCGTTCCTTTAGGCACTGTTAATAAACTATATTTTCCATTCTCACATTGGCGTTTGCAGTTTTCTCTGCACATGGTGCAGTCTTGAGTTCCTCTTCCTTGAGCACAGGTCGCCTGAACTGCACACAGATGAGTTCTGAGTATACGTGCCTGGGAATATGTCAATACTCTGCTTTAGAAAGACCTCTTTGGATACATAAAGTATCTGTTTGCCTTTTTCATGACCATCCCATCATAGTCCTGATATGATCAACTATTACCCTCATTCCTTCCTCGCTGCAACCCTCTCAGAACTATGGGTGGCCTTTTTGGAGCAGACACTCTTCTTAAGGTCTGACTGATCTGACATAGCTTTAGCTGACTGAACAGTAGGTTTCACAGCTACCTCTCAAGTGCACAAGAGAGCCACCTCCCACAGGTGATTCACTCCAGATAGTTGTCTCAAGTAGTAAGACTGAACTTCCAGAAGTGCTTTTCTTTCTGTATCACTGATAAAGAAGCCTTAATAACTGGTTTTGACATCTAACATCCAAATAGGTCCTACCCTCATACATGGCTTGTATTCTGCCCTAGCAAATGCCACCTTATTTCCACTGCTTTAGTCACCAGTGCCATGCAGTGCTTTTAATATTCCATCCCTCTTCCATGCTGACAATACTTCAAAACTTCCTTAGCACATGCCATGGTAATAAATGAAAATCATTAAGAGGATCAGGCCCAACACCTTGAGGAATTCCAATATTAATTTCCTTCCCACTCAGTAATTCTTTGCCCTAGTTGACTTGTGCTGGCTCCTTATTCACTTTGATATCCAGTTCTAAGGGTATCTTGTCCAGTCCAAGACAAGTATCATCACAAGTGTTCAGATCAACCTGGCTTAGCAAGTTAGCGCATCAGTTTAGCATCCAGGTAAATTAGCTATGCCTGGAAAATCAACAAGAGATACCAGCTGAGTTTGCTCTAATCATTTTATCTACATCATTTTCTACTTACCTTCAGGTCTTAATTATTCTTTTCTTCAAAATTTGTTCTAAAGATTGCCCACGATTGCAGAAAGACTGATAAGTCTCTGACTGCCAAGATAATCTTTGTCTTTTTAATAAGCATGGGCACGGTGCTTACTGTTATGCTGTCAGATTGGAGTACTCCTAAATTTTAAAATCTGTTCCTGGGAACAGCAGTTTTATACACCAATTCTTCAAAACTCTTGATGCAGATAATTTTATTTCTTCTCCCAGTTTGAGCACACTAAATGCTGTGACCTTCTCTCCCACTTCACTTAATGGTCACTCCTGTGTCTCCACCTTTTTTCCAGCCAGCCGCCCTAGCTTTATTTTCTGGTGTAGCCAGAGCAGGAAAGGAAGTATTCCTTTGTTGTGTGAATTTACAACAGCTACTGCAAGTTCCCTCTGAAAAGATAAACATGATCATGTAGAGATAGTGTTACATACAAGACCACCTTCTGCTATTCACTTTTTCACTTACCTAAAGCACCATAACACTTTACAAATATATAGACCTCTCTATTGATGAACTTTGAGAGAGAACTGAGGAGTCCTGCCAACATGAGGCTGAAGATGGTACATTAAACTCCAAGGAAGCTACCGGCAAAGTACATAAGGAAGCAGTTATATCTGGGAATAAAGGCAAAACTCTTTAGTTAAAGCCTTTGGCTTAGGCAGAGGCTAAAACACACGTGAATTTACCCACAGGGGGCAGCAGGAGGGGCAAGAGGCCTCTTCCTTTTCACCATGAAGTGAGTCAGTCATGTAAAGGGTCTGCTTTTGTGCTTGTCAAAGCCAACATCAAAACTCCCTTTGCTTTTAATAGCATCCTGTGTTTGCAGAGTGCTTTTTGCTTGCTTGGAGCTGAACAGAACTACCTACATGCTCTTTTGCACAGGCATTAGTGCCTGTTTGCTGCTAAGGAAATGGACTGGATTGTCACAAAGGACCTTATCCGGGTACTAATGGCACTCTAAAGAGATTTCTAAAAGCACACAGTAGACTAAATGCACACAGTCGATTTCCACATTCTGTACTTACTGATCATTCTTACAGTCAGCATTTAGGGAACTTGGCAAAGACTGTTAGGGCCAGTGTTTTAGCTGAATCTGATTTTTTGCTAAAGAGGGGCATTCTTTGCTTCACTTTATTGTCTTGGCTGATTAACCGTCAAGTAGCAGTGCTCCCCAATTGCATGTTCTCTAGCATCCTTAAAACGTGTAAAGGTTCTTCCTTTCCTCAAGCACAGGTTTTATGTCAGACAAGACAACAGCTCATTTTCATTGCCCTGGCATTGCTTCCTCACTGAAAGAAACCGGGCCAATCAGAAGTTGTGATTTTCCTAACCCTCCAGGTAAGCCACTTCCCTGCTGCAGCTATAGCAATGCTGTCTGATATCCGTAGATCTCAAGTGAACTTCAAAACTGCAGCAGAAATATTAAAAACCAACCAACAAACCAAAACCACAACTAAATGCATATAACAAAGAATGGAAGGGAAGGATTCTTTTGATATAAACTTAGTCAAAAGTCCTCAAAATTAATCACTTGAGGAGTAAGGAAAACGGGATGTAACAGCTACAGTCTCTTCCTGCTTCTTGCTGGAGACAGCAGAGCATGGCTGGGCATAGGAAAGCAGTGTGCTGTCAACTATAAACTACGTATTTGTTAGCTCCAGAGAATTGCCTGCTGCGCAGACAGACAGAAATTGTGTGATGTGGATACAAATGCCATGAGCCTGCAAAGAGAGAGGCTAGAAGGGAGGGCATGTGGCTGCAGCGGCAGCACTGGCAGAACTAAGTCGAGCCCCCCAGCAGGTGGTAGTCTCCGACAGCGCAGGGGAAGGAACTCCTCAGCTGCTGCGGCTCTAGCAGAAGCGGGCTCTCCTACCGAGAAAGGGAAATCCCTGCTGGTGTCTGATTCATTTCTCGGTGGAAAAGAAGCGGGAAGGATTGGCCCACATTTCTAAGACTGTACTGCTGTGTGCTTGCAGTGGGTGAAAGCTGGCTTCCCTGATAGAAGTCAAATGTCCTGGGGGACAAGTCACAGAGGTCTCAGTAGCAGAGCTCATTGCAAACTGAAAATAAAAGGCATTTTTGTATGAATTACAGTGATCTCTTATTTTGGAGATGTACTTTTTTTTTTTTTTTAACATCAGAAAATGTTGGGTTCTTAATGCCCACCGTAGGTTTGCAAACATCTGACAACTCACAGACTGCAAAATTATCTGTCCTGCTCATTCATGCACACGAAGAATACAAGCCTCCCAAGCTAGTGAGAAAAAGTGGCATGCGCAGCTATTGAAAGGCAGGACTGCGGTCTGGCTGCACGCTGAGCTCCTGATGCTCAGTCACTGAACAATACTAAGCTGTATGGCTCCCTGGCTTCAGTTTCACTTGGACTGCTACAGCACTGATCTTAAGGTACCACAGACATGAACCCCGTTCAACCAAAGCAAGAAGCCTGTGGTACAGACGCACCTTAATGCACATGCACAAGGGGTGGAATGATGGTTGCACAGTCAACCTCCGTGTTCTGGAGTGATTTATGTGGCTTTGTGACCTTAAGTTCTGTGAATGTTTAACTGCCCAGGTTTTTAGAGAACAAATGGAAACCAAATCGACCACATGACTTCATATCTACACCTGTATGGGTCACAAGTGGGACTGAAACATCTACTGTGTGATACCCACCTCCCTGCTTGAGTGGAGTGTGTAACGGACCCTAAGCTGATGGCACTGAGCTGCCACTCTCTCTGTGAGCCATCACTAAAAGTAGTTAAGCACACAAACCACATGGAGTGATTTCAGCCACCCGACAATACAGCAGCAGCCACAAGCAGCACTGACAGGGAAAGCCTCCTTTATCCATGGTGGTCCTACACTGGAATTTAATGCATCAAGGATTTTAGCTGCCAAATTCTCATAAGTCTCTATGGAGAAGAACATTTTCTACAGCTTTTAACGTTTTAATCATTTGGGCTACAGTTACATACCTGGCTCCTTGCCAAATTCATACCTCAATGCATGGGGGCACTCTAGTTTGCACAAATTTGTGTGTTTTGCCGGTACAAAATGACTGTATGTGATTAACATGGGCAAGAACAAGTGTTTCACCACTAACCGGTTCTGGCCCTGGCTGAACTATTTTTAGGAAAATTTCAAGCTGAAATTCAGCCTAAGGCAAGCAAGCGGTATGAGAAATTTCAAAGAAATGAAGTCTGGCAGGGAAATGGGGTGGAGCAGCCCTCTCTCTACAGCCTGACATCTGCAAGCTCTGAAATAACACCAGATTGCATCTGACTGTTACAAAACCAACAGAGAGCAAAAAAGTCCTTCTTCTTCCCATCAGATGTACAATTGCCTTTATACTTTTGAAATTTCCCCTCACCTTTTTTAAATTCAAGCCCCTTACTAAATTTTCCAGGAAGATGTAATTTCTGTGGGGAAAAAAAAGCCGATCGGCTTGTTTTACGTGAATGAAAAAGAGCAGGCCGCTCTCACAACCCGCCTTGGGCACAACCTGGCACCACTTATCCGATGAAGCACTTTACCTTGTGGTTACACTTTACCTTTGTGGGTTTTATCACTCTTTTGTTCCCGGTCCCTTTTCTCCCGCTCTCTGCTTAGCCCTTGTTCGCCCTAACCCGAAGCTTCCTCACAAGACGGTTATTTGCCCTCAGCACAGCTCCCGCGGGTTAGGTGC
>NW_008824676.1:3777097-3792949 GCF_000699105.1 Pygoscelis adeliae
TGAGGTTTGAGAAATAATAGGAAATGGCTTCGTCTGAGTAGAGGGGAGCTCCTGAGCGCTTGGCAGGGAGCAAAGCCAGCGCGGGCCTTGTGCTGCCTTCATGGCGTGGGGCAGGGCTGCAGCAGCTGGAACTAGCAGGTGGAAATAGTTTGTCCATTAAAAACAAGTGACATAATTTAAAGCTTCATGCTTAATGAAGATAGTGTGTCTTGGACCAAGTGTTTCCTTTTTCCATGAAAAATCAAACTACTTTTGTTTCCCATGACTTTTTAAAAATGAAAGTGGGAGTTGGTTTTAGCCTGTGTACCTACATTCTCTCCTTCTTCTCATGTATCTATTTAACAATGCATTTGCCCTGAGCTCCCTGGCTTTTCTCCGAATAAAATAGTCACTTTACTCCAACATACTAACCACTTGCTTTTCCCGTTCTATGCATAAATTACTTTCCCATAATTGTCTTTCTTGACTCATAGCTTGAGCCTGCAGGTGCTGAATCTCTTGTGAATAGTACCAAAAAACCTGCTGACAGCAGTTCAGGAGTCAAATAAGCCCATAGCTGGACGCAGGATTAAAACCAAGAACAAATGAGGCCTTGAATAGTGTGAAGCAGGGGCTACTCTCCTTTGGGAAATCTGAAGGGCAGGTATCATAAACTGCAGGAGTGAGCTAGTGCCAACTGGCCATGTGTTTTATGTACCTGCGCAGTGGTTTGGCTGTGGAAAGAGCTGAGTCAGGGGTGTAGATTCAAGCTCTGTCAGTCATAGAATCATAGAATCATAGAATCATTAAGGTTGGAAGAGACCTCCAAGATCATCGAGTCCAACCGTCAACCCAACACCACCATGCCCACTAAACCATGTCCCTAAGCGCCTCATCTACCCGTTTTTTAAATACTTCCAGGGATGGTGACTCAACCACTTCCCTGGGCAGCCTGTTATAGAGCATTCCCCCCTTGATGATGTTTATACAAGGTTTTCTTTCAGATAGGAAAAGGGCCACCACTTGTCTCCTTTCATCTATTTTAATTAGAAATAGCCAGAATAAAGGGGACCTAAGAGCCTCATTTCTAGCTGAAGAAAGCTGGAGACGATGTTAGCATTTGTGTAGAGACCAGAGCATATGGGGAATTGCCAGAGAATTAATTACCAGAGCTAAAAATGTTAGAGGAGGAGTAAGGACTTGGGCTCGTGTGAGCTTCTGGGTCTGAGACTTTCAGCGTCCAGGAAGGGACTGCTATGCCAGGAGTATACATTACACACGGGACTGTAAAGCACTCAGAGAGAAGGAGGGAGGTAGACCAATGGGGACTCATATTAGCTAGACCCATTCTGTGCTCCAGAAACACAGCAGGCAGCAGGTTCTACTCGGCCCCTCTTGGAGCTGTAGCACACAATTTCTTTTGTGGACACACTCTAAAGAAAAGGGAAGAAGGATCTTTCAATGGACAGAGCTGTGTCAACTCATGGTGTATAATTTCTTCATAAGAATATTTTGCTTTACTGAGTTTCTTACAGACTCCAACAACAAGCCTATAGCTGCCAATTACTTTAAGAGGACCCGGCACTTGGCCTTGTTGAATCTCATACAGTTGGCCTTGGCCCATCGATCCAGCCTGTCCAGGTCCCTCTGCAGAGCCTTCCTACCCTCGAGCAGATCAACACTGCCGCCCAACTTGGTGTCGTCTGCAAACTTACTGAGGGTGCACTCGATCCCCTCATCTAGATCATTGATAAAGATATTGAACAGAACTGGCCCCAATACTGAGCCCTGGGGAACACCACTCGTGACCGGCCGCCAACTGGATTGAATTCCATTCACCACAACTCTCTGGGCCCGGCCGTCCAGCCAGTTTTTGACCCAGCGCAGAGTACACCTGTCTAAGTCAAAAGCAATTCCATTTGAGAGGTGAGAGAGGCTGTGTCTGCAGTCCTGTGAACATCTGAGACAGATGTTGCCAAACATGTAGCTAAATTGGAGAGTATTTCTGCCTTTCTGAAAAGTGCAGCTGTTTGTAAATGCTGTAGAAAGTTGCAGTTTTGGGAATAGTGAGCAGAAGAGGGTTTTGGAGTTGGACAATGCATGATAGTCTGCAGGGGCACTTGGCCAAAAGAACACTTTAAAAACTGTAGCCTGTAGCTAATAACCCATCAAATTTAATAATTACTGA
Organism: Pygoscelis adeliae; assembly: GCF_000699105.1. Lineage (NCBI taxonomy): Eukaryota > Metazoa > Chordata > Aves > Sphenisciformes > Spheniscidae > Pygoscelis > Pygoscelis adeliae. The sequence goes on from NW_008824676.1 coordinate 3,779,265, forward strand.
GAGGAATGAAGCATCCTCATTTTTTATACAAAGGTAGTGCCAAAACTAGTCTTTTGTAGGGTCATTATTTACTTCTGTATTGCCATCAGAAGAGAGACGGGTGTGATAATGGAGCAAGTTCTGCTACAGCCAGCCCATCAATTCTATTCTGTCTTCTCTGCAGCAGTAATGTTTCCTTGGAAGTTGGTCCTTCCAAATGTACAAGTATATTTTTATTCATTCATTCATAAATGAGATGAGAGAGCAGTGGATGATGAAAACCACGGGATCATCTATGCAGAGGGCATGATTTCAGGATGAAAGCCTCTTGCAAACACTTCCTCTCGGTAAAACTGGCTAGCGAACACTTAGGCAACTGTTTACTGGGTGAAGACATAGCTGAGTGCCTCCCTTTGTCAGAGATTGGTTTCTTCCAAAATCTTAGAAAAAGAAGAACTGCCATAAGAATTATCACCAGTTCAATTTTCTGTTGTTTTTTACACAGAAAGTGTTACATACAAAACAGCTCCAGCTGTGGGCTGTAATGCACCTGCACACAGAGCATTCATAGAGGTGTGGGCTAACAGCTCTGAAGAAAATTGCTTGTAAGTTGCTGTGAACAAGTCTCAGAATAACCCATTTCCAAAATAGGATTGTTTCCCCTGAATGTATCAGTATTGTACTGTACAGCATGTTATTCTACATTAGTAAGCAAATGTTTGTGTGCATTTCTGATTAGAAAGAATACATACATATAAAGTTGCACAAATTTAAATCAACAGTAACCAGTTCTATTCTGTTTGGCAGGAGAAGTGTGGGGAAGTGATGGAGCCTGCTGCTTCAGGATGAGCAAACAGAAGAGGCTTAGCGTTGGCAATCATTTGTATGTCCATTTGGCCAAAAAGGTAGCCCTTGGCTGTGGAGACTGGTAATTAATGCCAGTATAAGTTGTTACAAAGCTCCAGCATCCCATTCCATAAGTGACTGACTTTCATTGAGGGCTGAAATATGGTGGATGAAATATGACTTGTATTTTGAATCCAGCTCCTAACCCACTGAAGTCCAAAGCAGCTGGAGGAGACGCCAATTGTTTGTGCATCTGGAAGGATCAGTAAGAAAAATGTTTTCAAGTGAAAGGCTCAAACAGGTTGAGGAGCTCCAGCATACTTGGCAAGGATAAGGGGAAACAGTGGCTCCAGAAGGAGTGTGCTTTCTCTCTGCTCCTACCTTCTTTCCATTCCTCTTGCATTAATTCCAGGCTATTGCTCATTGGCCTCTAGAGTAGATCTGCAACATCACCAAATGCTCTCCAGGTGAGCCCTTTTTGGAAGAGAGGATGCTTGGCTCAAAGCTGTTCCGGTGCTGAAAGTGCATCCATCACACATGCACAGGTGGCCCGGCTCCTATAGCCATGGCAAGATTGTCAGGTGGTATAGAGAGCGCCAGCTAAAGCAAAGGATCTCTGGAGATGGACAAGGCCACCCTGCTGTCTCACAGGGAGGGGAGCAATGTATAAACATATTTTCTCCTACACTTCAAAGAGCAGGAAATTAGAAATCTTGCCCCCATAGGCCACCATGCTATTTTCTTTTTTTTTTTCTGGCAGGCATTACCTGTAGGTGTGAGCATGAGCTTCCTATACGATGTGTTTTCTGGCAGCTGTTCCCTATATGGTGTTCTGAGAGGGGAAAGACACCTTTACTTTCTTTGAACTAATCTTATGTGCATTCCAGTTAAGTGTCTGCAAGGATTATAACGGTAGTTGCATCCTTAAATCACAAAGCGCTTTACAAAGGAAATGATACATTATCCCCATTTTAGGTGCATTGGGTGTGTTTGTACTAGTCAACAAAACGTGCCCAGGCTCGCTGTTGAGCACAGAGGCTGACTGGCATGGAGCGGCCTGTGTTCACTGTTTCCCTCCAAAACGGAGTGGCTGCCTTCTACATGTCTGTCGGGGATGGCCTAGGGTTGCACCGACTCCTGAGCTGCGCGGGGAATTGTTTGGGACACTGCCAGTTGGCTTCAGCAAAACTGATGCCAAGGATTATGTCAACAGTTTATAGAGGATTGAATTCAATGCCCTGGAACATCCCCTGGCAGGGTTTAATTTATACGATAGACCTAGCCAGAGAAAGATGAAGTGCTTTTCCCAAGGTCATGTAGTATGTTTTGAGCCTTAATCTTGGGAGATCCCTTGAAAGATACAGTTCCCTGGGCCACAGTACACTAAATATGCCACAAATCTTGTGTATATGCCTAGGCTTTAACATAGAGGTGCTGTCACATGGAAAGGCTTTTTTCATATTGTTTTCCGAGTCTTTTCCCAGCTTGGAAACATGCAGCAAGCAAAAGAAACTCTTTGGATTCAAAGCAGCAGAATTATACCAGGGTTAAATTGTGTTGTTATATGAACCTCCTTTTAGAAAAAGGGATTTGCTGAACTCTCCTGGGGCAGTATATACCTTTGTCTTTGACACGTAAGCACCAAAAACTTAAAGCTTAAAACCAGGCATGAAACACACGATTTGAAGCACACTGGAAGAACGACAATATTTGTCTTCCCATGTTTAGCTTGGGTTCATTTAAAATTCCATTTAATGCCATTTCTAATTCCTATCCCAATAAACCAAGACACTTTATAGCTATTGTGACATAAAGCTCTTGGGTATCTGTTTTACTAGCAACTTTCAGTGAGAGTCAGAGTGCTTGAAACTGGATTTTGGTGAAATGTAGGTGCCTTACCTCCAGAAAGCAATCCAAAATACCTTCTCTTCAGCACAGCCTAAATCTAAAGTACCTATATTCCCTACTTCCCTAGGCATGCAGGAAATGAAGGGAATGCACTGAGAAGGTAGGCACCTGTAAACTCCCTCACAGTGTAGACTTTTAGCATGAAGAAACCTGAAATCCACCAGTTTCCATCCTATTTTTGCCTGTACACATAGTTTTGAGTTCACCACAAAGCACTGCAGCTGCCGTCATAAGAATGTGACCCTTATTGGTGGCATTTCTGCCTGCCACTGGGAATAAGCATAATGGCTTGCATTCTTGCTTAGTGTTGGGAAGCACCTGGATCCAATACTCTTCTCAGCCTGAAGGCATTCAAACCCATAGTTTTCATTATGATTTATATTCTCTAACCACCAGGACTGGGGGTGGCAAAAGCAGAGCTGGGCTCAGACAGGAAGGCAGATCTGGAGCAGAAAGAGAGAAAGCCTGAGGGTGTATGTAGATGGGTGGAGGAAAGCCTGGATTATCATCATGCTGAGGAGGGGGAGCTGAGAGGTAGTCTTCCATTTTGTGGGCAGCTGCTGTCCAGTCACTAAATCATCATGTAACGGGGTGATGGTCATCTCTGCCTTCTCCTTTGGCTGTTTTGGGAAAAGTAGTGCTCAGCTCAGCCCAGTCTCTCCTTTAGGAGAAGACTCTGTTTGAACTTCAAGAGGGCAAAGAAGTGCAAGAAAGAGGAGAGGGTCAGGATCTCAGGCTGTGCCTTGTAATCCTTGCTCAGTGCATGGGAGCACTGCATCACCTGTGGAGACACCCCATTCCCTCCACTGACCCTGGCAGGGGCCCACCTAACTCTGATGCTATCAGTCACTGTGGTGGCCCTGGGCACACATGGGTGAGGGGATGCACTGCCTGTGGTGGGTGCTGAAAGGTGGCTTCTCAAGCTTTCCCCATGCCCCCTGTCCTGCCGTGCAGTCTTCTCATGATGGCCGAAGTGAAGAGTCAGGGCCCCTCTTACAGGGCATTGTTGTCACACAGTAGGAGCAGGGGTCTGGCACTCTAGTTGTGCCCTGAAGCTTTTTATGAGCTGCTGTGGTAACATTCATTGTATTTCTACAGCACCAAGAGAGGAGTATGCTGCTTTCCAAGTAATACATAGTGGTGGTTCAGCTGAGATCTTCAGTGTACAACTGACCCCTTGGAGAATATAAAACCCTCGTCTGCTCTGATATTACCCCATCAGGCAGCTGTTGACTCTCTTTCCTGACATGGGTCAGAGGTGTAGAGCTAGTTTAATTTAATTTTAATTAAAGGTGTAGACTTCGTATAATTGCTGGAAAAAATAATGAATGTCTTCAGACATTATGTTGTTTTCTGACTTTATTTGCCTTCCCCTTCCACACGCAAGCATGTACATCCTCACACAAAAGGCTGGATCCAGGTCCTCAGTGAGCCTCAGTAGGCTGCACCTCACTAGCTGTGTCCAGCTTTGGGCTGAAGAAATCCTGAAGTATAGCAGTTCCACTGAAGTATCTCTGCCAAGCTCTTAGAGCAGTGAAGAGCACACAATACCATCTCCCTGTGGATGCTCGAGAAAAATTTGACTGAAATTTTTTGGTCATGACTTGTGCCCTTGTATGTGTTGGGACAATGCCCAAATCCATGCATGCTCTATCCTGATTTAAGTAACAGGGAGGCTCCAACAGAAATGACAGATAACATCATCTTCTTGAGAACTTCTGTCAGGTGTTATTCCCCATTCAGGTTTGCGGATGTGTTTATGTGTTTGGTGCTGCTGCAAGTTGGTTGATTTATTATGCTTATTGTGGTATCTGTCTTTTTAATTGGGTGTTAAAAGGCAAGCAAGATTAGATTAAGCTAGAAGTTACTGGAGGGTGATTTGCTGAACTTAAAGTAAATTAATAAGCATATGGTTGGTGGTTCTAATGGCAAGAAGGACTTCTTTTTTGTCTCTGTTTCTCTGTCATCAGTGCAGTCAGCATACTGGAATCTATTTTTCAACTGTGGGTGTGTTACTGCAAGGGTGCGTAGGATGGTGAGGACACTTGGTCCGGTGTCTTTGTATTGGTTTAGGTGTGCAAACTGCAGCTGAGCGTAAGGTAAACAGTTTGGTAGAACAAATGAAAAATGGCAATTATTTTCTTCTGCACAGAAACACTCTCCCTGGAGAGTGCATTCAGTAATTCAGTTTCATGGGTTTTACTTGAAGAAATGATCTTTCATAAATCTCAGTCTTATACTTCTGGCTAGTTTGTGCTTGATAAATCATTGAATGAATCCATCAGGAACATAGTGCCACATTTAAAAAAAAGGTCTGGAGAGAGCTAAGAGATAGATGTGTGATAGCTGGAGTAACAAAACAATTTACAGCATGCACAAGAACGGAGAATGATCATTAAACTCCCATGCAGAGGGTACAGGGGCCCACAGCTTCAGAGGACTGTTGAGTCCTTAGTCCATGCACATCAGCTAAACCCAAATAATCCTTTGCCCCAACCACACGGGATATCTTCCACTTCTTCCAAGCTTTCAGAATATCACTGACACCAGCAGCCAGAGCCTGTTTGCTACCGTTTCCTATGCACGTGTGAAAAAATACTGCTGGTGGATCCCTGTGTGTGCAGTTTGGGTTCCTTGCTACTCCCCAGCCCAATCCCACTCTAACATCCAGGTGGGATCTTGGTGAGAAGCTGCCTCTAAACCTGCTGTGCACCTGCAGGGGTTCAGATTCCCTCTGCTTTTTGTCTTGCTGTGGACAAAATTGCCCCGTCATTAAAAACACCCCCCCCCGGGAATATCCATAGGCTGTGGTATCTGAAGATATGGAACAAGTCTACAGTGCAAATACAGCTAATCCTGCTGCAGGGTAGATGATGGGATAGCTGATATCCCGAGGCTCCTGCCAACTCTTTCTTCTATGGCCTTTTGGTCAGATAGAAAAGCATGTGTAGGGGAAAAAACACTGTTCTGTGATTAACACAATGATGGTCAGACAGAAGGATGCTAGTTCATCCCGCAAAGTGTAGGAAAAGAAGTATCCCAGATGTAGCTTGCAGCAACCAGAGATTAGGGTCTCGCTGGTTCAGTTAGTGAAATTATGCCAATTTATACCAGCTGAGAATCTGGTCTCTGAAGTTTTCATCTCTTTTAAGTCCTCAGGGACAGGATATATTCTGGGAAGGGCATGGTCTCTACTCGAACAGTGGTGGCAAGCCAGAGTGATCCGATTGGCCTCAGACCACAGCCATGTTTTCTTCTCCAAAGGCTTTTTCTCCACATGCTGGATTCCATTTTTCAATCTTTTTGAATTAAAACATGGTTTGTTCCTTGCCATCAAATCCTGTACTGGGAGAAACTCCTGTTGCTGTGGTCAGCATAGACTGGGGATCACCAACTGAAATGAAGGCCATAGGTTGGAGCCTAGCATCCAGGGTGGCCATCAGGTGACACCAGCCTTCTTGGAAAGTACAGAGCTAAGTAAGATCTGGCCATAAAACACTTTCTTATACAGGAAGGCAGCTTGACAGCTTGCCTGGGCAAAGCCAGAGGCAGGTGGATTGGGACTTCGGACACTCCACACTGTTTTCCATCCTTTTTCAATCTACCCAAGCTGACATACATAAATTTGAGTTTTGTGAGAACTTTATTCTCATGCTCTTTTCTCTTTGCAAGGTCATTCCCAGCATATTAATTAGCTGTTTTAACAAGCTCTTTTTTTCTCTGAAATGCCAAGCTGTGAAAATGTTGAGAGAAACGGAACTGTCCCTTGCTACCATATGCAATATCTTCTGGGGCAAGATCCTCTTACAAATCTAGCACCTAGGAGTCATAGCTTATATGGAGTGACTAAGTCCTGGTTGCCGAGGGACTAGAACAAATTGAAATAAAGTGAGGAAGCTCTCGAGATATTTTAGATGAACCTTTGTAGAGATGAATGCATTTTTATGTTCTTTTGCTAAAAGTCATAGTCAAAATATCAACAGTTTTGGGACTGTTTGTTTGTTGTTTCATTTAAAAGCTGGTAAACTGAGGTGGATTTCAGTACAGTTGTTTAAAGAGAAATGTCGTTAAAGAAACCCAGATACAATTGTTTTATTATAAGCTCTCCTAGTATTGTTGTCCTGCCTTATTTGAAGTCTGCATGTTCTGCCTCATTATCGTTTGACATTATCTGAAGAGAACACGAGTAATATATCGGTTGTACTTAACAAAGTGTGACAGAGAAACCAGTATTTGGGCAAAGTCGCTTTTATATTTCTTTACCACTTGGCCATGAGGGAGCCAGTACATAAATTACACAGCAGGAAGGAAATTACTCTCTTCTCGATATGTTTTAAGTTTTCTTTCTATATAAAAGGTTTCTAGATTATCCAATATCAAAAGTGCTCAAAGGTTTTACTCTGTTTTGTGATAGTCAGTTGTAAAATTCAAGCTCATAAAAGATTAAGTGAGAATCGTTTTTTATTTGTTTTTGTTATTGTTGATGTTCACTGAATGTTAGAAGGGTTTGCACTCACAGAAAGTCCTGTCAGTTTAGGAAACAGCAGCTGGATAAATACATGTGGAGTGCTTTTGAAGGACTAATCAGCCTTAAACTGCCCTTCCCAGGCATGTTGGGTTCCACTGTAGGCCACTGGGGAAGGGCATTGCGATCTGCAGAATACACACATAGCTTGAGACTAAGAAACGTACAACGTGGGGTGAAAGGATGCCATTGCACCACTCGTGGGGGTCTGCTTTCTGGAGGGGACCTGGCTCCAGCAGGAGCCGGGAGATGCCTGGAAACAGGCCCATCGCCTTTTCTCCAAATTCCTGTGTCAGAAGCTGGTGGGAGAGCTGGGTACGTATAAACCATTGGAGAGGCTGGCATGACCCTGTTAGGCAGCGAGGGGCAGATGCCTGAGGCAGTGCTCAGCGTGTCGGCGGTCAGCACACAAAGCTTTGCATAGGCAGTGCTTCCCCGAGCAGCTGCATGCACAAAGGAGGCTGGCGTAGGACATGCTTGGCAAGACAGTAGCTGGCTTCTCCCTTGTTCCCCATTCCCAGTCCTCTGCTTTTCTGGTCCAGTTGCTGGGAGACTGTGCTGGCCACTTAGCTCTCTTATAGAATTATAGAATCATTTAGGTTGGAAAAGACCCTTAAGATCATCAAGTCTAACTGTAAACCTAACACTGCCAAGGCCACCACTAAACCATGTCCCTAAGCACCATGTCTACATGTCTTTTAAATACCTCCAGGGATGGTGACTCAACGGCTTCCCTGGGCAGCCTGTTCCAATGTTGAACCACTCTTTCAGTAAAGACATTTTTCCTCACATCCAATCTAAACCTCCCCTGGCGCAACTTGAGACCATTTCGTCTCGTCCTATCGCTTGTTACCTGGGAAAAGAGACCGACACCCACAATTTCCACAGTTCAGTCTATTAAACTCTTCATGTTTAAGGACCCGCTTGCTCCATCAGCTCTCCTGCCTTCTTGTAGTATAGCAGTAGTATATTCAGTACCTTCCTGAATTGTGGTGGAGATTTGGAGTGGGGGTGGGAAGAGGGGGGAACAAACTCATCATGTTCCAGTGAGGGATTTACTGCCTCCCTCGCAGTTTCAGAGGGGCCAAGTTGGCTTCAGAGCAACAGAGCCTGAAGGTTAAGTTAAAGATCTGAATCTTTAGCTCACCAAAATCCTTACCTGATACAGGACACCAAGGCCTGCTCCCTGAGGTAAAGGAGACACAGTCTGCAAGTTGATCTTGTGTCCACTAGAGGAAAGATCTCACGCTGTGCCCTGAGACCTCCTCGCATCCTCCCTGCAGCAGTTCCTGCTCCCTCTCCTCTTGCTGGAGGGGGGAACAGGCTGGCAGCCAGGACAAGAATTTCGGGCTGGCTTTGGCAAAGAGAAAAGGCCAGAGCAGTCTGGGGCCCAGGCTGAGAGTGTACCCAGAAGGCTGGGCCCACCTCTGCACTGTTGGGGCAGTGGGGAAACATGGGTAATGACGATTACTATCTCCCACACCGCTACCCGGCTTGTGGGGCATAGAGGGTTTGGCTGTTTGGGCTGCACCCCTTACTGAAGCACCCAACCCCAGGCTCCCTCAGCATGGGGGAAGCTGGTGGTGTGCTCACTGCCATTGCCTGCCATCTTGGCAATTCCCCATGCTGCTGGTGCGTAACACATGCCTGTGTGCCCGAGGGGCAGAGCGAGGAGGGCCTCCCTGGGTTACGAGCCACACTGGTGCTGTACTGCTGTGCAGAGCTGGCTACACGCGTGGTGTATCTGCCGGGTGCATTCCCACAAGCAAGCTACTCCCAGCACGCTGCAGATCCTTAAACCCTGCTCCATGTCTGCAGCTCATCTGCCTACATGCCCTAATCAATAGACACCATCCTTTCCTTAAGCATCAACAAGTTGATACAGAGCCTCCTTGCTCACCGAACCCAGCACCCATGCCATACAGGCACGCTCTTGCTTGGCATGGAGTTTACACAAGAACTTTCCCACGCTGTCTACTTCCAAATGCAGTGTGTGGAAAGCAAACTGTATCCGCACACTGCCACACTCCCCAGAAACAGTGTGTCTCTGCAATGGAGACGCACCGTGGAGGTTATAATGAAGATGCAGCTGTGGCCCCGGTGGAGAAAAGCAATGCTTCATCTGCAGTGATATCTCCTCTGGGACGGTGGCCAAACAGTACAGAGAATGTTGTTAAATTTACGCTGTGCACCTAATGAAGAGCTCTTCAACCGAGGAGTTCATGTCCTCTTAGCCCATCTAGAGAAGAGTTTATGGAGTATGAGGAAAGATAATCCTTTTAATTGTCTTTTAATAATTGCTGGTGTTTCATCTCTAAGATATTTGACTAAGCCCCTCGGGCTCCGACTTTCATGAGGCAACAGGTTCTGTCAGGAAGGATGCACAGGCCATGCTCCATGGGAGAGCTTCATGGGAGAGCTCATGACTTTTTACTCCTTGTTTTGTTCCTTCTGTTTTAGGTTGCCTGCATGGACTCCCAGCAGCTGCAATGTCACAGACACAGAGCAGAGTACAGAGGGCAATTGAGCACCGACTCTTTTCTCTTTTTTCCTCTCCTGCTCATGCATTAGATATGTGGATCAGCTGGACACAAACACTATGCTGAAGGAAAGAGGCAGGAGATAACTGGAAATGGGATGAAATACAACATGAATTTGCTCAAGGTAGATCATGCCAAATTAACATGGTGCCTTTCTTTTATAAGATAACTTGACCTTTTCAGACAAGGCAAATGCAGTCAATTTGCACTAAGAAGTTGAAATAAACCCAAGAAATTATTTCTTGTGCTGGAGAAACATGAGTTTTAAGATAAGGAAAGCACTGACAAACAGGAAGATCATGATGGGTTATGGTAGAATGAGAACAAACACGCCAGAAGCAATTGCTGGTGGAATTCCTCCAGGACTGGACTTGGAATGGACCTTATTTAATGTTTGATTACCAGCTTTGGCACCAGAAGTCAAAAGAGACAGTGACATTAACATTTGGCACAATGTTGAATACTGTCAGTAATGGGGTGCATGAGATGCTACCCACAGAAATCTTGTTGGTTTGAGCAGTGAGCAATGGAGAGTAGTAATGGAAATGAGGTGAAACATAATAGTGCAGAGCATAGGGCCTGATCTGAGAACTTTAGAATCATAGAATAGTTTGGGTTGGAAGGGACCTCTAAAGGTCATCTAGTCCAACCCCCCCCTGCAATGAGCAGGGACATCTTCAACTAGATCAGGTTGCTCAGAGCCCCGTCCAACCTGACCTTGAATGTCTCCAGGGATGGGGCATCCACCACCTCTCTGGGCAACCTGTGCCAGTGCTTCACCACCCTCAGCATAAAAAATTTCTTCCTTATATGTATAGTCTGAATGTACCCTCTTTTAGTTTCAAACCATTCCCCCTTGTCCTATTGCAACAGGCCCTGCTAAAAAGTTTGTCCCCATCTTTCTTAAAAGCCCCCTTGAAGTACTGAAAGGCTGCAATAAGGTCTCCCTAAAGCCTTCTCTTCTCCAGGCTGAACAACCCCAACTCTCTCAGCCTTTCTTCATAGGAGACGTGTTCCATCCCCCTGATCATTTTTGTGGCCCTCTGCTGGTCCCGCTCCAACAGGTCCGTGTCTTTCTTATGCTGAGGGCTCCAGAGCTGGACGCAGTACTCCAGGTGGGGTCTCCCCAGAGCAGAGTAGAGGGGCAGAATCCCCTCCCTCGACCTGCTGGCCGCGCTTCTTTTGATGCAGCCCAGGATGTGACTGGCCTTCTGGGCTGTGAGCGCACATTGCTGGCTCCTGTCCAGCTTTTCATCCACCAGTACCGCCAAGTCCTTCTGGGCAGGGCTGCTCTCAATCCCTTCATCCCCCAGCATGTATTGATAACTTCTAACAGGAAGCTCTGCCATGAGCTAGATAGATGCTCTTCAGTGGGAAATAGAGGGGTGGGGAAGATCTATGCATATATTAGTCCAGGGCAGTTCAAACTCAGCTGCAACCAAGACTTGGGACACTTTGTCCTTCCCCTCACTTCATAGCTGTGACAGTAACGGCTGTGGCTCAGGCCTTCGTTGACCACACCACGTCACCCCTCGCACAAATAGACTTGCAAGAGGACAGGCTGCCCTGAGAGCACTCCCTCTCCCCATGACTGAACATGACAGCAGCTCCAGCTTCTGTTGGATGCTCCTTCTCTCCCTAATAATGAGGCAGAAACTCTAGCCAGGCACTGCAAGAAGATACTGCATTTTCCCAATTCCTTCTTCGATGCACAGGGATGGAACAATAGCTATGGGCTCTAAGCTGGCTGCTGTAAGGGTAAAGATGTTCAGTTCTTGGGCACCATTTGCTATGAAAACAGCCATTTACCATGAGGAGAAGATGACTGGCTGAATGGGAGTGTGCTGCACTGGATCTGGTGCACAAGCTGCATCATACTGCATTAGTCAGTCACAGCATGACTATGAGCCACTGGTATACGGGAAGCATAGTTCTAGTATGTATAAAATGTAAGACTGACCAGCAGAGCGAGGGCAGGTTTAATGCCCTGGTACAGGGCCTTTTTGAGCGTCATCTGGAAAGCTGTGTTCACCTGCATTCACAAGGGATTTGTTGAAGGTGCAGAGAAGGGTGTCACAAACAAGCAGGGGGTGGAAAAGCCTCTCTTGTAAGAGGAGATTCAAGTGTCAGGCTTGTTTCAGCTAGCAGGATGAGGTGAAGGGGGATGTGACTGCTGCCCATCAAAGGGTCTGGGCATTTCACAGTCTGGACAGAGGTGAGGTAGGACCAAAGGTAAAAGACAGAGCTGACCACGGATAAATCAAGACAGCAGATTAGCAGATATGGTACCCCATAGGCTTGCTTTCTAACAGTATGGGATAAGCAACCTAACATGTTTTAAATGGTACTTGATTTGTTTATGAGAGTTTGTATTATGTATTTACCTGTGATAACTGGCAACAGGGCTCAGGGCAGAGGTCCCTTCCTGCCATACACCTTCTAGTTTTTTGTGAGTTGCTGTTATTTCCAATTGGGCATGTTCTGAAGATGTGAAATTTCAAGCAATCAATCAAAGCTTACAGCTGTCCTTGAGGAAATTTGAGAAATATTCCTCCCTTCCTGAAACACCCAAGTCCTTGGGAGTATCACAACAGCAAGGAGGAAATGATGCATCTCCTGCTTTAGTGTCACTGAAGGAGGCACATGGCCATTGACTCATAAATCCTATCCAGTCTTCAGCCAGTGCTGTTTCCTGGGTACTTATAAATATATACGTGTGTTCATGTGCAGGGCTTAGAATGGCCCAGTAGACACCAGGATGCCATACCAGCAGTAAAACTGCATTGAAGAAATAGGAAAAAGAACATGCTGTGTATTTTTTCATACCAATACTTGCACATGTTCATGCTGGTGCTTCTGAAGTCTCATTTTGGCCAGTGTATGCATGTATCTTTGGGTATATACATGTGCATGCACATGTATTTATATGTATAGGCATCCAAAATGAGTGCAGGGGTGGGGAGGAGATCATAGAAGCATAGAATCATAGAATGATAGAATGGTTTGGGTTGGAAGGGACCTTTAAAGATCATCTAGTCAAACTCCCCTGCCATGGGCAGGGACATCTTTCACTAGATCAGGTTGCTCAGAGCCCCATCCAACCTGACTTTGAACACCTAGGTGACTAGGTTCAAATGTAGATACACTAATTTTACATGTCTACACTATAGGATGTGATAGTTTCAAAGATGATCCTGCTTCCCCTTCTGGAGAGACCACTGGGAACATATTGGAAGATGTCTATTTGGACCTCTGTAAGGCCTTTTACATGGTCCCCCACAACATCCTTCTCTCTCAACTGGAGAGGTATGGATTTGATGGGTGGACTGTCCGGTAAAGGGTGAGGAATTGGTTAGATGGTCGCATCCAGAGGGTAGTGGTCAACGGCTCAGTGTCCAGATAGAGACTGGTGACGAGTGGCATCCCGCAGGGGTCCGTATTGGGACCGGTACTGTTTAATATCTTCATCAATGACACAGACAGTGGGATCGAGTGCACCCTCAGCAAGTTTGCAGATGACACCAAGCTGAGTGGTGCAGTCGACACGCCAGAGGGACGGGATGCCATCCAGAGGGACCTGGACAAGCTCGAGAAGTGGGCCTGTGTGAACCTCATGAGGTTTAGCAAGGCCAAGTGCAAGGTCCTGCACCTGGGTTGGGGCAACCCCCGGTATCACTACAGGCTGAGGGATGAAGGGATTGAGAGCAGCCCTGCCCAGAAGGGCTTGGGGGTACTGGTGGATGAAAAGCTGGACAGGAGCCAGCAATGTGCGCTCACAGCCCAGAAGGCCAGTCACATCCTGGGCTGCATCAAAAGAAGCGTGGCCAGCAGGTCGAGGGAGGCGAGTCTGCCCCTCTACTCTGCTCTGGTGAGACCCCACCTGGAGT
>NW_008824676.1:3793275-3808100 GCF_000699105.1 Pygoscelis adeliae
CTCTGAGCAACCTGATCTAGTTGAAGATGTCCCTGCCCACGGCAGCGGGGTTGGACTAGATGACCTTTAGAGGTCCCTTCCAACCCAAACTATTCTATGATTCTATGATTCTATGATTCTGTGATTGTTGTAGTTAAATTGCAGACATTAGTACAATGAAGCCCAGGGGGACATTCCCATGCTTCCTTGGCAATGTCCCTTGTGACACCAGGGCGGCCTGTAGTTCCATTCCACCTCAGAGACAAACGGGTGATCCAGAAGAGTGATGGAAATCAGTGTCCAAAGACCAGGGTAGGAGGGGCTGTTGTGTCAGGGGAGATCCTGCATGATGATATCCTTGCAGGTATTAGTAAGACCCAGCTTTCAAGTGAACCTGTCAAATCCACAGTTCCTGTGAAAGATGATTACACCAGCAACAAAAAAAAGCTCCATTGTTTTATTTAAGGAGCGTGCTTAGGCTGCACCCATACTTGGCAATTTAACTGTATCAGCGTAGCTAGCTACAGTTGTAGATGGACAGCTTGTAGCATGCACAAAGTAGAGATCCTTTTTCCCAGAGCTGGCATCAGTTTTCCCAACCCCTTCCACACAAACGGGAATATTCCTGTTGCTCTGGTCCAGCTGCTTGTACAGCTGCCAGACACACCTCTGCAAGCACCCGGTCCTCTCCACACTGTGCCAAAACGAAGATGAAATGTAACCAAAGACACTTGCCTCGGTGAAATGAGTTCAGATTTAATGTTCACGAACTTTCAGACCTGCTGAAGCTATAAAGCTTCTACAACTAACAAAATAAACTCATGTAGTAGATTTAAACTGTTAGCTTATGTATATTCAATTCTTTTTCTAAGATGGATGGGCCTGGTATTGGTCACTAAATCCTTTTGTGAGAAAGGTCTAGAGATGCCTGAAATTTCTCCTTAATAATACTGTTTTGGTTAGTTATCCCTTGTCAAATATATGGCTTTTAATTTGAAATGTTTTATCCTAGATGACGGCTTTTGTATGATTTAAAAAAAAAATTGTTACATTGAATTATTGAACTATTTTTCAAAAAAGCTAGAGAAAAGCAAATGTTTTCTGGCTCTGGGAGAGTATTGGAAACTGCAGGGTCTGGTGTCAGTTGGAAAGAAAAAGAAGAAAGGGAAGAAGTCACATTTTCATAAGTCATATTAAAAAATTGCTCACATTTACCAAATTTTGGAAAAATAAAGGTAAATAACTTTTTGCCCCTTCCTCCTGTCTTTCTTGGTAACGCTTGAACTTTTTTGGCTGAAAATATAAACCCCAGATAAGTAGAAAAGCAAATGAAACTGCCTGAGGCAGCACAGAAAAATTTCAGCCCAAAGAGGCGGAGTCTGGCAGGGCTGTAAGGGAGCCGTGTAGGAGGAAGTGTGGAGCAGCCTCTAATGAGAAGGTGCTACCAGCGTCCCTTATCATGCACATGCATCTGGGTGTGTGCACGTGCATTCACCTGTGTGTGCATGCAGCAAAGCTCGCCTGTGCTCTTGTGAGAACAGCTATCGGGCCAAGGTTGGGATTAGCCCAGATTAGGCAAAACTCAGGAATATTGTTTACAGAGCTTAATTATTTTTCCAGTGCTTTGTGGAGTCTCTCAGCTGGGAAGGGCATTTCCAGCTAATGGACGTTTGCTACACACAGTAAATTTGTGACTCCTTTCTCTGAGATTTTAGCTAAGAAACACAGAAAGCTGCCAGGTGAAGAGAGGCAAGATATGATGAGAGACACTTTCTCACCTTTCTGAAACCCTCCTTGTGGGACAGGAGCTGTACAAGGCAGCAATGCATAGCTCAGGCCTTTATTATTTAAGTTCACCAGGACGCAGTTTGAGAACTTCAATCCCCAGTTTCTTCTAGCACATATTAAAACCCCTCTCCCCAGATGCTCAGCCGAATAAATGCCCATTTATCTCCTTTTTCTGCTGCTGGAGGTCTTCAGGCTGCCTCCACACAACTCCTACGCAGACTGCAGAGAATGTTTACAAGCAGTCTCTCTCACACATGTCTTAGTACATGCACAGCACTCGTTTCATTTAGTGTAGGAGGCTTCTATTTTTGTGTTACTAGCTCCCAATAAGCTTTGCTCTAGCTCACGCTACATCACGGGTTTTATGTGTTGTGGACAGTCTAGAATGATAACAGGGATGCCACAGTGCAAAATGGCTTCAGACTTTCCATTCTAAAGGACTAAAAGGAACTGTCCACTTTTTCTCCTAATTTTTCCATGGAGGCTTCAAGTAGCACAGTAATTGGACAACTATTGGATCAGAACGATCCATTTAGTTAGTGCCCTGCCTCTCACACCCACCAGGGCCATACTCCTTAGAGCTGACTGTGGGAACAGCTTGGCCATACATGTAATTTCTTGACACCCCAACAAGCGAGTGGGGAGCTTTAACTACTAAGCCTGAGAGTGCATTTGCTAGGAAGGGTGTTTCCGTGCATAAGACATTAAACTTTGATTCAAGAGACCCAGTATTTTTTGTCTGAACCATAGATTGCCAAAAAACCTTAGGCAATTCACTTTTGCTGTCACTCAGTTTCCCATTTGTAGAATTCCCTGTCTCACTGGGTCACTGGGACATATTGGGATACCATAGTGATGGTGCCACATAGCTTCCAGAAAATTGTTAGGATGCCAAGAGGAAATGCCACGACATTATGTCCCCTGCTAGGACTTGGTGTGATGGGCGGGAGTACCCAGGGCTTGTCCCGGTTTTAGACAGCAATTTCTTGGATTTATAGCTCCATCAAAATGGGCTTAGGTGGCAGATTTGGCCACACTCCTATGTATATATATGCTTTGACTAGAGCTCCCACAGATTAGGTGGAAAATTATCTTTCCATGCCCAGTGGAGTCTGGGCCTCTTCATAGAAGCAACCAGTTACTGCCTCTGTAGCTGGCAGTTGTGGTACGATGCTCCTCCCACAGGAACTGTGTGCAGACTCACTCACGTTTTACATAGGCCACCGAATCAGTGTCAAATGTGATGATTTACGGTCACTGCTCAGCCAGCCTGGACTCCTTGAGTGGATGAGTGACCTTGAGTTAGTGGATTTTGGACTCTCTTGCCAATTCCTTGAACTGTCCCCCAGATAAAGTTTATTGTGAGTATCTGTCTTACCCAATCCAAAGGCAGGAAAATGTGTTTAGCTAACTAACTGCAAGATATTCTCTACATTTTTTTCGATGCTTGACTGAAGTAAAATATGACCTTAAAAGCATCAGTAAATACTGCAGCTTTCATGTAAACACATCAGATATACATCTGCTATTTCTTTGTTCTTTACTGATAATAGAGAAGTTGTAGAAGGAAGGCATGTGCATACCTTCCACTGTGTGAGCTCCTTTCCATCCCTTCAGCAGCAGCCTTTTCCTACCAAGAAGTCTTTCAGGGAGCTTCCTGTGAAGGAAGGAGACAGGGTGAAGGGGTCTGGAGAAGCTGGGTGCTGCTCTTGGTTTTGCCAGGAATCTCTCCTCTTTATGAAGTCCTTGGTAACAGGTCGTACCTGATACTGTGTGCTTCCAGGATGCAGAGGTCTGTGGCAGTGTTTACAGGTAGGACTGCCCTAAGAGCACTCACTGCCATACAGGGATGCTAAGGTGTGCTTCCTCCACAGAGATTTTGGGTTCAGTCACCCAAACTAGACAGGGCGCTGGCTGCTCAGCACTGTGATGCTCTTCAAGCAGACGTCATTTTGGGCAGAGAATGTGGGTGGGGAGGCTGAAAATCCTTTCCCTCCTGTCTTTCTTACACATGGAGTTGCATGGGTCCCAGTGACCCCTGCACAGCCTGCCTGTTCTGAATTTGGCCTGTGCCTCCTCATAGCCCTGCCTTGGGATTTTGGAGGATGGGGGACATGTAGCTCAAATCTTCTACAGCAGGCTCCCAAAGGAAGCATGTCTGGGAACAACAATCCACCGTTGAAGAAGTGCTGTGTAATCATACACTCATAATACAGCCTAGGCAAAAGGAAAAGTACTAACTACTTACCTTCCTCGGTAAAATAAGCCCTACCATAAAAAAGCCATAAGGCTCCATGTATTGTACCTGAAAACTCTGAGAGCTCATCTAGGGAAAAGGGCAAAGGCCACCGAGTCCAACACCTTGCACTCATAGAAGCTACAACAGGTGCAAAATTCAATACTATGTCCTGGTCCCAAGGTAGTCATTACACTTTGAAGGAAGCAGGATAAACATGATGTTCTGCAGGATAATTCCAAATGTGATAGTGGAATGTTAGCCAAAAGCTCTGCATCCCGGAAAAACGGTGGGGTAGCAGGTACAAGGATTAGGCAAAGAATCCCAAGCTGGTACTTCATATATCTTTTAATTTTTACCCTGGAACTAAATACCACATCAAAGATGGCTTCAGCTGTTGATAAATCAGAGTCTAACACCACCAAAGCTCATGCTTTCAGCCAGACCATATGTCTGAGATGGAAGGTGGGCAGCCTTCACAATCGCTGTAGGGTTTGCCCTTGGGGTGCTGCATGGATACGTAACCACAGCGGTCCTGATCCTCAGCAGCTTGAGATCCAGGCCTCAGTTCATGACCTAGCAGCCAATGCAGAGTGCTGTGGAGCAGCATAATGAAAACACTGGCTGTGGAGAGTGCATCCATGAATGTGAAACTCAAACAACCTCTTGACCCACAATCTGCCTATGGTTCAATCCACTCCACTCAGTCAGATAGAAACCGCTTGCAGCTATGCAAATAGTCCATCCTACCTGTCTTGTTGGCCTTCTCTCTGCCTGACCTAATTAGTGTGGTGAGTAAATAGAAGAAAGAGGTCAAATACAGGGCTAGATTTTCCTTGAAATGGCTCCAGATATGGCCAGGCCGCTCAATACCGTGGTATCCAAAGAGCCTGCTCTGGGAGCAATAGCTGCAACATCCATCCATCCAGAGGCCGGATGAACCAGAGTGGGGTGGCAGAGTTATCAGCCGCTGAAACTTTGGGCTGAGGGTTAAAATAAATAAAATACCATCTATATCCACTGATCTGTGTAACAACCAGCATTTCCCCTGTTTGAGCTCTGGACTTGTGCTCACGCATTCCTTTGCTTCAGATGCATTTCCAGGGCAAATTACAACAGTATCTGACACGGCAGGGGCTTTTTAACACGGTATCAGGCGCCAGGTGATTTTTTTTTTTAAGTATTAAGTCAAGACAGTCTGCTAGGGAGGCAGGCAAGCCCAGTCAAGTTCTCACATACTCGCTTTATGGTACGAAGCCAAACTGTGAAGTTTTCCAAGTATTTTAATGAGTGTGTTTCAGACTTTTTTATTAACTTTTAATGCCTCTTTCTTTTGGCAGTTCCAACTGCTGTGCTACAGGAAAGGCCAAGCCACCCTCCAGTGCTGTTCCAGATAAATAGGCCTTAACCACAAATTAACACGTATATCTTGTACTGCTTCTGAAGTTGAAGGCTCCATGATCTGTCTGAGAATTGCTGTTTGCAGTTTCAGGTTGTGGTTTTGCTCCGTGAAGCCCCAGCCGGCTGAGGATCTAGCAGAAAGGGCTCCTTCTGTGATGCCCAGGCACCATCAGCAACTGAGAGAAATGCAGGAACTGCAGCATCATTTGTTGGGCTTGCTTGTAGGGATTTGGGGGGCAGACTCCACTTTTGGGGGATGGAACTGGGCGGCAGGATGGGGAGGGAAAGGGGCTCATCAGAGGAGCAGCTCAGAGGATGCGAGAGAGACACCGAGGGTCTGTCCTGCTCTGAGCCCTCTGCACATGCCCTTGTTGTAGCCCCAGCAGAGAGCGATGCTGAAGGTGCTGCATCTGTGGGCCTCTGCTCGGTTTCTGAGCAAGTCTCTTTTCTTTACTTTGCCACTTTGCTTTTGGATTAAAAGGTGGGAGAAGGATTCAGCAGTCCTGAAGGTGGAAGGTGTCCATAAAGCACTGCCTTGCTTCTTTCAGAAATTTCTTTCCAGATCCCCTTTGGGATGAACTTCAGAATTGGGATTGGCATTTGTATTTCTCTATAAAAGAGCCTGTTCCAATCCAGGCCTTTAATCACTCCCTTTTTACCTAGAAAGCAATAAGGATATAACATCTACCTCCCCAGAATGCCCCTAAGCCAGACCTCTAGACATTATTTCAACAAGTTCTTCCAACAGAGACAGGCCAGGCTGGAACTACATGCATTCTGTTAAGTCTTCTGTTATTTTGCCAGATCTAGGAGATTTCCAGTTGTGAATAAACTGGAGAGACATGAATGCAGTTGACTTTGTTGTCACCTATTGGCTTGACCCTAATCTCCTCTATCTGGCTTCTCCCAGCAGGATGGCACGTGACTCTTGGGTTTAGCTAAGAAACCTAAGTGCAATGAAGCAAAAGCCATGCAAAGAAGCAGCTTTCTCAATTATACCGTGTATAGAGAATAATTCTGGATTTACATAGAAAAGTGTATGCATTTGAACATATGCTGTGATGCAGGTAAAGTAACACAAATCTCACAGATGTAATTACCAGTATAAAGTTGTGCTTATTCTGCTACAAACCTTTTCCACATTGGAGGATAAATAAGGCAAGACATCCTTTTTCTGTGATCACTTTATCTGCCTAAGGCTTACACCTACTTCAGTAAAGAAAATTACCTGCTTACCTGAGATGGTTGCAGAGACATCAAGTCTGTGAGTAGGATTTAGGAACAGCTTTTTATGCCAATCCAGTCCACACACGGGTAGGCCCAACAAAATGCTCCTGTGGATTCTCACAGTAACAGCAAAAATATCGACAGGACCCTTCCCCAGGCAGTACAGGCTCTTCGTGGGAAGCGCTCACACCTGATGATGGCACCTAAAGTAACTCTTGCCCCATGATGCATCTGCTTTGGAGAGCTGCTTGGCAGCAGTGCAGCGCCGGCCACTTCTGCTGTGGCCCTATAGGGAAAGCTGGCTTATGGCCAGGAACCGATCGCATTTCAGAAACCTGTTACTCAGTGCCTGCCCAGAGATTCTGGACTTGCTTTGGATTTGGACCAGCATAACTGAAAGACAGCAGGGACCCACTACAGTTTCAATCTCCTCACAGCTATGTCTTAGATATAAAATCTTCTCTCAGTACTCTGCACATGACGAACACCAAACAAAATGGATGTTCTTGATGTTTGCTCTTTGTTTTCTGCTAGTCTATGATGGAGTGGCACAAAAATTAAGAGCTACTTCAACATGTGTGTGGCAATCTGCAGAGGTTCCTGGAGACTGGAGGAAAGCAAATGTCACTTCTGTCTTCAAGAAGAGCAAGAAGGAGGACCCAGGGAATTACAGGCTGGTCAGCCTCACTTTGATCCCTGGGACAGTGATGGAGCAACTAATCCCTGAAACTACTTCTAGACATATGAAGGACAGGAAGGTGATTGGGAGTAGTCAGCATGGATTTGTGAAGGGGAGATAATGCTTAATTAACCTGATAGCCTTCTACAACGATGCAAGTTTGCAGATGATATGAAACTGGGAGAAGTTTTTGATTGTGATTGAAACTGGGAGAAGTTGGTGATTGTGCTGCCATTCAGAGGGACATGGACAAGGATGGAGAAGAGGGTCAGAGAGGAACCTCCTAAAGTTCAACAAGAGGAAGAGGCAAGCCCTGTCCCTGGGGACAAATAATCCCAGGCACCAGTACGTGCTGGGGGGCGACCAGCAGGAAAGCAGCTTAGCAGAGAAGGACCTGGGGGTCCTGGTGGACCCCTGGGGGTCAAGGTGACCATCAGGCAGCAATGCACCCATGCAGTGAAGAAGCCAACGTCTCCTGGGCTGCATTAGGCAGAGCTTGCACTGGTGGGACCTGTCTGGAGTGCTGTGTCTGGTGCTTCTCAATGCAAGAGAGACAGGGACATGCTGTAGTGAGTCCATTAAAGGGCTGCAAAGATGATGAAGGGACTGGAGCAACTTTCATACAAGGAGAGGCTGAGAGAGCTGGGACTGTTCAGCCTGGAGAAGAGAAGGCTCAGGGTGATCATGTGCATAAATACCCGACGGGGAGATAAAGAAGATGGAGCCAGACTCTTCTCAGTGGTGCCCAGGGACGGGACAAGAGGCAATGGGCAGACACAGAAACACAGGAAATTCCATGTGCAGATAAGAAATCCCATTTGTATGGTGTGACTGGGTGGTTCAACACAGGAACAGGTTGCACAGAGAGGTTGTGGAGTCTCTATCCTTGCAGATAGTCAAACTCTGACTGGACACAGCCTTGGGCAGCCCACTCTGGCTGACCCTGCAAGAGCAAGGGTTGGGCTGGACAGTCTCCAGCGGTGGCTGCCAGCCTCAACCGTGCTGACTCTGTGATTCTGTCCCATAAGGGCGTCTACAGCCACAATCCTGGTGTTCACCTGGTCACTATGGTCATGGATCTGTCCCCAGCGAGCTCCAAAGCTTACCCAGTTTCCATACATGCAGAGACAAATATAAGAGGATGCCAGTGCAGAAGTGTTTGCTTGCTGTGTTTTATCTTAGCGTGTGTTGTGCAACTAACAAAACTGTCCCAAAAAAGGGATTTTCCAGCAGTATCCCTGAAGGCTTTGGAAAGGTTTGCTTTTTATATGTTTCTGGATTCTCTTGAAAAATTAATCCTTCTGCCTACATGTTCAAAAGCTCTGATAGATGATACAAATGTAGTTATAGGTATGGATGGTCATCATGTTTTCCATTCACTTGCCATCTTACTTGCATGCAAGTCTTACAGTAGTTCCTCGAACTGGAAGTCATTCAACCCCGCTCCTTAAACATCACACTTACATGACTGAAGCTGCCTGTAATTTTTTCACCTCTGACGTCAGGGTTTGAGGTGGAACGTTTTACGGGTTCTCTCATTACCTGCCCCATGTCCTGGTATCCCTGTGCTACTATTACAAGCATACTGGCTGCACTTTTCCAAGCCTCGTGAAGGGCACCGCTCTCCAGGCTCCCTGTCAGTCTGATGGCTTTCTGCGTACACGTTCCTCACTTTACAGCCACAGCTCAGCGCTGGTCCCCACCGGCGCTGATTCACCGGCTGGACGTTTTTAAGACTCAGACACTCGTTGCTGCTGTCTCCTTTTCTCCCTGGTATTTCAAAACACTTTTCCAGTTACATTTGAGTTTTATCAGTTTCTAGGTCATTACATCTTTTTAGGTAAGCTCTCCCCTAGTGCTCATCTCTGGGCACCCGCTGAGAGTGAAATCCTTGCAGACTCCTCCAGCCACCCTGGGGCTCCTGAGCCAGCAGCATTTGGGGCTCAGCCCCTGCTGCAGCTCCTCCCTTGGGTTTCTACAGCTCTGATGCCCACAGATTTACTGGGCTTGTGTCCCGGCTGTCCTGTCCCAGAGATGGTGGATGTGCTCGGTGCTGGTGCATGGCTGTGTAGCTGCCCTCCCGGCCTGAGCACGCTCTTGCCAAGGAGAAAGGTGACTTTGGGCAATGCCATTGCCGCACACCCCTGTAAGGGGCACACTGCTGGCTCCCCCCAGTCTTTTAAATACAAACACAGATGTGGTACCTGCTGATACCTCCTCTTCATAGTCCTTTTCTCATCTGTCCTTGCGACGGCTTTCATGTCAGCTTTTATTTAAGTTAGTGTTTAAAGCAGGGGACTGCCTGGGCAAACTGCAGGGATGCCTGGCCAGCCACAAGCACAGCTACTCTCTGGCCGGTGCAGCGGGACGGCGTTGTTGGCAGGACACACGGATGAGGTGACCGCGCTCGACGTTTTATAAGATGCTGCTGCCTAATGAGATGGATGGAATTAATTACAACATTGATATTAGATTTTTTCCCCTCCAATTAGGTACTTTTGAAATGTCAGCACAGACAGAAGTTATAAAGCATTATAGCAACACTGAGAATATAAGGTGCAGCACTTTGTTTTAAAGGAATTAAAACTCGATAGAAAAAACACTACGCAGAGCACAGAAAATAAAACAGTAGAAATTGTAGATTAACTTTGTGCCACTTCCTGCAAATTGATCCTGGTGGGGGAGCTTAGATAGAAATGCCAAAATAATATCACCTAGTTAAATTTATCTTACCAATATTAAAACTATTTTTAAAAAAATGATATTCTAGGTTTTCATGTCTGTTACCTTTGTCTTCATCTTTGTGTATTTCTATGATCAGAATTTTCTAGCTTTATTTTTATTAGTTGATAAACCACATCTACTTTAATTAAAGCAATGCAAGCATATTGCTTCAGTATTGTTTGCAATACTGCAGTTGCATGACTCTTGCTGTCTTCTTTGCGTTATCCCTGCTGTCATCCAGGCAAAGACCAGGGAGGTTTGTTTCCACATTTAGCTAAATCCAACAGGGAATGCCAGCTTTATATTTCTGCATGTGACACAGGGCTGGATATGTATGGTTGTCTTTGTAATGTCATATGCAGTGTTACAATTTTTAACATAACTTAAAACTGCTTTACAAAACTCTCATGATAACAGTTGGATTTGCCATACAGTTTGTCCAGGGATTGAAGCTGGAAGGACAATTGCGACAAATACGTCTTAGCGAGTTTTTCTCTTCTTGCATAGGTCATCTGGTTTCTACTCAGGTACCTCTCTCATTTTCTCTTTTTAAAAATAATTTTCAAGCTAGACATTGTTCCAGAAATCCTCACCATGTACCACTACTTTGTTCTGCTCTGCCAATAACAACCTCAGTGAATTCAAGCAATTTAGTGAGGTGCTCTTAGGCTCTTCTAACTATTTCTCCAAATTGATCTTTTAAAGAGCCTTAAGACTTTCCAGCAATGGATTTCAAACCGACTAGATGTAGGCTTGATTTGCCCTCAGGCTGCTTTCCCTCAGCACTTGCTTTTTCTTACATTTTCCAGTCCCAAGGGATTTCTCTTGAATTTCTGAAAAGGTTTGCTAAAGCGTCTCTAATTTCTTTCCCCATTTCCTTCAGCATGCCTGCATACGGCCTTTCCCTTTTACTGGTTTTACGGATCCCAAGCTTTTTATTAACTATTCCTGATCTTATCTCCTGGTTTCTTAATTCCTCATCATCTGCTTTCAGTAATCAGATTCTTGCTTAAGAAAATATCTGTTCTCTTGCAGCCAGAGACACAAAGTAAGTGTTAATAATTTCTTTGCCCTTTTCATTTCTCTGTGACTACTCTTTAACAGCCTTATGAAAGAAAATGCCTTCTCTGTCCTTCTTCCTTTTTGCTGTTTATGCTCTTTCAGGTGATCCAGGCTGATCTAAATACAGCGAAATACATCAGTGTCTCCCCCATCAAGTGTGTTCAGCTGTGACTCAAGTGTGGTTTTGCTCCACTGCCTTCTAAATGTGCAAGCGCCTTAGCAGGGACTGCTTGCACAAGTTTCCTGTGCTCGTACCCTTGAATGAAGTCAGCAATAGCTAAACACAAACCAGGCGCAAAGCCCGGCTCTGTAGGTAATCTTGGCTCAGATTAATAGCGGATCCTTTGTGCCTTGCTACATAGGAGCAATGCCTTCTGTGGAGCATGAGCACCTCCAACTCCACTTCTGAAAATAACTAGCACTGTCGCATAGTACCGGCAGACTAAGGAGCTTTGATTCATTCTTGCGAAAAATAATGTCCGTGTGTGGATTCTGTATTTTTGTTGCAATGTTGACTTGCTTAAGCTGTTGCTTGATCCATGTTTTAGGTCTCATCAGCTGATGATTACTAGACTCTGCAATTAAAGGTTGACTGAGAGTGAATCCTAAAGTGTTTCGATTTGTTTCTCAACAGGCCGTGTTGAGATCAGCTTCTGGTTTAGCCCAATGCAGATGCCTTTGGACGCTTGTTGCTCTGGCAGATGGTACTGGAGCTTTTTGACTCTCACAGAATGAGGGTGTACACATTTTCAAGAGATTTGCATAAACATTTTTTGGTGTATCTTGGCTGTGGGTCTTGGAGACCTATCAGCTGCTGACAATGACTGGTCTTTTCCCCTTTTGGCTAATATTATTATTTGAAGCAGGAAAACAGCTGACAGAGATGCTTGCTCTGGCCCTGGCAGCCTGATGGGCTCAGTGAGAGTGGCACATGGATGTGGCGAGGCCCTTCCAGGTCTCTGAAGCTGGCTGAGGTTTCTCTGCACGGTGCTTGTGAGACCAAAGCAATCAAGAACTCGTCAAAAGCGCTTTGCCAGCCTTCACTTTCCACTTTGCTCTTGCCAGCCGTTTCATTTCTCTGAACTAAGAAACCTGGGAGTCTGCAGGGCTTTGGGCACAGCCACAAATCCAGAATAGGCAGGCAGGCAGCTGCTGAGGACCGAGTCACCTCCTCTTGTACCTACAAACTGCAGGTTGTGTCACTATCTGTGCTCTCCCTTGGGTGCCAAACCATGATTAGTCCCTGCAATCAGTCCTACAGGAGTGCAACTATCAAAATAAACCTGGATCTTATGACTGCTGTGTATTATCTTGATGCTGCAAAGACCGCCTTGGTTAACCTCTGTGGTTTTGCCTTTCCCAAAGAGATTAAAGCTGTTATCTTTTGCACCAAGGCTGGATGCCGTAGCAGCAAACAGCCTGTTTGGAAGCACAACCTCTGGAGGCAGCAGACCCTTTTCTGCTATGCATGAGATTATCAGCATGGTAGAAAAATCAGTTTTCCTTATTTGTGTGTCACCTCCTCCCAAAATGTAGGTGGCTGTGGAAGTCAGTTCCCCTGCTTCTCTCACCTGCGTGCATTTGGGGTCCCTTTTCAGTGGTGCCTCCATATCCGCTTTGCGTAGAAACCCGGCCGAAGCCAGCGGAAAAGCGGAGGATGCCCGCATACTGCCATTGATAAACCATCTATCCCCTGTGGGTAGCCCTGTGCTCGATTTATAACTCCCTAATTAAGCCCTGCTCTGAACTCAGGATTGCCCTTCCTCTGGGCTCTCCTGTGGTGCTCCAGCTCCGAGCACAGACATGCCCCACAGAGATCAGTGAAATTTTTCTTGTAACTGCTTGTGTAGAAAACCCCAGTATTACTATGGCTTTAGAAACAGAGGCACAAAAAAGTGTATGTAAGCTAGGCAGTGTCAGGACCGGGGCCCCAGCACAGACACCCAATAAGTGTTTGCACAGTCTCGGCTCAGGCCAAAAGCACCCTCAAGGCGATGCCCGGGCAGAGCCTGGGGGTGGCCTGAGCAGGGGTCCGTGCGGCGTGGGCGCCTCCTCTATTGAGGCAAATCACTTCCCCACGTCCTTACTTTTGAACAATATGTTGTACTTTGTGTTGTCACCCGTGTAGCCTTTGAAGAACAATTTCCAAGTTGTTGGGGTTTTTTTTAAGGGCAAAAGGAAGAACCAGCCTCATTTCCCTTGGGTGACATCTTGCCAGCCTGGCCGAGGGTCACTGCTTCGGACAAACGTCCACCACTGGCCAAAACCACAGGCTATCATTGCTACGGATCCAGATTTCTAAGAGAAATGGCTTATGCAGTCATGTGTGAGTGTGTGTGTGCGTGTACATACGTGGGCATGTGTGTCTGGTTGTTTATCTGCCTGCCATCCCCTGCTAAGCTGTGAAGCCACTGGCTGATTCAATAAGATGTCACACATATAATTAACTCCCAATTAGTTTCACAAAAATAAGGGAGCAGAGGGAGGAAAGAGACACACAAAAAAAATCCCAAACTCGGGGAAAAAGGGGCCACAGGAGCTTGCAATTTATCACTCGTCAGAGGGTATACATGGGATAGTGGTTTTCAAAATGTTTCTGCTGCAAAAAAAGCCTCCTGTTGGCACTTACTTGTCCCTGGAAGCCAGATCGGTCATTAACAACACAAAACCCCATAGGAAATCAGGTCCGCTGTGTAGAGGGGGACTGCTTTTAAACGGCTTATAACCTGGCTGGGTTTTGGTGGATTTTCCCTGGCAAGGGGTGGGCCACGTCTCATGCCAAGCTGCAGCAGCCATGTGAGGACATCTCAAGGGAAAGGTGCTAAAACCGTGTGCTCTTCCCAGGGTGAGCACTCCAGCGCCTGGCCTGAGCCTCCTCTTGGAAATGGCTAACCCTTTCCACTAGTACTGGCTAATGAATACTAGAAGTAGATACACAGAGGACAATTTCAGCTTAAAATGGTTGAAGTTTGGCAACGGTTATGAGTAGCAGAGAGGAGCGGGTGACACTGGCGGGTATCAGATGACCTGAACGTTAGCCGGTGCTGTGATGGGCTCCAGGGGTGGTGGCTTGGAGGGAGCTTGGCACTGGGAAGGGGCAGACCTGCCCAGAGCGCTGCGCCCACGCTGGACACACAAACAGGCACCGGATGGGAAGCTGGGGATGCTTCTGTCACTACTAGTAAATAAAATAGGCCTGGGTCTGCTTTCTGGCTTGAGGACAGGTGGTTCAGCACAGCTCCTGTTCATATGGTGAGGTTCCCTCCTGTCTCCAAAAAACAGTGGTCTCATCCATCCCGCTCTCCCCTGCGTGGGTCTGAGCTCTGGCAGGGAGGGCGCCACTTGGCCCAGGACAGATCCGTGCCAGGGAGTGTGCAGTATGAAATAATACCCTATTGAAACTACGTGGCCGATGGCCGAGTCGTTGCCCTGGCTCTCTTCAGCATGCCAGCAGCTGTGGGGTCCAGAGAGACACCCATGCCATGCCTCCTCCATGTCACAAACCCCAGCTCTGGCTATCTGTCCCCCGAGGTCTTGTGCCAAAATTAAGCCCTTTGGTGCAAAAGATCGGGAGGAAAAACAAGGAGAGCGAGTGCTGCCGGAGGCGAGCAGGAGAGAAAGAGAGAGGGCTGCCATGTGTGCATACCCCTCTGCGCGGCTGCGGGGTCGGCTGCTCCATCAGGGGCATGGCAGCCCGCAGGGCACCCGCACCGCCTGCGGGGGGGGGTA
>NW_008824676.1:3808841-3810336 GCF_000699105.1 Pygoscelis adeliae
CGGCGGGCGGGGTCGGCTGCTCCAGCAGGGGAAGGGCAGCCCGAATGCCACCGCCACCGCTTGCGGGAGGAGCTAGGGAAGGGGAGAGGTCTCCCGGGGGGCAGGAGGGAGCGAGCTCCATGCTGCAGCATGCGAAATCCCGCTCTGCATAACGAGGCCTGAGGAAAATTGGCAAGCGGGATGGGGCAGGAGTTAAAATGCGTGTGAGCGGTGGAGGGAGGGGGGCTTAAGCAATTATTTGGGGCATGAAGCAATGCAAAAATATTTCCAGAGAAGCCCTGACACACTATGTGCTGCTGAGGTGCTTCCTAGGAAAGCACATGCCGTGGCTCTGAGCAAGGGCCGCCTGCTGCATTGTGCAGAGCAAGGTGGCCGGCAGGTCCAGAGAGAGGGGCAGGCAGCAGCTACCTGCTGCCAGCTTTCACCCGGAGTTTGCCCTGCCGCCTGTGACGTTACGGGAACCCGCGGAGGTCTCACGCTTTGCTCACTAGAAGTGGTTTCAGTAGTGGGACGTGAGATCTCGCCTTGCTTCCCGGTGCTGAAAATATGTCTGAAGACTTAAGATCCTGGCAGGTTTTGTGCATCTCTACATGCAAATACCAGTGATTAATTTGACACAAAACATGCCACGGCCCCGTGGCCTATCAGACCGCGCTCGCAGGAGAAGGGGTGGGGATACACCCCACAGCAGTTGGGTAGCTGACGCTCATCCAGTTCACGTAATGTGCTGCAGCCAAAGTCATCCTCCTCACCTCCGTCAGAGTGCAGAGGTGAAAAAAGTAACATTTTTATTGTTGGGAGGCCCGTGTTACTTGAAAGCAACTGCAAGCTCCCTGTCCCCTTGCCAAGAGGAGCTTTGCAAACAAACGCCAGCCCTCCCAGGATACCACTAACAACTAACGCATTATTTGAAAATCAGACACGGACGCGGGAGAGGCTGGTGGGTGAAGGAGCCTCCAGTGCCCCGGACAAACGGATGGGGAGCATGTGTTAGTAGATTTCAAACCAAATTAAACCCAGAAACTCAGCATGCTCCGGACCATCAATACCAGGTAGGAGTGTGTGAAAACAAGGAAAAAAGGACATTTGAAAGTCACTTCAGTACTGAAAAATCCGAGTTAAATGCCAGTGGCATTTCTCAGCAGCCTTGTACAGAAGGACTGAAGAAAGCAGCGCTCACCTAAAATACAGGCAAAGCTAAGTGACAGAGCTCACGCTGGGAACAAGGGGAAATGAGGCTTCTGGAGCAAAGGCAGAGGCAGATCTGGGTGCGCCAGCTGGAAAAGACATTAGTTGTTCTAGGGGATTGTTCACATGAGCATCATTCATGAGTTCAGGCATTCAGCATGACTGAAGAATACTGCAGCTAAAAAGGAGGCATGCGTACACAGTCCTCTTTAACCAGATGCAGCTACTTGACGTATC
Organism: Pygoscelis adeliae; assembly: GCF_000699105.1. Taxonomy (NCBI): domain Eukaryota; kingdom Metazoa; phylum Chordata; class Aves; order Sphenisciformes; family Spheniscidae; genus Pygoscelis; species Pygoscelis adeliae. The sequence goes on from NW_008824676.1 coordinate 3,810,267, forward strand.
ATGTCTGATAACTGGCCGCAGAATGATGACCGCAAGTTTAGACATGTAACTGCTTATCCCTCAACTGCTG
>NW_008824676.1:3810363-3835989 GCF_000699105.1 Pygoscelis adeliae
GAAACAGAGGCTGATTTGAATTTATGACTAGATGGCACCGGCAGAGCAAGAGCTCTTCCCTGTGATGTTTCTGTTTAAGAGAAGACTGAAAACAAGTCTGCTCAGCTTACTGCAGGCTGAAGTTGCAGTCACTGGGGATTTACAGATTTGTGAAGGCAGACCCTCTGGGTCTTCTCTCTTGACTGCAAGAAGTGGCCTCCCCATTAGCATGCTGGTGAGTGAGTCCCACTTCAACACCAAACGCTCCCTGTGGCATCTCTAGGAGAGGTCAGCTGGGCTGGGAGATGCTGATGGGCAAAAGCCCTTCAAGGGTGAGGATGATATAGGCAGAGCTATCCATAAAGAGAGAATAAAACCTTGGAAGTTGTGGCAAAGAGCCGAGAGGTGCTTTTTATAATGTCTCATGAGGTGGCTTTTATGACTTGCATTGCTCCATGGGAGATAAGGACCCAGCTGCAGACTCTGTCCGGCTACCTCTGGCTCGAGCTCAGCTGGGGGAGAGGGCAGTTGGAGCGTCACATCCTCATCACTCCCATCTCATAGAGGTCGGGAGCTGGATGGAGCGGCAGCTGTACCGGGTGCTGCTGGTAGCTCAGATGCAGGCTCTTTCCATGACTGTGGGAGAAGTCTGTGATAAGTGCATTTTCTCAGTTGACAGCAACTCAAATCAAATTTCACCACCCTTTTACCTTGAGCGATTTAGTCATCCTGAAGCGTTGTGCTAACACAACCTGCTGCCAGCAGCCAGCTCCTCCTCCCCTTCCCAGTGGGGAGAAACGCGTTCCAGCCATCGGTCTCTACCCTTACATTCCCCTAAAAATGATCATTTCTCCACTGTTGGCTAAATCTATTCAGAGATGCCATTTTCTGATCATGAACATAGCACTACAGCAGCAAGGGGACAGGAATGGATGAGGTTGGACCAAGGGGCTCCTGCAGAGGCTTCAGGAGAGCGAGATGGGGCTGGGGACCAGCCCCAGGCAGGGCTGAAATGCCAGCCTGGCCAGACGACGGGGATCATGACAGCTTGGCCCCTTCTTCCAGCACCTCCGCAGGGGACATGGGGCAGGGAACTGCCATATCGGCGGCAGGAGACTGGAGTGTCTGCAGCTCATGGAGGTTGCACCTGATGTAAGAGCTCCCTGGGGCGGCACCGGTTGTGCAATGACTCCAGAGAGCCCTCTGCGACCACAGATATGTTGGAGTAACTACAGCGGTTTGATTTAACACCATCTGTGGACCTGACCCAACTTATTTAACAAGCTCTAAAATACTCATTTGCTGCACTGCCGGTAATAAAAGTGACTAGTACCCATGTCCTTCACAGGGTGAGCTTAAACGAGGCTGGTGAGGGATTTTACAGTTTTTAAATTGCTTCTGTGCACTCGTAAATAAGTGTCAGGTATAACATTAATTGATTCGGGCTTTTTTTATTTTTACACCATCATAAAGTTGTGACTTACGGCACCGCAGTCCTTTCTTCCAGGGTATCCCAGCACTCTGGCTATGCTCCTGGAGAAAGAGAAAGAAGGGTTGAAAAGATATAGTTCCAGATTATTTACAAAATCTGTCTGAAAGATTTGACATTTCACTAAGGATTTTTGAATCACTAGAACATGAAGTAAAATCCAATGGGAAATTTCTCACACTGAAATAAAAACATTCCTTTAAAAAAAAAATCTAGCCTGTGAATTTGGAAAAAAAAATTAAATATTCTGGAATTAACCTTCTTAGCTTATTTCAGTTCTTAGCAGGACATTTATCAGGGGTAGAAAGGTGAATTTCCTTTTGACTCCCTGCTTCATTCAGCCTTTCACAGAGAGCATTTGTAAAGACCACAAGAGTTTTCACAAGATATTAAGGATAAATGGAATTGAAATGGGTTAGTATGTTCTCTAGTTTGTAGGTCTTAAGGCTAGATTTACACAGCAGCATCTGAGAAAGGGGAGGAGTGGACTACAGAGATGTTCACCAGCATCGCATTACCACTGGCTTTGGAGTGGAGATCGAACCTGATAATCCTGTATTGTGTGTTTTGTGGGGTGTCTGGTGACATCAGATGCTCCTGGTGTATTTCCTAATAACTCTCATCACATAACTGTTCTTTGCAACCCCTGCCTTGGCATAGACATTGGGGCTTGGTGGGTGACAGAGAAGGAGGCTTAGAAGGGCTTGGAGAATGAGGCTCTGTAAAGAAACACACTCGGATTTTCTCCTCGAAGTGTTTGCCATCTCCTGCATGGGCTAACCTGTGCAAAACCACTTGTCCTCAGAAGTCAGACATCCTGGGCAAGTGTTCTCATTCAAGTGAGTGCAATGAGATATTCCAAGACCAGATTAAACTACTTTCCAAACCCAAAGTGCTGCTGCATAGGACCTCAAATATCACTCCTACCTGTGAAGGCTGCCCATAGAGGCAACCATCCCCCGCTGTAGTTTCAGAGATAATTGCACATACGGAGGGAGATTTTATTTAAATGTCTGCCATGACTTCTTTTAGCCATTGAAGGAAACAGGCTGGGACATGTCAGTTGTCTGCTCAGGCTTTGTAGGAGGCTTTCATCCTGTGCTGCTCAAATAAGAAAAACTATGAGATCACTGGTTGCTAAACACTTGACGATATTTCCCAAGGTTTGCCTCTACGGTAAGTACTCTGGTAATTTGGGTAGTGTTGACAGAAGCCCTGAATATTACCCAAAGCACTTGGTGATTATTTTTTTCTGCTGGCTCCAACAGCAAAGCACTAAGAAGTTCACCCCCCACTGCTGGACAGAAACACTGTTATGCTACTAATGGTTCACAAAAAAATCCACCTTAACGTCCCAAGAGCCTTCCTGCAGGCCAGGCTGCTCTGTTGCTCCTCTCCCAGCATTAAGGATGGGATGGGGTAGGACGGGACGGGATGGGACAGAGACAGCCAGATTTCTAGACAGGGTCACATAGCTCTATTGCTGCTAGCCCAAGCTTAAATGTGCTTAATTTCTTTAGTGATCACAACTTCAGTAGCCTAAGAATAGGCCAAACTCACACCCCTAGTTCTTGGGTCAGCTCCACCTTTACGTCTTTTTAGGTTAATATTTTTAGCTTAATATTTGAAACATAACTTCAGGTTGCATATTAATGTCATATTGCAAGAGTGAAGGGGTGAGATCTTTTAAAAATGCATACATAATTTATTTTTCCTTGTGACAAGGACAAAGGGAGTCTTTTCATTAAAAAATCTACACGGCTGAGACTCCGCAGCATCTGGTATTTGCGTTCAAAGACAGCACTATATTAAACTTTCCTGTATGTCTTTTTATGTAGTAAATGATTGTAACTGTCCTCTCTTTATAAAAGTCAAAAGCTGAAGTAAAGGGAGGAAAATGATGTTACCTGTTTTTTTATGAGAACCACCAAGTCTCCTAATGGGAGGAAGCATTTCTCCCATGGCTTCTGTCCAGCACCATTTGCCAGTGAGCTCACGCGGGCACGGGCCTGAACCAAGAGCAGTCTCCCCAGCATTCTTGGGGGCAGGACTCCAAATCTTGCTGGTAAATACTGAAAGAATCCCGTGGACTTCTGCACTTGTTGAGTAGGAAGTGTCACGACAGCTACTGGAGAAGCCACAGAGAAGAAGGCTCGGAAGACCCCAGAGAGGTGATGGGAAGGAAAAGCAAAGCGTAGGGTGGCAGTTATCAGAACTGGAAATACTTGTGAACTCACCTTTCCATTTCGATAATCTGGAAGGTACAGGTATTAATCTGTGATATTTGTGATCCAGGTTTAAACTCTCATACAGTGTCACGTACACTGTTCATAGAAGGAAAATTTATGAAAGCATTATTAGTATGCTTAACAATGATATAATAAAAAATCTCAGTTACTGATCTACTTACAAAATATTGAATATTACTTTCGTGCAATGCAAAGGTTGTGTTTGTCTGTGCTCTTTGTGTAAGGCTGGCGTGGGCAGAGGAGAGAAGAAGTGAGTGTGGTGACAGTGCTAATCCCCAATACTGTCCCTTTATTTTTACAAAGAAAGAAACATCAACAGCAGTCCCAAGCACTACAGCTGTTATCATGACCTACACAAATCTCAAAATAAGATGGGTCTCATTAGCTCCCCTTTGACAACATGGGGTGCTAATAAGTACGCATGCCTTTGAAGGAAAACCCAGGGACCCGCCACTGTAAAAGGAAGCTCAGGCTGAGGTTACACTGAAGCGTTCTGGAGTGCATTTGTCCTGGGATTTTGTTTAAATTAAGTCATTGCGGAAGTTGGCAAAAAGCAGCCACAGGGGGTGGAGTTGCACAAGAACCTATCTGTGTGTTTGCTTGGGTGTGGGGACTCGTGTTTGCTCTTTATTGCACAGATTTGAAAAGATTTAATAAACTATGTGTGTCACTTGAAGTAACAAATCCTTTACAATCTAATTCTTCCATCATAAAATATTTCTTAGGAAGGCGTTACTCCTTCATGTTGATCTTTCCCCAGCCTGAAGAAGAGACTATATATACTACAGTGACTATCCAAGGGATGCTGCTTCTCATCCTTCATAACTTTTGTTATCCCTGGCAGGGAAAGAATCCTCTCAGCTGTGATGGCTGCAGTTTATTTTCCACAAAGGCTTGCCGTCACTAGCTGGGCTGCAGTCAAACAGCGCACTGTTTGCTTTGTCCCAACCAGTCTTGGGTAAGTCAAGTTCTTTGTGTCAGGACTTAATCCCTGGTGGCAGCAGACCAGCTTTGTTAAATACAGAGAGTTTCCTTTTTCTGTTTCTCTTTTTCTACTACCAGTATATAATTGGGCCGATATGAGAGCCACCTTATCCACTGAAATAAAATAGCTAAAGCTGCAGAAGACCCAGTACGACGCTCCCCGAGTGCCCTGGAAGAGCAGTGACAACTCAAAAGTTAGGAGATGCCAAAATGGAAATTGCTCAAGCAAGTGGTCTGGAAGGGCTCACGTGCCCCACTGAGCCCTGGCTCTGGGTGGTCCTGGCAGGGTCTCCCAACCAAACTGTATCCCCGAGCCCGCAGGGCCCTCGTTCCCACTGCTCGGCCTGGGGGATCTCTTCCAGTAACTCACTTCTCACCTGGTTAGATGCCACCCTCTCTTTACCACCTGAAAGATGTTAAAGTCCATTTGCACCCTATTGTCCTTGTGCCAACACTGCCCTTTAATTTAAATTGTGTTCATTTCCTGGTAGTTACTTCCTTGTGGTATTAGTACCTCCGTGCAGCCTTTGCTTTCTGTGCTGAACAAGTCTGGGACACCCCTCCTAGGGCAGAACGAGGCAGGTCGTGCCCATGGGGTCTCACCACTCCCTTCCGCAATGGCCTCAGCACTGCTTTCGCTGGCTGGAGTTGCCTTCCTGCAGTGGTACAGCAGTGGTTTGCTCATTGCTGTGCTGTTGGCAAGGAAAGCTAGCTGGCCTCTCTGCTCATCTGCCTGCTCCAACTGACAACCTCCCACATCTTGTACCAACAGAGCACTAAGACATCCACTTACTGTTATTCCAATTCTCCAGTTTCTTCTTGTCCCACCCAAAGTGTATAGTTCTACAACCTCCCCAGGAACGTGGTAGAGTCCCCATCACTAGACGTTTTCAATATGCGACTGGACAGGGTGCTAGATAATCTCATCTAGGCTCCCTTTCCTGTGAAAGGTTGGACCAGATGATCTTTCAAGGTTCCTTCCAACCTGGGCTGTTCTATGATTCTGTGATTCTACCATTCGAAACAGCATCTGTCCGTGGCTTGCATCTGGGAAGTGACTTTCCTGCAGTGACGCAGCTTCTGGTAGTGCAATTAGTGTCAGTAATGTTGAGATCTCTGGGCAATGCAGCACCAGGGGAAGGCAGAAAACATGGTGGCTGAGCCAGGAGGCCACCCACAGTCATTGCTCTTGTCCAGACTGGGTCCCCAGCGCAGCACTCGGCCATCAGGAGCCCTTGCTCCTCACAGACCAGCCCCATCGCTTTTCCCTCTACCTCTGTTAGTTCTCAGTTCTTCTCTCTCGTTCAAACAGTCCTAGTTCTTCCCATGCCCCCATGTCTGTCTTCAGTCTGCCCTGCTGTTACTGCTGTGCCCGGAGGTCCTCTCCCCTTGCTCCAGTCCCATCCAAGCAGTCCAGTGCTCCCCACGCTCTGGTTCCCAGTCGCAGCCTCTCTGCTCACCTTTCCAGCCTCCAGCCCCCATCTTCCCCTCCTATGCTCCTTGCCGTGGTCCACTCCTCTGCCCCAGCTCCAGAAAGTCTCCCTTGCAGGGCAATTTGTCTTCACAGGGGACTTCTGCCTCCAGGGTGGTTGTCGCAGCAGGAGAGTTCTGGAGGGGCAGAGGCATCTGCTCTTAGGCCATGCGTAGCCTGGCGTGTGCTCGGTGTGGATGGAAACCCAGATATATTCAGCTGCTGACATTAGCAATGCTACTGCTGAGCAAGTGTGAATTTCAAAGGGATTTTCAAAGCAGACTCTTGAAGCAGGTTTTTTTTTTTTTCCTTCTGCCTCTCCTGATGCAATGCTAACTTTCAGCATCTTTCTCTGAAGCATGGAAATGGTGGAACTGTTCATAAATATGAAAACCATAAAACTGGACAAAATAGTGTATTTTTCTTTATCCTTACTGTCACACGCAGCTGTGTGTGACATTTTGGCTGAAAATTTCTTAATACTAGGTTATCAGCCTCAAGCTGGTAACTATTTCAGAAAACTTCTTCCCAAATAGATCAAGTCTGGTGATGGACAGCTGAACCCAAGGTCTCACAATGCATTGTTTCATGAATCCTTACCCTGGTAATAGCAGGTGACACCAGTCAGACCCATGGTTGTATGAAATGATCCACAGAACTACCTGCTCTTTTCACCTGCCCAGAAAAGCTCATAAAGAGCTGCTGGGTGTAGTAATCTGTTTGCAACTTGCTGGGAGGAGGGAGAGGCCTGTAAGTGTCCAGCATCGCTCCATTTAGCTATTACACACTGGGAAGAGTGAGAAGCACTGTGAGAAACAGCAATGGCCACTGTGGGTTCAGTTATGAATCATGGGAGGGACCTTTCTGTATTTGATGACTCGGTACTATGGTGACAAAAACTCCACAAACACTTCACAGAGAATAAGGCCACGTGTTTTCCATTCCTCCTTACACAGTGTAGTGCTGCCTGGGAACAACCTGTGGTGGTGAATTTCTTTGAGTTGGTCCTTTTCCTACATTGTTGTCCTGGAATATCCTTTGCTGGGGCGAAATACTACTTCAGATGCCATTTATGATCCACTTTATCTAGTGGACTCTTTATTGGTAGTTACCAGTGAACAACAGAGCCCTTGTCATGCTCTCCAGTGTCTCCATGTCCAGCCTGAAGTACTGTCAGCCTTTTGTACAGAACCCGAATAGCCGGTGGAGTCATCCTGCCTCTTAACACGCAATGGGTCATTCATTGTAAGCTTCATTCAGTGATGGCTGGAAGTCCCTTCAAAACTGTGTGCTTCCAAAAGGTATGTTTAATCCCCATGACTGCACTGCTGAAGTGGGAAGGCTGCCTCCCAAACCATCCTCTCCGTAGCTTCATCTCTTCAGGTGTCCATTTAGAAAAGCATTTGGTACAATAGCTATTCTTCCAGTCTTTCCAAGTTCTTCATATTGCATTCGTTCCCGAGTCACCTTTAATTGACGCCACTCTTTAAATGTTTACAACTGTTCTGGCTAAAGCGCTGATATAGCGGAAAGCAGCAGTCACCAAACTGAAAAGCTGAATTCCTTGTGTTCACAGAAAGCATTCAATAAAGTGAACGGTGAGGCAAAACTCACAAGGCCGCCACTGGTACTGCACTTCATTTCTCTTCTGACTTAATGAGTCTGGTCTCCCTGCGAGCATGACATTTCCTGTTCCCAAGCACCAGAAAAGCACATCACTCAGCACTAACCACAGCTCAGCTTCTCCATGCAGCTCCCCTTGACATTAACAAGAGATGCTCCCAGGACTTCCAGTCTTGCTGAAATCAGGGGAACTCTTTCCACTCCAAGCGACAGGGCGATAAAGGCCACACAGGGACACAAAACCTACAGGTGGGCAGAAAGCTGCAGGAGGGAGGAGAGTTCTTCACTTGACTCGGAGGTACTCATGCTTCTCATGCAGCATGGCTATGCAGCACGATCATGACAATGAAGTCTGATGAAAGTGTCGCTCGGCATGCTAAGGTTGCTCCCGTGCTCAGCAGGGCCAAAGCAACATCAGGAATGTAAGGAACAGAAAGCATTGTTACACCACTGGGCAAATCTAAAGTGCCCCGTGTCTTGAACACTGCATGCAGTTCCTGTCCTCCATGCCCAAAAGGGAGACGATCCGAAATGTTAAGGTCACAACAGCCATTGTAGGAAGACACACCAAAATGTGCAGGACTCTGCAGGTTGTAGAGGTCAGCAATAAATGGGAGACAGAAGGAACAGCTTGCCCGCTGTTTCACACAGTACCATAGATGCCAAATGCCACGATCGGAAACACGGTTTATAACAAACACAGTGATTATTTGAAGTACCTCATAACCTGTGGGGCTCATGGCTGCATAACATTATGGAGATCAAAAGTATAAAGGGGTTCAAATGGTGGTCTGACAGATTCACAAGATGAAGTGTTGACTCAGAGGTGCGAAACGCAGAGATGTAGATCCAAGCTCCAGCGGAGGAAGTCTGAGATGCAGAGTGGAGGATGCTTGGAAGGAGAAGAGTGCTGCTCACTTCTTCCCAAAGTGCCCGGGGTGGGGGCTCTTGGAGGTGCGCAGTGCAGTGGTCGAGCCTCTCGTCCAACCCAGGACAAATAATTGCATCTTCTTACGCAGTGGTTGTGGGCTGGGGGAAGGGGCTTGTCACGTCTTTCTCAGCACTTTCTGAGCAAGGGTTATATTTTCACTTCGGTTTGGTCCACGGTGCAGAGGTGACTGTGCTTCTGTAGTGCTTGCTTGTAGCTCATAAGGAGTTTGTGAGAATAAATACAAACCTCACTATTGTGTCAGCTAGTAGTCAGGCTTAATGACCATTTATTGGCCCATACAGTGTTGAGCAAAGAGATTCCTGCTTAATGAAGGTCATACTAAATAACAGTGTACAAATAATGCTTAATGACTTAAAGTGATGCCGGGTTCTTTAAGATCAAGGAAAATGGTCTCTAATTATACTTGGATTTCTTCTTCCTCAAATGACATCAACTAGTACACCAAGGATAAAGTCCTCTCAGCCAGGGAAGCATTTATAAGTAAAACAAGACATTATTTTTATTAGAAATACAAAATATTTTGTCATCTTAGTGAAATGAGGTTCAAAAGAATTACAGTGTGATATAAATAAATACATATCTATAACAGCATACATGTATATAACTAGCAGTACTTCTCATCCGCATCTCTCATGGTTAATAACACAGACTCACTACTCCAACTCTGCAGGTAAAATACAGAGACCAGGAAAGAGGATGTGGCTTCTCCAGAGTCACACAATAGCTCAATTGTCAAGTATGAAACACGTAAGTGGAAACACACAAACACAGAAGCCTGTTCACGAATGGGAATAAAATATGAAAAGAATGAGCAAACCTTTCTGTTCCTAAAAGAGAAGGGTCACCTGCTGCAGTAAAAAAAAATCAAACATCTTAAAAACACCTGCAAAGTCCCTGACTGTCTGCATAATTTACACCAGATTCCCTCTAGGGACTCGACTGTCAAGAGGGGCTGATGCAGGAATCTTCCCCGACTGCTGCAGGAGCTGGAAATGGGGCTGTTTGCCACAGATAAAGTGGTTTTATTCGATAAACTCACGAGGCTTGGATTCTTGCTAATGGCACAGCTGAGGGTAACTGCACATAAGCTGTTTAACCATTTCTAAACCAATTGATACAGGGTTTCCCCACTTCACATTTATACTGTGCCAAGTGAGCTTCTCGGCTCTGCTACATGCTGCTGCACCTGTGCTGGGCTGCCGCTGGGGAGCAATGCACACGAAATCCTTACAGACAGTTCCTGAGCCAGGCTGGCCACCCGTCCGCATAACTTTTAGATAGACACACACTTCTCAAATCAGCTCTACCCTGTCTCAGCTTTTCCCTTCTTTTTTATCTCCCATGACACTGTAATCGCACTGAATTCTCTGTTACTAAGATTCTCAGGGAAGAATCAAGTCTTTCTCTCTGGGCAAGGAAAAAAAGGGGCAGCTGCTTCTCACAGCCCTTTCCTCAGCTCCTCTTCTCTTCCACTATTTACTTTACTTCTCCTGCTTGCAAACAGCTCAACGTCTTGGAGCCTGGGCTAAGCCCAGCCCTTTTGTGCCCTGCAGTCATCGCTGCATCTTTAAGGGAAAACTGATTCCCAGGAATGCTGTGCATGCACATACCTATCTGGGCGCTGCACCCACACCTGCCCACCAGGTAACCCAGCGCCCGCTGGCCCTCGCAGCCGCATTCCAGCCGGCAGAGCTATTACTCGCTAATTGTTACCTGTCAAACAGGTAAACGAAGCTTTTGGGCCAAGTCCAAACAAGCGTATATTCCCACGAAATCCTAAACCGGCAAACCTTTGACCTTTCTGCAGCCCCACTGATGATTTTCGCTGGGACTGATTTAAAAGTATGATGGTATCTTTGACGGACGGAAAAAAAGTGGCATGTTTGGCTATTGTTTATTGTGACGAAGCTTTCTTGTACGTGTTAATACCTGCAGGAGAGCAGAGGATTACCAAAACAGGAGAGCAGAGCAGGCAGCCCAATAAACTAGCTCACGTCTCCCGAATCACACGAGTGGGGTGGCCTTCCAAGATCTCGGCAGCGCAGCGCTGATCCAAAAGCAGTTTGTGCATGGTGAGGCATTAATATGCAAAACCTCCTGAGGCTGAAAAAGTTAGTGTACAAAGTAGCCCGGAGCCATCTGGGAGGGCTGGAACTGGCATTTCCTCTTCATTTCACCCCGTTCAGACTTGCTCCGCCGAGCATAACAGGATCAGCGCCTGTGGAGCAGGAGGGTCTCTGCACACAGCCATAGGCAGCAGCCTGTTACTGTTGCCCAGTGAGGCTGTAAAGACTGCTGGCTTTGCCCCCCTTAGCACTTTCTGAACAGGTCAGTGAGGGAAAGCGGCTCAGACCAAACTGCTCCATCATAAAGCTCGATCCTCCTGGCTAATTGCACAGAAAAGACATCTCCCCACAGAAGCATGCACGGAAAAGCAGCCTGCTCCTACTGTAACATCTGTAAGATTTCATATGCTTCTACATCAAAATGCAATAAAAATGGGCTTTATTGAAAAAATACAGCAATAAATCACAACATTCAAAACAGCACAGATGTCCCTACTTTACTATGACCCTCCTCCTTACAAGCTCTCTGGTTTGGACTGTAAGTGCTTTGGGACGAGGAGCGTGGTACCTACACATTCTCACAGCGCCTGATACGATCTGATGACACTTCTGATTCAATAACATGATTCACTCTCATCATAGCGTCACCCTAGGTGTTGTGTCAAGTCTCCCAGCTGTCAGAGATGATAGCCTAAGAAAGAGGGGAGAGTAAACGGTATAAACCAGTTATTGATAATAACAGAAACATGATCTCCCCAGCAAGTTGGTAATCTTTCTCCACAAAGGTTGCAGATAGCCTCCATAGTAAGCTTGATTTTGACCTGTCTCTCACCTTAGCTTTACCCCAGTTAAACCAGACTTCTGTAGATCTCCCAGACGTCATCTTAGACATTGAATTTTATTTTAGAATAGATGAATTTTAAATTTTTTAATAGGTGAAATTTTTTTTATTTTGGAATAGGTGAGTTTTATTTTGGAAGTTGCTTGGAGAAAGCAGTTGTTAGAGAGACCATTCGCAAAGCAAACTGGCTTTTATACTCTATTAGAAGCAGCACTTAAATTTTATACTTTATTTGAAGACGCATTTCTGTTTTTAACTTAACAGAAGCTCCAGACTGAGGTTTGGTGCTGTTCTTTGGAACAGGCTAGTGCTTTAAGCTGATTTTTAGGGGTTTTTAGTTGACATGAGATCAGATATGCTTGCAGAACTTCAGCTCAGCCCAGTACCTTCTCTAAATGCTGAGGGATTGGCTCAGAAACTGAAGAAATCCTGGGATTTACAGCTGAGCTATCAGGTTTCATGGAGCTGAGCACAGCTTTGGGCTCCTGCAGACCCAACGTGCCATGCATAGATTCCTACAGGAATTGGAAACTCCTCTGCAAGCTCCTTCTCTTTAGCTCCTTCACTCTTTTCCTTCTCTTTACTGTGCAGAAAACATTAAAAGAGAAAGGATATCCTGCAAGGAGATGAAAGAAGTAACTTTCTCCAGCGGGTTGCCAGGCCTTTCCACACCTGCCCGTCTCCCAGCCTGTTGAGAAGCACAAGTGGTAGGTGGTGGGACAATTGGCTGAGTTTCTTTATAGCAGGAACAAGTACAGAAGAAGAGTCCTTCTTCTCCTGTCTTCTCCTCTCACACACAGCCTACCGGAACCCCACAAAACTCCTCAGCAATACAGGAACTGATCAGACACAGCATCTGGAGATCATTGCGTGGATGACTCCCTCTCCCAGAGCCTCCTCTGCACTCCGGGGAGACGACTGGACTGTTTGCTGTCTGCTGCCCCCCACCTGCATTATCTGAGATGCCCTTGTGATGGGGCCATTCCCCCAAGTGAAGAGGAGCCCATGGACCAACAACCGTTATCAAGCCTTGATTTTAAATGGATGCTGTGAAGAAGCAGTTGGTGTTGGCCCCGCTGCCCCCTGCCTGGCAGCAGGAGATACCCCAAGCTCAGCAGGGAGTGGGAGGGAAGGAGAAGGGGCTGTTTCCATTTGGCCAGGAAGAAGGGCAAATGTTTTCTCTTGTGACTCTCAAGAGGAGGCGGCATCTTGGCAGAGGCAACCTGCCCACCAGGCCAGAGAGTCCTCTTAAGATTCCTCTCAAAAGCTGTTCAAACAAACAGTGGTCCCTTCACAAGCTCCATTCAGCTGAATATACTTGATTTGGGATTCTTCCCCCTTTCCACCTCACAATGAGATTAAACAGACTTCTTATCTGCTCTTAGCTCCTTGCCAGGCTCCAGCATGGAGTATCTGTTAGCTTGCAGCATTGTCACTGAATTCCCATGCTGCGTCAGTCGCTGCACTGACCAGCTTCCACTGGGTATCTTAATGTTACTGGCCAGTAGTATCTGAAACCATCAGTAACGGTACCCACAGGTATTTTGCTTAAGATAAAAGGGAAGATATCATAAAAGATTACTAATAAAAGGGTGTCCGCTTAAAAACCATCATGTGAAAACTGACAGCTGGATTACTAATACCCACCTAGAACCAGTTGGAAATAATTTGGCCAGAAAATGCTGATTTTTCCTGTTCTCTCATTCCTGTTTTGACAAACATTTACTGAACGAAGAGCAAGGTTTCAGGAATTTGTTGCTCCACATAGGCTATTAAGATTCCTGGAGCACCTGGGCTCTCGGGGCTGCCCTGCAAGCTGGCTTTATCCATGGCAGAGCTGACTGTCTGGGGCTGTCGTGTCTGTTCTCTCTATAGGATTTTTGAGAATGGGCCAGAATAGCTCAAAGTTCGAGTTTTCTCTTTCAGACCTGTAGAACTTCTACGTCTGAAAGTCTGTTAACTTTTCCCAACTACATATGTGATCAAACAAGATACTAGCTGAGGTAGCTCTGCCGGCAAACCTCACCTCTCCCCACAGCATCACTTTTACAACAACGTGGCTACTATATGAAGGATGTCCTCTTTATAATTAGCTCTTACTGGGGAGATCATGGATGATTTAGCTTTTTCTTAACAGCTGGAGAAGAAGGTTAGTTGTCCAGAGGGTTGATTGACTGGAGGGTTAAGGAAACTGGACTAGAAATGCCCAGGCACCGATCACCAGAAAAGCTGATTCTACAACCACCAGCTCACACAGTCCCAGGCCACTGGCTGTGACCATGGGCTTCTTACGTTAGTCCACTTCTGATACCAGCTTGAGCAAAACTGCGTTGCTCAGAGAACTGGTGACAAGGAAAGAAAGTTTTCTAGCTTCTGTAATGTTCAGAAGTGAACCATCCTGGTATTGCTACTTGATGCCTGTGTGAGATTTAATACTAGTTAGTTTAATTGAGAGGGTGTGCAATAGTCTAAAGCTGTGTTTACACTTGTTTCAGATTGGAAAAGCAAATGTGGGGAAAAGGAGAAAACATGTAACTCTTCAGAGTTACAAAACAACCTTCTTAAATGAAGAAATAAATAAGGGATTCTTACAAATGAATGTAAAACAATTGAGAAAAATAGATGTGCCCTGATTAGTTCAGTGGTGTCAGTGGTGCATCAGTGACACCACTTCCTACAATTTTGCATGTCTCTCTCTCTAAAGGCCAGCCTCTTAGATTTGTATGACAGAAGTGTATTATTTACATCTCTGATTCTTACACTTCATCTGTACACCAAGGAAATGCTTGAGAGGGAAATACCGGGACACTGACAGACAGATGAAACCTCTGTTTTTTAAATGTCATGATTCTAAAAGACGATGCGAGGAAGGGGGTGCCACCACCTGCACGCATTCACTTCAGAGTCTAAAGCAGGGTTTGAAGCTCAGGGCCTCTGGAGCATGTTCTGTCATCTGCTGCAAACGTGGCATGAAAGAGGCAGAAAGCCAGATAACAAGATTCGTGCATCAGTTAAAAAGAAAAAAGAGCTCAGTTCTCAAATGCCTGTATCTTTGCTGTGGCTCCGGACACAGCAAGCCACCTAGACAGCAGTATCTCTGACGCTGCTTCTGTGCATGTTAGGAGAGCCTGCCACAGCGCTGGCAGGCTGTATTTGTATCTTCCCATCATCACACCGTCTCTTGCCCACAATAGGTGCTTCATTGCTGGTATCAGGGGCAAGACTTGATTGCATGGGCCAAGGTGCCTGTTCTCAGTGTGAGATAGCTGGAAGGAGTGCACTCCAGCTCCCAGCCACTAATTAGCCACTAATCTCATGCACTAAGATTCCCACACACCATGCAGGCTTCCTTTGGTGACTTTTCAATTAGCATCACAACACCCGAAGCTTTGAACGCTTTGTGTATATTTATCTTTTCTTCCAATTGTCAGGGCCAGCAGACATAAATTAAACCAATTTAAGAGTATCTGCGTGTCTATTATTTGGCAGCTATTAGCCTAAATTGACATAATCCTCTCCCCGCTGAGAATTAGACACATTTATGTTAACCTGGGTATGACTGACTTGTATTCTTTCACAGAAAATGTGAGAAATCATGTAGGTACTGCTAAAAAACTGGAATTCACTTCTGCACGTACAGGAGAAGTGTCTGCCCTTATTGCACTGATGTGTCATGTCTAGAGGTAGGTGATGCAGCTCCACTGAGCGTAGGAGGGCAAAACCAGCATGTCGATCCCAGGCTGAACAGGGGCTGTACGCAGTGAATGTTAAGGGAACTTTAAGAGAGGAGCAGGCACGTGGCATGGGGAGAAGAGCCTGTGAAGAAATCATTGTGTTTGATTCCTTTTCTAGGACTGGAGACCAGGGCTGAGGAACCTGCTGCAGCCCTCGCCATTACGCAGGTAGCAGCATTCACCTGCAGACAGACTGAATTCAACCCTATAGGGCCTGATCAGCAGCTCACAAAATTAGAAAGATTCTCAGTGGACTCCATCCACCATAGGATGAGGCCTTCTGAACAAGTGGTATAGCACTTCGAAGGAGAAAATGACACTTGGGGCTTAAGAGAGACCTAAAGCCAGAGGAGGCTGCAGACTTACCGGGAAAGTGACTGGTCAGTACAGTGCTGGTCAAGCAGTTTCCTGGATACAGAGGCAATGACTACCCATATATGTAACAAAAAATTCCAATTCCTTCACACTGCCATCAATGATATGTGTTGGCTGATACAGGCAAGCCTACAGCCAGGTTGCCACTGGCTACTGCCTCATCGCTGGTGGAATTTTAACTACTGTACTGTCATATCAGGCATGCAACTCCCCATCTGCCCAGCTCCATTGTCATTGCCACCAAACTCTACTCACCGGAGCCAACAGCTGCTGCTGGTGCAATTCTCTGCATTAATAGGCAATCTCTGAGCAGAGGCACTTCAAAGCACCCTCCTCAGGCTCAAAAGGTTCTCCCCATTATAGTGTGATTGGTTGTTTACACTGAGGTAATTGGTGTCTGTATAATTGGCCTTGTTTACACTGAAGATTTTCAGATATCCTTGTTCTCCCTTCCCCCTTCCCTGCCCTGATGGAAGCTCTGGAAACCAAAGGGAACAGCACAGATCAAGGGGAGATCCCCCCTCCCCGCCCCCCATCTTGCAAGGCTGGGTTTGGAGGGCCAAAGCATCGAATTTAACCCCTAAAGCTAGCAGAATTTGAGCACTAACCAGCTGTGAAGTCACTTCCAAAGCAACAAACAGAGATGCAGTGCAAAGGACAACCTGAATGATTGACATTCTTCATAATACTGTCTACAAAAACCAGGCACAACACCTTCTACATGTACATCTTTCAAAGAAAAGATGGTCATTTCACCTGTGACATAAAATACCTTCTTGATCAGATAGCTGCACTCATCCATACGCTTCTATGAATTCAGAAGCTTCACTGGGTCTACAGTGATGCTGATGCTGTGGATTGTCTTGCACTTGCAGAAATTCACCACCACTCCAGCCACTGAAGTAGGCTGAAAGGTTCAAGAAACAGATGCTGCCAGAGCTGCTGGTGATGCCACGTCTCTAATGCTGAGAGACGGCCATGTATGAGACTCCAGGAGAACTGGGCTGTGCAAATGCTGTAATTAATTCCCCATGCTTACACCTGGGAGGCTTTCTTTCTTTCACCCTGAACAGAAAAGGCTGCTTTGTGTGCACTTTCACAATCACTTTAACTCAAAGCTAAAACCAGGCTGCTGCCAAAGGAGGTGGGCCTGCCCTACAACTACCGTCCCCTTTCTTTTGTTGGCTCCAGCACTCCCACAGTTTGGGAATGGAGTTTTAGGGGGTCAAACCAGCCTACTTACCTGCCTGAAAACTAACCCTATTAAAAAAAACAAAACCAAACCAGAACAGTTTTCAGGAAGATGAAAGAGCAGGGCTGCTGCTGTGACACAAGAGGGCAGAAATGCATGACCTAGGGTAAGAAAGAGAGAAAGCCCCTTTGGGCAGCCACATGCTCTTCTACGGGGCTAACCAGTTGGCTAGAGCCAACCAGTGGTGGCTCTAATGCATTTATCTGTTAGGAATCTCAAAATATGCTTTATTCAACTTCACTGTAAGAAGGAGGGTTGAAGCATGCAGTTATCCCCCCTCACCTTACAAACAAGATCCCAGGAGAGCCAAGGTGACAGGACCTTCTGACATTCTCCTGTGTCCTGCTTTTTACTCAAGTTGCTCATCATTGTAACCTTGAGGATACCACAGGAATCCCTGCTATGGGATTACTTCCTGCTCCACTGCGTTGTGGTACCAAGCTCAGTGTCCACCACCTGCACTTCATACATACATAAGACCAAGAAAGATTTTATCAAGAGTTATAAAACTCTTGATAAATGGTGAGAATGGACTCCACTCTGCCCAAGGTAAGACCTGTCCCTGAAGCCAACTATGATACTGCATCATCAGTTGTCCTGTGTAGATACTGATGTCAGCTTAGAGTTATCAGTGCAACATGTAAAATTCAACCTATGCTGCACATAGGCTGAACCAGTTAGCTCTGATAAAACGAGATAAAGACATTTGGGTTTAAAATCCTACATTTCAAATGCAGTTTTTCTATTTTGTGAGTGCAATTCACCCTGAATTGTTTTCCCCCTCTAGGTAAACTCTACCTTCACCTTTGCTAGTGATTTAAACAAAAAAAGGGCAAGGCTAGACTGAGAAAGGCATCTTGCACTCTCTCAGGCACTGCCTGAGAGCCCACAGGAGGGCTGAGGGATTCTGCTAGGCAGCAGGTTTAAGGAGGAGTTAGGCACGATGATGTTTCAGGGGCTAAGAATCCACAAGGCACTCAACACTCCGGCATGGGTTTGTCAAAACACGTAACCCCTGCCTGTGCAGTTTAAAAATAAATGTATTCTTAACTGGGGAACTCACTGGTTTCACTGGGAATGCAAAAGTACTTTCCAGGAGTCAGGCTGGAGCATTCAGCAAACTACCTGTCTGCATCTGGCACCAGGCTGAGATTTGGGCAGGGGGTAATAAATTCCTGGCTCCGCACAGATTCCCCACATAACCTTTGGCAAGTCTGCTACTCAAAAATCTCATGTATAAAATGGAGAGGTGCTGCACCTACCTCCCCACATCTGCCTCGTGCACCTCCTTTGAAAGCTTCACAGGTCAGGAGCTGACCCTGGCAGGTGCCTGGGCTGCGAGAGCTTGAGCAACTTCGGCGTGATACCAAACAACGTCTTCGCCTTGGGACTATGAGACTGCGGGGTGTCAGTTTGGCCTCCCTCTCACACAGGTTTCCTGAACCTTTCAATGTGTCCTCCTGCACCTAGTTCACTCTGGAATGACACAGCCCGAGTATATGATTTTGCCTCCCTCCCCAAGCACCTCAACCGTGGTATTGATTAGGCAGAGGAGTGATTTATATCCCCAATG
This sequence comes from Pygoscelis adeliae, assembly GCF_000699105.1. NCBI lineage: Eukaryota > Metazoa > Chordata > Aves > Sphenisciformes > Spheniscidae > Pygoscelis > Pygoscelis adeliae. The sequence continues at coordinate 3,828,952 of NW_008824676.1, forward strand.
ATGGTAAAGCAGGGTTTGCCTTCCCCTGAGAAGTCCTAGTACTCAGAGCAAAGTTTATGGTGAAATAAGAAGCAACATACACATCTTGCCCCCACCCTTCCCCGCAGGGCTATTGCTCATGTGTGGGAGCTAGAGAAAAAAGCAGTAAAGAAATGTAAATGTAAATCTGCCTGCTTTGCCCCTCACACCCAAACACTCCATATAAAAAAACCAGCTATCTCCAGGTACTGTTTTCAAGTCAGAGACAAGCAAATACTCAGCATCTCTGTCCTGGAGCCACATAAAACTTCTTCACTGCAGAATACTTTCACCTTGCTTCTTCCTGAAGCTAAGATTTCCACTTACTTGGGAAAAAGGAAAAGAAACAAAAATGTAAGGGAAAAGCACAGATGTTGTAAATCTGTTTATTCTGAGAGATTTGCTTTCTATATTGAAACAAAGGAAGCAAAATCTGCAGTGCAACTCCTATTTACACACAGTGTCTAGGGCATGACACGGGAAGAACTTTCTGCATCCTGAATGAATTGAGAAAACACGGATGTTTTGTCTGATCCTTCTCTTAAACAAGGGACTCAGAGAAACAAAGGTAGGGTTATAAAGCAGCATATGCCACAGCCATGGAACACAGCTAAAGGAGTTGGAATTACCTAGTAACTCCAATCTGCATTAAAAACAATGAAAAAAATCAATACTGGATTAGGCTGTGTAATAATGCACACAGGTAGCAGAGATACTGCGAAAGAAAAATGAGGCGTAAAGGAACTTAGAACCAGCACGTCAAAGTGACGCGCTGAGAGCCTGATTCCTGGGCCTGGCTATCCCACAACACAGGGGTGGAATGAGATAGAGTAGTTATCACATCTCCCTGGGTGTCAGGGAAGTCCTTCCAGCAGCAGAGGAATAGCAAAATCTACTTTCACAGCAGTCTGAGTAGAGATAAAGCAGGCTTGTAGGTGCATGCAGGGCATGTGCATTGTATAAACACGGTATCACTGAGATGGTGAACCTGATAGGACAGGCTGACGAAGCGGCTGCAGGGGATCTAGAACTGGGGTCTTCCCCAAGCCACGGACTAAATGATCTTGAAGCTCCTGAGCACTGAAGAACCAAACCCAAGGCAATAAGAAAGGCCAAAGATTATGTCAACAAGCTCTGATCCTACATTGCCGCAAAAGCCTGATGGAGTAATATTATATACCGCCTTCATGTTTATGAACGAAACCAGTTGGAAGCTTTCTTCTGAAATACTCCTCTACTTCAAAAGAGAATAGCAACAAATAGTAGAAAGTGACACCACTACACCTGTCTGTAAAGCTACTAAAAGCAGAGCTGACAAAGCTTAAACAGAAACACAGAGACACATGGTCTAGTGACCTTTCCATAGAACAAGGCACTGTAGAGATCTCCTGGCTCCAACACTCGTTCCTTTTGTGCCACCAGACAATCCTCTTTATCCTCTGCCCTTCAAATAAAATAACATTTGCCTGCTCCTGAGGGCAGCCACAAGCATAAATGAGCAACAGCCCAGGGGCTATCAACCCCACCTCTTATCCAGCAGATTCTGAAAGCAGCTTTTTCCATTTGCTGTGATTTCTTAAGTACCTTGCTATTTGATTATAGTATTGACCTATTTTGAGGGAAAACCGCATTGATTTTAAGCGAACAGGATGATACATCCACAGCTTTGTTTCCCAACTCCTGCTGCTCCGATTGGAAAGTATTTCTGTGGATTCTTTGGGCTGCATTTACTCTAGTTCCGGAGTGTGGGAAAAGTAAACAAGCAACTGTTTATATGCCATCCTTCACCTTCTGCATGCTGGAACACTTACACCTATTTTGGGACAGACTGTTAGAGCAAAAAAAGACACATTTGTCATTGGTTTTAGAATGCTTATTATTGCAGTGTAATATTTTAGAGCTGTTGAGCTTCTATATTTTTTTAAACTTTCAACATGCTTATAACCAATGCAAAGACATTTGAAGCTCTTAGGTTTTTGCACACGTTGATCACATCCCTATTTCAGATTCCTTTAAAATGATGCTCTGTAAGTCATAACGGTTCAAGAACTGACTGATGAGAGCTGGGAGCAGCAGCCTCAGTGGCAAACACAGACTTGGCCATTCCCACTCCCCACTGAGAGCCCTTCAGTCCCGGCCTCCATGAACCTTAGAGAAGGCCAGCCCACCTCCCTCAGGCATCCACTGCAGTACCAAGAACAACCATGGGCTCACTTTGTACAACTGAGAGAATTCTGTGTTATCATGAAAAAGAAGAGGAGCGAGCAAGAGCAAAGAAAGGAGAAAGGAAGAAGGAGAAAGGAAGAGGGAGAAAGGAAGAGGGAGAAAGGAAGAGGGAGAAAGGAAGAGGGAGAAAGGAAGAGGGAGAAAGGAAGAGGGAGAAAGGAAGAAACTTTAATTTTGAGAAAAAGTTGGTTTTAAACTATGACTGGCAATTAAAAAAATGTTCTAGTAATTAAAGAAAAAAAAAGGATATCTAGGTATTAGGACAATTTTCTTCTTACTGTTCACAACCTAAACAAAGTAACAGCATTTTACCTTCATCCCAAAATAGTTCAAATTAGGATTACTCAAAATGTGTCTATGAATTTGCAGTTTTGTTCTATGATGATGCAAAGATCCTGTTGATTAACACAGGAAGCTGAACAAAGCTTCAGGAAGATGCACTCAACATTTTTCTCACAGGTCAGGTTATTTAGGTTCTCTAGCTCTGCCCTATAATGACATCACACAATTTTAATGTCAGCTTAATTAACATATTTCCAGGGTCCCAGATCCCACATCACATTAAATTGTCTTTCAGAGATGCCTTATTATTCTTTTTCACACTATGGTTTTACACTAAAAGCAAAATTACCATCATTAGGTGACCTAACTGTATTTTCCCAATGTTTCAAAATGCTTGAGTGAATCACTAAAAAATGCTATCAGGTAGATCAAAGCATCTGCAGAAAAGCTATCGTTCTATATTAAATTCTATTGAATTGGTTCCAAAACCGTGAGTAATCTTTATGAAATGGATTGGTATTTCAATGTCTGCTAATCAAGTATGAACCTAATATTCCAATCTATAGTCAGACTTTGCCATCTTCTTAGCTGTCTCAAAGTCTCAATCCTGAAAGGATTTCCATGCTGTGAGCTATTTTCATCACTAAAAAGGACTTCTCCTGTTTTAAGCTGAAACAACATTATGTGTGCCACACTGCCTAATTTCAGCGTTGCAGATATACAGGATAGTCATGTTATAACTTTGACATCTTTCAGAACCATGAATTCTACACTCATAATGAACAAAACAAAAATAAAATAAAGCCTCTCCTTTTTTTCTTACATGTTTCCATACTGCTTTGATGAATCTAAAAGAAATGCAAATCAGCATTTCAAATAGAAAGTGCCACGCTCGGCTCCACACCTTACCCCGTGGCCAGGAAATGCTTGGTATTCCGTGGTCCTCCACACTGCTGAACTGCTGCTGTCATACATGTTGTGGAGGCACCTGAGAGCTGGAGGTTGCTAAAGGGATCCCAGCAGACCTGTTTGGGGACCACAAACTGCAGTTTCCAGGCAGCATGACAGAAATCCATGAGTACTTGCCATTAATCACAAAATCTTCTATTCTGATAGGACTTTTATAGTCTCATTGTGAAGCATTAGAAGTAAACTGTTACCAGGATCTTGGTTACTTAGAACTACTTTCTTAAAGTTAACAGTGTGGAAAAACTCATTCTTAGAGCATAAGAATGATCTATTTGGGATATAGGAGGGTTGCACTGAAGTCTGTTAAGCTTATTTTGATGTACATGATGGCTTCATTGAAGTCAGTTGAGGATCAAGGTCTGCACAAATTCCAATAAATATAGTTTCATACAGAAGACGACTACAAAGGAAAGGCTGTGGGGAGGACTAACAGTAAATGTTGCATATCACAAAATTAGTAGGTAGGTGGTTGTCTTTGAACTTACTGTGAGAGAGTACATTTTATATCAACAGCCATCAATGACATAGAAAGACACAAATAAAAATAGGTGGTAATCGCTGCCTACTGAAAACAGTAGTTTTCAAACATCTGCTCTCTCACTGAACTGCTTTACAACACTGTTTTGACACAAATATCTCTCTAACATCTTTTATCGCATAGACTTCTTTTAATAGTTTTCTGAAAGACATTTTAGGTACTTAGTGCAATTAGTAAGCCTAGTTAAGCCTTATTTGTACACTCTATTTCCTTTACCCAGTGCTGGCAAGTCCAAACAACATTGATGCTAGCTGCTATGGAGTAAATAGTGTAAACATGAGGTAAAGCTTTAGACAGCTAAATTCTACACTGAATCCTTACAATGCCACAAAAAGCTATCAGCTGCTGCGCAAACAAAGCAGCAAACATAGTATGAAAAACAGTAGTTTACTATTTTAAATTTTTCCTGTACACTCCAAAGACAAGTCCTAGATTTTCAGTAATGTATTGCATGACTATTTCATTTTTGCTCTACACAGCCTTTTTTCTACAGGAAGTGAGACTGGTCTGGCCAGAAATAACATTAGCTGATTTTTCAATGACTAACAGATTAGTTTATAATAATCTTGTAGATCATGAAGAATGAGCATCAGGCTGGATTAGGTAGGACTTGTTTGACCTGCTCAGCTAGAGGTGGACTCCGACACTTTCAATTTGATTCCAGTCTGCAGTCTGAAGTAAAAGCTTCATCCAGGAAACGATGAGCCCTATGCCTACCCACCTAGTTAAAATAATTTTCAGGGTATATTTTTCCATCTAAGCAAGTCCCAACTAAATAACAGTTGTCATCTCCAACAACCTCAAATCAAGAGTTCATTACTGCATTTTCCAATTATATTCCTGACTTTGACCTTGGAACACCACCTAAGACGGTGAGCAGTAATTCAGTCTCCCCACTACCTCATTCTAAGAGAATCTCTCCTGAGAGCGGGCTGCTAAAGGCAGTTTTGTATTTGACCCAGTACTAGAACAACAAACTCCATTTCAGTTTGAGTTACAGTTTGGGTTTGGTCCAGGACTGCAGATGGCATCAAATGCAGTTTTCTTTCTTGTAAAAATCACACATCAGCAGCATTTCTACCTTGGGGAAGGTGGCATTTTCAAAAGCACTCATCACTGATCTTCCTCTCCTTCCTTTACATTTCATGCAGGAGAAAACAGGGGGAAAAAAACCTACATCCAAATGTTTCTCATAATTGAAAAATTAAAAAAGAGAAAGAGGATACCTGAATTAGCGTTAATCCTATTGACGGTGCTCAGACAGGTAACCTTTTCAGGTCTCAAAGTTTCTTTCAGCATAACAAATAGTTAGGAAAGAAACCTTATCATTTCTGCAGTTAACAGGGGGGCTTCACTAACTTAAACTGCTACAGCATTCTACCGCTATTTCTCCAAAACAACTCACAGCATCTCACAGTAATGTGCCTGACTCAACTTGTTTTAAGACTACATAGTAATTCTGTATTCAAAATGACTGGATTATTTGTAATGAATAAATTACTCTGTTTCTCTTCTGTGTTTTATGAAGCCTTATGGCTTCCTCAAAATGTATTAGACAAAATAATTCATACAAGCATTGTTATGAATAACGGCCTACAAGTTCAATACCAGTATTTGTTATTCAAAATTCAGGCCACATTAGCAACTTCTGATTGGATTTACAGATTGTATACTAATGTTTGTTTCCTGTGCCTGGTGAATGGAGGAAGAGAATGGCTAACTAATATCTTGTGTTCAATCAAAGCGTCATTAATCTAGCTAAAGTATTTTTCTGTTTAGTTAAAGTGACAGAAGTCTTCATGGGGCTATGTTTAAGCTGGCTTAAAACTGATTTATACTGAATTGGCTTAATTTGGTTAGTTACTATGAATACAGATAAGGTCTGAGACCCAGTAATAGATATTTGTGCCTGATTGCGATCCCACAATACCAAAGACTTTACAGAGTCAAGTTTGATTTCAACTGTAGGAGCAGGTGAAAGATGATGATCAGGCCCCAGATCACAATACTACATGGTTTTTATATATATATGTGTATACATACATATTTGGTCATACAAATATGTATTTCTGTGAATATCCCTTCTACTACATCCCCGTCAGGTGAAATCAAAGGTAGAAAATGGAAAATGCCTCCACCTAAGACACCTAATTTGATGGTTTTGGCATCATTCAGCTAATTTTCTTGCAAAGATCACTAAGTAATATAATGGTCTACCCTACATAATGGTGCATTCTTTACACATACAGCGCTATTTGTACAGCAGAGGTTATCAGCAGTCAAGTTGGATGCCTAATATAGGAAGACGTCTCGAGGAGGACGGGTGGTAGCAGGAAGAATTAGTGGGGTCCTGACCTGTCTCTGGTGGAGGAATGGGGATTGAGAATGGGTGAGAGCAGATGGAAGTCTCTTTTCTTCCTTTCCACTCCCTCTTGACCCAATGGAGGGAGAGATGCTCTTCCCTTCCCCATCAGGGGCAAAGCTGCTGCCCGCACAGCCCGATCCTGTCCCTTGTAAGCCCACTTAGGTCTTCAGGCAAAGTACACAGTAGGGTGTACTGGACTGAAGGGTGACTGACAGTTTGACGGCACAGTCCTCTCTATCCACTTTGCCCCTGCATAACAGAGCCTTCCTCAATAAACACCCCGTTCCAGCTTTCCCATTTTCTCTCCAGCCTTCCCCTGCTGACAAAACAGACCCTTCAACCCTCCCAGCTCGACTGTTAGCTCTCAGGTCCATGCAGTGGGTGTCATCTCCTGGCACCACGTCATCCCTCTGCCGTGAGTTGCCTTCTGCACAAAGACATTCACCAACGTCAAACCTGGCCGGTCCCAACCGTGGGTAAGGTCCAAAAAACCCCAAAAAGTAAAAAAGCCCCGAAACCCAACAAAAAGCCTAACTACGAAACTGTCCTGCGAAGGCCGACGCCTCTCTGGGCACCATCCAACGGCAGTCACAGGCCAGCCGCGGCAGCCGGGGGATTTTGGGCACGGCTACTCCTTTCC
>NW_008824676.1:3836565-3836980 GCF_000699105.1 Pygoscelis adeliae
CTCCGCGCCGAGCCGAGCCGAGCCGAGCCGGCGCCCCAGCCCCGCCGCTCCCCACATGCGAGGGGGAGGGGGCTCTACCTGTCCTACCTCGGCGGCTGGCTGCGGAGCCGGGAGAGGGGGGGAAGGAAAGCAGAATTACCAGTAGCTCTGGTTCTGCCGTCCCGGGCGTTCACACACACCTTCACCTGCACAGACCTGAAAGTCCAGTTCCGCCAGGGAGACGGAGGCACCGGGAAAAGGGGAGAGAGTTCATTGGATCAAACATGTCACAAGAGACGGACAAGTAAGTGATCGCAGGCACGCCGCTGCTCCCGCTGCGCGGGGCTGGCCGGCCCGACTGGCTGGCTGTGTTTCCCCCTCTCCGGTGGCGGACGCGGGCCCGCCGGGACAGCGGTTTTCCCTCCGTAAAACGACG
>NW_008824676.1:3838239-3838992 GCF_000699105.1 Pygoscelis adeliae
CCATTTTACCTGCTCGGGTTATTAGTGTTTCTGCAGGAGGCGGCTGGGGAGGGGAACGGGGCAAAGAATATGGAGGGCGGGAGATCGCAGAGGCCAAGCAGGAGACGGCAGTTTTGTTTTACCGCTGCGCTGGTGCACGTAGGAGCACCCCAGTCATGAGCGTAATCTCGGCTACGCTTGGTGCTGCTCGGATGCGAGCCCTTGTTGGGCTCCCCAGGAGCCTTTGTGGCAAAGGCGGTAGTGAGGAGGAGCCTGATGTTGGAGACATCAGACTGAGAGAGGCTTCGTGACAGCCTGCCTGTCAAGGAGTGAAAGAAAGAGATTATCCGACAAAAGAAAACAGCAGGGTTGGCTGCCCTTATAGGGAAGAGACAGGACGGTTCAGAGGAGAAAGATTAAAAAAATAATTTTAGTCCTGGCCTTTTCAAACATCAGCTGACAGTGGGATAGTGCGAAGGTAGTTACTGATCTGAAATTAAACTGATTGTGGTAGGAGTTGGGAACAGTGGAGTTTGGAAGTTCGTCTGAGCGGGGATGGGAACTAATGCCTTAGGTGGCCAGATAAGAGCAGTAAATGATTTAAGTGCAAGTAAGGGAATACGGACAGAGCCCTGAGGGATGCCGGTGAGGCAGGGAGGGGCAGCTGAAAGAGCAGTTACTGAGTTGGGAGGGGAACCAGATTAACTGCGAAAGAGCTGAGAGCTGACAAGAAGCAGTGACCGAGGGCATCCCAAAGCAATGGGCAGTTCCAGA
>NW_008824676.1:3839101-3863163 GCF_000699105.1 Pygoscelis adeliae
GGGGGGGGGGGGTGAGAAGGAACAACTTTGTACCACAGTCAGCTTTGAAACTGAAAAATAGTGCAGTGGAAACATAACTCGTGTAAGACTATAGAAACTAGGGCAAAAGTGGTTCCCCTCTGGGTCTAGGGTGCTACTAAGCTACAGGACTGTCCTTCCTTTCCAACAGGAACAGTATGGCATAGGTGTAAACTATTGAGACTGGAGCATTAGTGCCCTTCATCCCCTGCTCTGTGTAGTGCTGCTGCTGTTACCACTGTGAGGAACATAAGAGCACTGCAGAGCATGTACTCTCAAGTAACAGCACTTCCCCCATTGCAGGTATGCCTGTGTTCTGTTTCTGGTTAAGGTGTTTAGAAAATTCATAGGTGGTAGGTAGGAGTTTGAAAAGGAAATAAAAAGTAAAGAAATCCCCTGGGCTCTATATACACAAGTGTAACGTGAGAAGACAAATACATTTGTTTTCAGAAAAGATGACCAGGTGGAATGAGATATTAGACTGGTGGAGGGAGTTTGCATGGGGAGGGTTTTTTTGGTTGTTTTTTTAGGTTTTTTTAGGCTCTAATTATATCCAATTAAAACCTAATCCAGAGAGTACAACATTATTCTCCTCCACATGGCCTTTCTTTTACTTAAAAACAGATCTTCCCTACAGGCAAGACTGGAGAGGGAAGCTCATTATTTCGAGGTCAGTTAATTTGTCAGTGTCATTGGACATGTTTTTGTGGGGTTTGTGCTAGTAAAGTGCTGATGTAGAGGACTAAGCAGCTGAGGGGATATAGAAAGTGTGGAAAAGTATGTTCCTGTCTCATCCTTCAGCAGTGGGATTTGCTGGGTTTTCTGGAGGGGTGGTGCATCCTGCTGCGCAATGGCTCTGCAGGGGTGCCTGCAGTGTCCCTCTTTGGAGGGAGGAGCAGGGACAGGGGTGCTGTAGTGCTACCTGCACCATCAGCTTTAAGGGAGGAAGGTGAACAGTCAGGTGAAAATGCTAAAGAACAAGTCGTTTGATTCTAATGCTAACTGAGGAGCTTGGAAGGGGAGCTTATCCTTAAGATAGTGTGCATATTTCCCTGTCTTTCCCTTTAGTCTTTCTGCCTAAGCTGGGTCTTGCCTGCTTGCTTCCACAAACTCCTATCGGTCAGAAGAGATAATGCATGATTTCACATGCATTTTTCAGAGGTAGTACCGACTTAAGCAGGCTGTGGCCACTTGTTCCCGCCTCCATTCCACCCTCTCAGCTGTGTCAGAAGAGCTGTTTGTGCAGCTAGAGAACTGGCTCAGGGGAGTGTTGCGTTGAGAGTAGCCTGATCTCCTCTTGGAGGTTATTTTTAACATCCATTTTTCATCGGTCTGGGCTCTTCATATGCAGAGGGGGGTGCAAGCAAATGGCAGGTGTTAAAGACAGACCTGCTCAAACTAGAACATCTGCAGAAGGAAACGTGTGTCCCTGCCTCTCTATGAACGTTTTGGAGGTCCATGCAGCTGCTTCTGTTACCATCCAATCCAATGAGGGGACCCTGGGGATTGAACAGAGGCTGGGGGGGTATAGGGTGGGGAGGAGGGAGCATCCCCTTTACAGGATGTAAAGATGATTCCAGGGTTCACTTCTGCATTTATAGGCTGAAAAGTTGTTGTTACTGTAATATACAGAAAAAAATTATCACCACAGAAATCCAGAGTAATGGTTGTAGTGCATTAGTGAAGCTAATTGGTGGTCTCAATGCTTGTGAGACTTAACAGGGTTTTAGAGATTGCCAGTACTTCTGTGAATGAGGAGCAGCAATTGTACAACCACTTGGGATCTGCCTGGTAAATGCCACAGTTGTGTCTCCATCGCTCCTGGTGTTGTGTGAAGTCATGAGTCCCACCTAGGCTGGGACTGCAGTTGCACGAAGAACAAGCTTGATAGCAGGCCCGAGTGTGCTGGTTGCTGTGGCTCTCTTGCTAGCTGGCCAGCTGCATGACTGCCTGTCAGTCAGGCTGGTTAGGCTCCCAACACCCCCAGTATGCGCAAGAGCTACTCGGGACACCAGGTAGACAGGGCTGGGGTGTGCTCAGACTGACCACATTAAGGAGGGCTTGGGGCAGCCTGGGTCTGCAGCTGAGCATGTGCTTGTGGGTAAATAACCGAGGGGAGAGCGAGCCTGGAGGTGGGAATGGGTTCAGACCTGCTCCCGTGTGTCAGTGGAGGCATGTTCACATCCAGCTTGCTACTTAGTGTCTGTGGCAGAAGTTGATCTTGGACTCTTCACGGAGTAATTTTACCCTGGTTTCCTATTTCTTCTTCAGTGTGTAAATGTAGATGCTGCCTTCATAATATTTAACTTAAGCATCTAGTACCATAACAACAAAGTGCATTTATGGTTTACAATGTGATTCTGTGAATTGTTCTTGATTTTTTTTCTTTGAGGGCCAAACATGTTTCCCATCAGCAGATGTTGAGTGGCAATTAGGTCACAGACTACTCGATTGTTTTTTTTTTTCTTCCACTGCTGAGTGTCTGGATAGGGCATCCATTGAGATGAATTTTCCAGTGTTACACAACTGGGAATGAATGGAGAAACAGGAATTAGAGGTGTTTAGTGCTTGCACTTTTCAAATGTCAGACATGCTGTTGTGGATGATCCCCAGAAAACCATCTCTTTGCAAGGAAGCTGGAAAGTCGGTGTGCAGAACCTCATAGAACTTGCAACCATAAGCTTAACTGAGAGGAGTTAAGTGTATCAAATGGTTACTTCTTGCTGTAACACTGCTGTCTCTCTGGTGCTGAAGTCTGAGATCAGACTGAAGATCAAAGCAGAACAGGAGGGAGGGGGATTTTCCCAGGTCACTTACTTGACGGTAATGATCACATAACCTCTTCCCTGTGGAAGGGTCAGCAGGGACATCATCATTCTCGTTCTGGCAGGGACATCTGAAGGGGAAATGATATTACACTGGTTGACATTGGTTGTCAAATATTTTCACAAATATTAATCCAGTGCAGACTATTGATGGTTACCTTAAATACTTTTTCCCCATGATTATGGAGCAGCCAATTAAGCTGCCCTTTTTTGTACACACACACACACACACACACTTCAAATGCTGATCTAGGAATTCATCCTGGGATGAATCTTCATTAGCTTTTTAATCAGTGATTAGGACAGTAGTAGCTAATTAAAAGAAGATAAGTAATTAGTTCAGACAGCCTAGTATATCGGGACACTGTCCTATTCTTCTTCGATAGTACTAATTTCATAAAGAAGAGAACTGTTGCTTATGAAATATTTAACCAAGGAAACCATATTAAGTGCATGTGAACTGTGGAGAAGTCAAATATTGCAACATACTTGTAGCTTGAGAATATGTCTCCAGCCTCGAAGGTTACGTATATCTGTAGTTTTGTTAATTTTCCTAATAGTGGGAAATAATCGCATGTTCCATAAGTCTGTATTTTAGTTGTTCTGAAAAGTATGTTTTTGGTTTTGTGTGCTTTTTAAAAATATTTGTGGGAAATCTTGGCTCCCACGATTGCTCAGTTGTTGAATTCATGTTTTCCTTCTCACTGTGTAAAAGATTTCATATTCTGAAAAAACAGCAATTGGTGCTATCAGTGCAGTAACTATTCCATTTCCATTAACTCCATGGAAGCAATGAATGAACAAGGGCCACGGGGTCAAGGGTCAGGTTAAACTGCAGCAGGTCTGGGAAGCCTTGTCATGGCCTGTTTTTAATTTTAAAGCCTACTGCTGGCTGCTTCAAGTCAGCCAGAACAACCTTGGGTGCTGTGCATGCTGGAAGTATACTTCTTAGCAAAACAAAGCATGGCGTGATCCAAAGTTGCGAAGTAATTGCTAATTCTGATCAACTCTGTTAGCTACTGCAGTAATGTTGTAAGCTCCAGAGTATCCTCATTTTTTGAGATATCAGTGTTTTTTTTACAAATATGCTGAAACCTGCCTTTTTTTTGAGACTGTTTTCTGCATGGTTTAAAAAAAAAATTGTCAATGTTAATGAATCACCTATTTGTTTTAATCTTTTTATCACTATTACATGCTCAAGTTATTTTGGTTCTGAGTAAAAACAAATAAAACTTATAGTAGGCATCTAATTGTTGAACTAGTCTGTTTTGCCATTCGCTGTTTCTGTTCTCAATATATTACTTTACTTCCTCTCGGAGCGTTTTGTAAAGGTAAAATAATTTCTTTTAATAATTTAACATGTTTAATCTTGTTCAGATTTGTCTTGTGCTCAAAAAGAATAATCGTCCCAAAATTGCAAGAGTCCCAAACCTGCATTCATTAGTAGGCAAAATTACTCAGCCGCTTTAATGGGAGTTTTTTCCTTGGTATGGACTGCTGGCTGGGCCAGAGGGCATCTTATCTTCTGGTTTCCTGGTGGTCTAAATGCTTTGATTTTCCTTCACACTCAAGTCATTTGTATATTTATATGCTCCCTGGATTGGGCTAAGTACCTCTTGGAGACCTGTTCATGCTTCTGGGAATGATTTGATTGTCGGCTATGAAAGACAAAATACCAAGACACATGGGCCATAATTTTCCTGTTCGTTAAACATCTATGCTCCTTTGTAGTTTTAACGGAACACTATTATCTAATTGAAACAACAATGTTGCTGACTTTTTAATTATACTTTTGGCAATAAATCCTGAAGGAGTCTAAACTCTTTTTTTTTTTTTTTTTTAACTAAATAAATCAAAACTTGCAGTGAGTCACCCATGCAGGTTATTTTGGGTTTTTTGGGGGTTTTGTTTGTTTTTTTTTTTAATTTGATGTCTAGGCAAAGCAGTATGCTGAGGGTAGTAAATTTGGGCTAACCTTAGAATCTTTAAAACAAATGGTTTCAAGTACTAGGGCTAGCTTTGATTTATACTTCTTTGTATAATGAGCACAGACAAAAATTTATGATCTGGAATCTAAAGTTTGTTAACTTACCAAGCCTCTGTGGGATCTGTCCTTTGCTGCCTTTTAAATGGTCATAGTACTTCAGTTTGTGCCTGTGAATTCATATGTATGTACATCAGTTGCAAGACAAATTGTATGCACATCTGTTCTAAATCTGTTTTATAGTAGCCTTATAGCTGAACTGAGAGTTGTGTAAGTGTAAACTAAATTTAGAAAGGGCTTTAGAGCTACTGAAACGGATGTAAATAATCACACTGTGCACTCCTTAGCTATGTCAAAACTGAAGTGGGAGCTTCAGCTCTTTTTCCAGCTCTTAGATGTGACTGGAACGTGCTCCTATACGTTTTGTCCTACCAAATGAAATACGGGCATTCTTGAAGTTCCCCGTTTCTTACTTTGCACTGGAGGAAAGACTAAGCAGGCAGGTGTTCTTCCCATAGCACACTCAATCACAGCATACTTCCGCCAGGTCTCTGATCTGGACAATTAAGGGATCAGAAACCCGGGATGCAACATGGTGTGTGGTGCATGTCTGCATGCAACATAAGAAGTAGTCCCTTTGGCTAGCATCTTGTTTTAGGGTTTGCATTTCTCCCACGGTTTCCCAATTGCAGACAGTTGCCCTGTGCACTTTCTTATCATCCAACAAAAAAGGAGCTTATGATAAATATCCTATGGCCTTGACATGCTGGGCTGGGAGCCAGGATGATGTGAGTCTGTCTTGCCTTTTCCAGTCACTTGTGCTAAAATTTCTGTTTGCTTTATAAGAAGTGTATGCACCAAAGCCTCCCATCTCCTCTCCTGAAGGGACAGTTTGCAGAGAATGCTGCGCAGATGTACTTGGTGCTCCTGTCTTACAGGCATAAGAACAGGCAGGCTCAGGCCTGGGCTGAAACCTGGGAACAGGGATTCCTCCCATTTTCCTGCTGCCTCACACACATTGCTTGCTGTATTCCCATCTGGCACCTAGCCTTTGCAGGGAGGGGGAAGTCCTAATGCATTATCGGGGGCAAAGAAGTCTGCGGCGATATGCATGGAGCACCTCGATTCATACAATTTATTTGTTTTTAAGTTTGTTGAAAGAACAAATGTAATGTCCAAAAAAGCCATAAAAAAACCCTTAGGAAATACTTGGGCTGGGTGCCCACCTTGGCGCTTTTAACAACAGTCTGCTTTGTGTTTCAGGGGTGAATTTCCTGGGCAAGGCAAAAGCTGGGGGGCAGGCAGGACGAGACTTTCTTCCCCACTAGCACCAACCGATCAGGAGGTAAAGCTGAGCATATGATGGAGGAGAGTAGGATGCAGCTGTACTACTGGATGCGGCATGGCTGCACTGGTCTGCTTTATGTTCAATGGCAAATTCAACAGAAAGCTCTTGAGCATCAAAATTGGCTGAGAGAGACTGGCAGGCAGGACATCTTGTTTCTGAATAAAAAGCAAGCCCGATCACAAAGCTGTGGCCTTTCACCGTTGTTCATGAATGTGTTAATGGGCATTTCTGATACTGTGTAAGCTAATTCACAAATTGCATCAAGTTGGGTGAGAATTTGCCTGCCAGTAGGATTTTGTAGCCCCAAGTGCTGGCTGTTGAAAGTTCATTATCTCTAATCTGAAGAAGAGCTTGAAAGGCCAGCCCTTTCCATTCAGCTAATTTATTGACATTAAGTACAATATACCTCTCCAACTTACGTTGTACTGCAGCAACCGAAATGAAACAAAGTGAGCAAGTTTTGGACATCTCTATTTATACACTACACTTGTATAGGGTTCTGTAAAATTCCATAATCTTCATTTTAAATAAGTTCAAAAATATTAGTTTACCAGATGCAGAAATCACTGTAACTGGTATAAATCTGGAAAGCTTACGTGTATCTTTCCTTATGAGGAAAGCACACAAATCATGTAGGATGGTACAAACAAGAAAATATCTACTAAACAGTTGGGGGGGGGGAGGGGGGAAGATTTTCCAAAATATCTGAAGTTTAGTCTTGACGTAAACACTCAAGTGTCAGGGCAATCTAGCTCCTAAGCTAGACCATTCCTCAGAAAATACCTTTCATCCTCACATACCTGTAAATTAAGATACATAACCACCTACTACTGTTTAACATAAAACAACTGAAACATTTTGCATTCATTAGAAGCTCAACTGATAGCTTAAAAGGAAACATATACTTTTTTAGGTACAAAGTATCCTCAACTGTTAAGCTATATCTCCACGGTAAAATAATGGTGTGCTTTCAGCTTGTGCAGGCAGGTCCCTCCTAGCTGTGTTCTGGTTACACACATCCTCAGTACCACACAGAGGGGCGGTGGGCTAGCCCGAGTGAGGAATGGGCATGGTCAGGGTTGGGCTTGTTCTCTGCTCCTTGGCAGGCTATTTTAGAAGATGTGCCTGGGGCTACAGCGGATATATTTGCTGATGCTGCTGGCCAGGTTGAATGGGGAGTCTTCCACTTGCAATCTTGGCCCATCTTCCTTCCTTAAGTGACTGGTTCTCTGTGAATGTGGTCACTGATGTATTTGCAGCTTTTGATAAGATTCGCAGATGTGTTGCTAATTGCAGGCTCCAACTGAGGCTTTTCTCACAGGTCGGGCGTTCAGAGCAGCTCTGTCCAGTCGGAATGCTCTTATGTTTCTAGTAGGTGTCACCCCTTGTCTTCCCTATGGTCCAGGTGCCACCGGAGTCACTCACCTCCAAGCAGCTGCCTGCTGTCATCAGTTGCACAGCTGGAACAGCTGGGGGTGCCCCAGCATGGAAGGGTGCCTGATGGGACCAGGGAGCTTACCTGTGCAGAGCCTCGCTCAGGAGGTTGGGTTTTCTTGGCATACATTAAAATATATTTATCTCCTCTGGTTGTGGGGGACTTTGCTACCTCTCTGTCACATTTGGCTGAAATTGTCCAGGAGGTTCATCAGTCATGGAAAAGGAAAGGAAATGTGTGTGCGCACACAAGTCTCATTTCTTAAGAGAAACCCTCCCTCCCATCCAAACGATCTTAATAAATAGAGAAGTTTTCTTAAAGGGAGCGCAGTTGTTTTGGCTGGCTGCTTTGGATATAATCTTTGAAATGAGTGACTATGTTAAATCATGGTAATTAGGTCTGACCATTAACCTCCCACAGAGCTGATTACAG
Source organism: Pygoscelis adeliae (assembly GCF_000699105.1). Classification (NCBI taxonomy): domain Eukaryota; kingdom Metazoa; phylum Chordata; class Aves; order Sphenisciformes; family Spheniscidae; genus Pygoscelis; species Pygoscelis adeliae. The sequence continues at coordinate 3,847,144 of NW_008824676.1, forward strand.
GGATGGGGGTGATGAGGAAGTTTCTTATTTTTCTTAGTGCTATTGTTTCAGTCTGTTTGCAGAGTAAACACAATGAGTGTGTCGGTTGATTATGCTGCAGACCATCTCTCAAGCCAGAGGAGACGGATATTTAGTTTTAAAATGTGAAAACCTGGGTTTTAGAGAAAGTGTGCTCTGGGGAGATGTTGGGAAGGCTCTAGGTCTATGCATCTGTGCCTTTTCAGCCATCCCAACTATTTACTTACTGAGTGGCTGTTCCTAAGGCATTTATCCCCTTTAGCTTCTCCCCAACACAATCATATACAACACCTCTGAAGGACAGCACTCTCTTCATTGCTTTAAGACTGTCTTGACTAAGTTAGAGCAGCAGAGATTGACTCCTCCCTTCCAGCATTTCTGCAGACAAGCACAGCCCAGTGCTTAAAAGGTGTGTTTTTAAAGGGCATCTCGCAGTCTGCCTGTAGTGCTCATAAATCAGTTATGACTATCGCATGGCTATGAGCACTCCAAGTAACAAAAGGCAGTTATTGATTGTAAGGGAAGATTGCTACAGGAAGGAGAACGAGTGGTATTTTGTGCATTGCAGTGGGCAGCCGCCCACGCAGTGAAACAGCCCGGGTTTAGCTGAAGGGGAGCTTTGTTGAGGAAAGGAGAATCCTTGCCTGGAATAATTGCCTCTGAGCCAGGGAGAATTAGCTACTCCATAGTGGGAACAGGCCCTCAGCTACCTCTGGCACAAACAGCGGAGCTGTTGCAAATCTGATTTGAGTTGCTAACAATAAGGTATTGAAAAGGCAGGCGGACCTAGCAGTTAGTTCTCTCTGTCTTTCCTTGGGTTCCTAATTTATGCTTCAGTTTTGCTTGCTGAAGCAAACCTGTAACAACACAAATATGTATGTGGAATAAAGAAGGACAAAAATCTTTAGAAGAGACAGTGAAAGGTGAGGCAGAAAGGCCCTCGGAAAAGAAAGGAAGCTTCTAAAAATCCAGATATTTTAGATAAAAATATAATCTGAACTGTAATTGTTGGCTGTATTTTGTGATATGAGGCTACGAAATGCTCTCTTCCCCCACAGAGCTCATAAAACTGCGCTCTGTGTACCAGATGGATTATTTTGTTTTTCATTAAATAAAGAAACTTGTAAACGGTGCTCTGTACCATAGAGATAAAAAGCTCCACCATCCCCCTCCTCTTCCTTAAACACCAGAGCACGCACTTTGCAGGTTGCAGTGTGCTCAGGCAGCGGTGGAGCCCCGGGTGAAGCCCCAGCCCGCCCGCCCGTCACTAGTGATTGGAGGCCAGGCAAGACATGCTCCCGGCGGGCGAGCGCATTTACCGCGGGGGTGCGAGAGCATTTACCGCGTGGGTTCAGTTGTGCTTTTATCAAATCCTATTTCTGAAATGAAATAAAAGGCTCAGTTACGCAGTGTTTGAATGCCACTCTCAGTGCAACAGTGGCAGTTGGTTGGGTTAGGTCTGTGGAGCTGGCACCGCTGCAGGTAGGGGAGAGCAAAAACAGGAGGCTGAATAATGAACAGTTTTTATGTAGAAGATAGCAAGAAATGTTTTATGAAGGTCACCGGGAATAACTGCTGGTTTCGCCAGTTAAGTCACTGTATTCAGTTATTCTGCCATCTTTGCAGCTTTCAAATTTGTAAGGTGTAATGTGTTAAAAGTTTCATTGTGATCCTTGTAACTTGAGCCACAATTCTTGACAGTGCTCTTGCAACGAGCAATAAGCAGCACATCCCTCGCTCCACTGTTCCCCTGACTAATCTGTTTGCCTACTATCTTGTGTAATAGGAATGCTACCTTTTTTTCCCCCTAGCTCTTTTATCCATGAGTTTATTGAACATTTTACAAAAGCAGGTACTATTATCTTCATTTATGTTTCTATTATACTGGAAATTTCAGCCATAGCTGTGGTGCAGCAGCCTTTCCCATGATATACACAGGCACTGGTCAGTTTGTACCACTTTCAGGCTGGAGAAAACTGCTCTGCTGCAAATCCCACTTACTAATGGTCTTGTGTGTATTGCCATGGGTCTGTAACTAGATGTGGTGAGTGATAAAGTGGGAATTGAGACCAAGTATGTTGACATCTTCTGCTCCATCCACTGGACCCATTGCTCATGTCATGTTACAGAAAACCTCTGTGAAATTACAGACAAACTGCATTCCAAAAGTAGAGAATAGATCAATTATAAGGTGTACCCAGTTATTAAATGCTGAACTATACTCAGTTTAGGTGAACACTAGATTAGTATTAGATACTTTTTCCTTTTCTTTTCATTCATGTCTTCTTATTATAACTGATTTCAGTTAAATGTATTTTTCCCTAATCAAATGTATATCTAGCAAAAATACTGGGGCAAAATGTTTTTATATTGTTACTTTCCTTATTTCCAAATAAAGTATTTTGATAGCTCTATCTGTATATTAGTAAAAATACATTTTAATTATTATCACAAGATCTGCACACATATTTTTTTTGTTAAGTACTGAAGACACCTAATACTGGTAAATATTTATGTCACCAAGTTTAATACAGAGATGCTTGCTTGATGTAATCATATCACTTTCACTGAGCTATGTGATGTTCTTTAACATGCCTTGTGAATAAAGTAATCCCTTCTGGATCACCATTTTGTTCTTCCTGTCTGTGCAGTAACAAGCGACTTGTGGCCTTAGTGCCAAATGACACTTCATTCAACACCAGACGAGCCTACACCAGCGAAGATGAAGCCTGGAAGTCGTATTTGGAGAATCCCCTAACAGCAGCCACCAAGGCTATGATGAGCATAAATGGTGATGAGGACAGTGCTGCTGCTCTTGGCCTACTGTATGACTATTATAAAGTAGGTAACTCCATCGTTATTCCTCCCTGCTGCACTAGCAGGGGACTACTCTAAGAGGCATCAAAAGAGCCAGTTTTCAAAGACAGAAGTCACTGCATCTTGTTTTCTCTCCGATACTTGCATCAAGCACCCTTTCTGTTTTAGGGGAAGCCTGTCTGAGGCTGTTTTGATGTGTTTAGTTCTGGAGAGAAAGAACAAAACCAGTATTCCCATATTAAATTTGCAACCATGATTTCTTTTTAAGCATAGCGTTCTTCCTCTTCCCTTGCAAGAGCATTGGATGAATAAGCCCCCTTTTTATTTGTGCTTGGATACTTGCAGTGTTCTTTAAAAAGTGGAAAAGAGGAGGCCTTGTCCATCTGTAGGTTTGTCTGCTTTTCTGTGTCATGCCACACGTGTTTTAGTTTGCTCTTTAACTGGAGTTTTTCTCATCTGACTGTTTCCCATGTTACTTTTATCTGTATAATAATTGCAGTTGGCTGTATACAAACATACGGTGAGGTCTAGCCTTTGCACTGGAAGTTTGCAGTCTAAATAGAAAGGTGGAGGGCAGAAATGGAGCTGGACACAGAGATCTAAGTCAATTTACAGGGGGAGCACTGACACACAGTTTTAGTTTATGTCAGGTTTTAAGCCCAGGGCTTTACCTACCATTTTGATACCACCTTTCTTTTTCGTATATTTCATAGTGTTTAAGTAGAGCTATGTTTCAGATTTCTGCTGAAATCTCTGTGTAATGCAGAAATTTCACTCTGAAGCCCGGGCTGACCCCTTTGTACTCTGAAAACGGAATCAGTATTGCCTACCAAGCACTGAAGTATGAAATTGTTCATTTCAATTAAACTATCTCGGTACTCCTGAAGCCACCTATGCCTGCACTGGACAGATGATCTCTGAAAGCCAGCAGAACAATGCCAGCTCCCCTCGTCATTAATTAAGAAGTAGCAGTAATGGAAATTTAAAATTAAAACCCTTTGCTTTTAGTACTTATTAGTATAAATGCTTTTAGAGAATGGACTACTCTTTTAGTCTGTGCTATGATCATTAAACGAGTGTGCAGGATTGTTCAGGGATGTAGGCAAGTGGCCATATACTAACCTTATGGTTAAATATTGTTTTAATTTCTTTACTGATTATGTTTCAAGAGATGTTCCTTGCTTTTGTGTGTTGTTGTCAGTAGAGAAAAGCTTTTCCCAATGAGAAAGAAAGGTCCTTTCCTCTACTTGACAGAGTTACCACAGTGCCAGAGTCTGTGAAGTTAATGTGGATTTGTAAAATTCAGGATGTGTATGAGCATCTGGAGTGTTGGCTTCTGTCTTAGTAATACCTTTGTATGTAGCAGTTCATTAATCTGCTGGATTTTTTAAATAAAAACAGAGAACAGCCCTTTTCCTTCTCAAAACTATGTTCTAAGAGATATGTCTGTTCCTTGTTCTAGGCAGTTGCAAAAGACTTGGGGTTCAGATGGAAAAAGCTGTGTTAATCTCAAAGCCATTTCCAGCATTCAGTCATAACTATTTCTGTCTTAAACTGGGAGAAAAAGATGTTCTTGTTGATGCTCTCAAACAGGAACTTAAAACCTAACTTAAACCTCTGTGCTGTAATGTGGAAGTGTAGAGGAGGACTTCCTGTGCACAAGACTCTCTCAAATTGCCCTTATTTATCATTTGGCTCATTTGTTCTGACATGCTGGATAATTTTTTTGAAGTACTTTTTCCAGTCAATAGGAATCATTTGAACTTCACTGTTGGTTTTTTTTTTTTTTCCCTTCTCCTTTTTCTTGTAGTGATATTTACCTAAATATAGACCCTCCTTCAGGGATAAATATGTGATCTTAACAGGGGAATCAACATGTGCAAACTGTGGCTTGGACCGCACTTCTACAATTTATGAAAGAGGTTTTTTAACCAACAGGATGCTTAGTAGGGAGAGAGGATGTCCCTAAGAGAAGGAAAGGCTCTGACTAGCGTGCTCTGAGTCTGCTGCTGTCTTGCAGATATAGCTGATGTTAACCTTGGCTACTGTAGTGCACTGTAGTATTGTTTTTCCTCTAAATTCAGATATTTTCCTGATATTTCTTTAAAGTATTTAAAGATAAAAGGCACAGCTTTAGCCCATTCTTAGGTCTATTCTTGCTCTTTAATCCTGAGTTAACTGCTATGATGGAGTGGATATACCTTCTTTTGTAAAAGATAGATTAGAAGTTTTAGCTCCCAAATTGCTGGTTCAGCAAGAAAAGAAAAATACGGTCATGGCAGCAACTTTGCCCTCGGTGATTTCATATCTATGCTGGTGTCAGGAAACCGGTATGTGGGAAGACAAATCTTTTAAGTCACTTTTGGTGTCAATTTTGAGTCTTTTGAGGGGCCAGATTTGGATTTTTACTTCTCATGGCTGTTGATGCACTCAGCAAAACAGAAGTTGGTGTTCTCTGATGACATGCCAGCATGCCCCGACCTGTCCCCATGCTAGGAAAGGGAAGGATCCACAAACTTCCCCTGGGTAGGAGTCCTACACCCTCCAGACTGCTCTATAACAGGAGGACTTAGCCGGTGCTTGTGGTTTAATTGAAACCCCTTTTTCCTCTGAGTTAAAAGGGTCTCCGTGCAGTGCTCATCGAAGCATCATGTCTTTCTTCTCATCTTTTATTATTCAGTGAAAAGCGTGTGTTTTTAGGAATATAAGCTTTGATTTTGAGATATCTTGACCTAGCTTGATATTCCAAAGATAAGGACATATAGAAGAGTGCTTTGCTCCAGATTTGTGTGCCCCAGAACTGGAAAAGAAAACAATCCCTACATTTTTTACCTTTGGAAATTATCTTTCTGTTCACAATCAGTCTCCCAAAGAAAAACAGCTCCTGGCATCTGTGAACTAGACAACACTGATACGGTTGCATTTTTCTAGTTGTTGCGGTAGAGCAGTCTGAAGCTGCAAATACCTGACAGTTGCATTTACCTGACCCCATGCCTGGTGTTGTTCTCAGGTTCCCAGAGATAAAAGGCTGTTGTCTGTTAACAAAGTGAGTGATAATCAAGAAGACCAAGATAAAAGGTACAGTATTATTCAAAATCATACACCCAGCTACTAACAGTGTTGATCAGTTGTGAACTGAAGGAACTATGATAGCCTGAGGGTTTATGGTTTTCTTCCAAAAGATAAAAGAATGAAGAATGTTTTGGGAAGCAAACTTTACTTCTTTTTACTTTTAATTTATTAGAAAAATTGAACAGTATTATTAAACGTGCAATTTGCAAAGTAGCAGAAAGGTTCATGACTTGTTTGTGTTTCATTTTGTTGTTTTGCTGCTGCTGAGATTAGTAAAATCAGATTATACGGATAGTTGGCTTTTGGCTGCTTTTCTTTCAATTTTCTTCTTCTAGAGCAAAAAGTGAGTAGTTTGGCCTCAGTAACCTGATTTATACAGTTTTATTTAACATAACTTAGGGTCTGCCCAGAAGCAAATAAAGTAACTCTTAAAATCATTTGCTCAGAATGTTTTTCTCACTCCTCTCAGATTTCAGCCCTCCTCTGTAGGCCAGAAGTGACTTGAAGAGTCAGAGGAAGCTGACTCCTGCCTTTATTAAGACTTGTGAACAAGAGGGAGTGTATATTTATGTAGAAAGAACTAAGTTGTAGAAAGAACCAAGACGGTATCTTCGTGTAAAATTGTAGTGGAGAGTAGCTACACAAGGTTTATTTAAAGGTAGCTAATTCGGGACAGCCTTAGATGGTCTCCACTAGCTGTGTAAGGTGAAAGTTCAAATAGGTAGTAGTAAAATTCACTATTTCAAAACAGAATATGAAACTTTTTTTGAGGGACAGTTTTTCTTCTGCGAACGCCAGAGAAATTCCTAAGTTGAGTGTGATTGACAAAACTGGCCTTCGGTGGAAAGCCAAGAGAGAGGAACTGTAATGTCAGAACATATCTCCTGGGTTGAAAACAAAGCTGTGTGTTACACCTACTAGAAGTTTTATGAGTTAACAATTTTATGTCAGTGCAACTACTGTCGGCGATCAGATTGCTTTCAAAAGCAACCGTGGTTAGATGTGGGAATGCTGCTGGAGGTTACCTTGCAGCCGCTATAGTTACTGATCTACTCTGATACAATGGGTTTCCTGGGCTTGCTGTTTCAGAAGAGCATTGGTACCAGAGTTACACAAACGGTAGTGGCCTGTCAACAGCCTGAAAGAGCTTGCATCAGCATATGAATTTTGCTGTTGATATTCTGCCTATTTCACATGCAAATTATCTACTGTGAGTAATCCATACTCTTTATGCTTATTTTGTGCCTAAAGGCTGTTGCACTGGTGGATTGATTTTGCATCCAAATTATAAGTCAAGGCAAAAGCAACCCCGGATATCCAGAATTTATTGTAACAAGTCATACTGATTATAGGTCAAATCAAATGTATTATTTTTCCCTAGCTGTTACAAAGCTCTGGACCTCTCTGCTTGCCTCACGATGTCTTTTCCCTAGTATTTGTTAATGTACTACTTCCTAGGGCAATGGCTTACCAGAGTTGAAAGATCTCCTTCCCTGCCGTCTAAGAACATTAAGCTATTTAAGGAGGAGATTTACTCTATCAGGACAGTTCATAACATTTTTTGGTTTTGTCTCACAGAAATTGTCTTAATACCACGGAAGCTCAGAGTAATTTAAGTGGGGGAGAGAACCGCGTGCAAGTCCTGAAGACAGTGCCGGTTAACCTTTCCTTGAACCAAGATCCTTTGGAGTCGTCCAAAAGGGAATACAACACAAATGTGTCTGGGAGCTCGACCCCCATCACGGGGACTGGAGTGACTGTGGTTAAAGCGGAGGAGTTCACCCCTGTTTTTATGACCCCACAAGCACACTATGCAAGAGGAGAAAATGAGGAGCATCGAGGGGTTATCTTTGAACCGTATGAAGTGTCCAACATTGCTCCCCACACAAATTATCTCAAAGACGACCAGCGCAGTACTCCTGACAGTACGTACAGTGACACCTTCAAAGATGGAGGAACAGAAGTAAGTTTTTCACCTCAAATTAGCATCTAAAAACTCAATAAAAAGCTGTAAACAAGACAGGGAGATTTGAGCTGTACACAAGAGCCATTAAAAGAACAGTGATGCTTGTTTCAACAAATTAATCTCTGCTGCTTGCTGTGTTCCTGTCAGTCTGTGCTCTGATTATAGGGGAGCATCATGAGGTGTTTCAGAAGACAGTTTTAAAGTTGTTTATTGGAAACTCTGAGAATAATAGATACTGATCTTTTGTCTTCTGGGATATTTTGTAAAGTAGAGGATAGTTGCCATACTGAAAGAAGATCTGTTATCTGTTAACAAGATCTGCCTTCAGACCTATCCATAACAGTAAGAAATAGCAGCCACTTGTAACTGGGAAATTCTTAATGTTCTCCTGAAAGTGCAAATGAGCGGTGTCAGTCTCTGCTGCTAGATAAATCCAAGTAATTTATTCAGAAGCTGTCTGTTTCACTAAGCTCTACTTTGTAACATGGGCAAGCGGGGAAAAACTAGAATTAGGTGACTAGAGCGGAATGTAGAAGTTAACAGGCAGGGAAAGACTCGGGTGCATGTGTATGTAGGGCAATGAGGAGGAGAAGAGAGGCAAGAAACTGCCTTGTAACTATTTTACACTGTTATGCTGAGGCAAAGTAATTATAAAGTCAGCTTTAATATGGTGAGTACCCTCTGGCTGCTTTTGCCTGCTGCAGAATAATGCAAACAAGCCAGAAATGTGGAAAGGTAAAAATTACTTAAAGCTGACAGTACCTCTGCAAATAGTTAGAGATATTAGGTGGTAAAACTCTCCTTGGATTTTCTCCTCCAACTCTATGAAATTGTAAATGTAACAAAAGTACAAGGCAAGCTACATTAAGGCTGAGTTACTCTGAGTATATAAGAAGTGTACTGTGTGTTTGTGTACGTGTATTATAGAAAAGTAAATTGTCTCCACACAAGCATCACAGATCAGGACGTCTGGAGGTGAAATCCATTTTCAGATATAGAACACACTTAGGTCAACTAAATGAATAATTAATGAAGAAATCTAGCTTGCCATTGAAAAATCAGTAAGATCAAACCTTGGATTACAAACACTGCTCTCCATTAGCAAATCACATAATTTCAGCTATTTTTCATTGTTACTGCTAAATGGCTTTTTATGGTAGTCCAGTGGTACCGTACCCATGGCTTTCCCTGGGGTGCTGCAGCTGAGCGATTCCGTTACTCTGGTTTGTACGCGCTGCTGAGAGCTACCCCAACAGTCAGTCCGCTCTGTGCAAAGTGCTGTTGAATGTACGAAGTTGTTTAGCTTGGAGGTAAAAAGGGAATTTACATCTATACGTTGGCCTTGCATCCCAAACTCCATGTTATGGTAATTTTTGTTGCAATGGTAATATTTGGCATCCCAAACTCTATGGTATGGTAATTTTGTTACAATGGTAATATTTTGTTACATGTTTTTTAAAAAGGATTGGTTAATAACAAGGTATGATACTTGTCATCTATCTCCACATCTCCACAGTCTGCGGAGAAAGAGGCAACTCAAACCCGATTGCCAAAAAGGCGTGGAAAGGTTTGCCAGGTACACTCACTCCTCTCCATCTTCACCTCCCCTATTAACGGTACAGGGAGACTGAACAACTAACTTTAACTGGGTTCCCGTCTGTAGCTGTTAGGTGAGGTGTGTGCCACTGTTAGTGGCCTTCCGGCCCCAAATGCTTGCACACATGTGGCATGGGAGCAGGGAGAGCTTTCCCACCCTGCTGTAGCCTCACTCGACACTTAGCCTGTCCCTTCATTTTTTCTCAACTACCCAAACCCAGGGATGTGCTTCACCCCTGCGGTGCTCTGACTGCTTCTTCAGCCACGTGCTGTTGTGTAGGGACAACTGTATGAAGCGAGTGTGGGGAGAGCATAAGGTAAAATGTCAAAACATACCAAAAGAGAAACTTGTGCTAAATTAGTGTTTAAAGTAGGAATACAGTTGGTCTTACTAGTTTTCCTATTCACTTGGTGAGAATGGCTGGGTTTGGCTGCAGTAGATTTGCTCTGATGCCTGCTCAATTTTAAACACATTATGAATACATATTTAGAAATTGTTTCAAAACATTTATTGAGTGACTTAGTTCTGTTATACTGAAGGAGTGCTGAGTTTTTATAGATCCCTGTGGTAGTGGAGGCCTCAGTCAATCACTTGCTATGTTCTTTGGATACAATTTTAACAATTATATAAATATACCTTTCTCATTTCTTTCATATTCTTATTTAGCTGTGATTAATTTATTAGTCCTTTATAGTATAGACAAAATTTTCGAGGATAGGAAAGTAAATTGAATGTTTTTGAAAATGTCAACCTCTAGCTTTCATACAAAATGTGACTAGCATGTTAATATGGGACCATCTTTATTGTAATACCCCTCAGATGTTAGATTTCTTGGAGTATTTCGCTTATCTATTCTATTGCTCATGGGTCCTTGACTTTTGATCTTCAGGAAACATTCCTAACCAGTACACGATACCTTTGCACTTAACTAGTATCTGACTAGATATTTGTTGTGGCACAGTTGTGCATAAGGTAAAATTAAAAACTGTTTTCAAAATTGCCTGACTTGACATTTCTGGAAACAAAACAGGTTTTAATTGCTAACTGGTGATCACAAAAGAAATCCTGGAGATTAAGTGTAATGATCCATCAGTGAATCAGAGAGACATCAGCAAAAACATGTTTCAGGCAAAAGGCAAGCCAAGAAGAAGCAGCAAGGCTTACATAGTAGAGCACAAACAGGCTCATTTGCTCAGGAAGACAGAGTACAAATCCTTGCTTAGTCTGTGCAAAAAGACTTCATTTTTTTAGAATGCCACCTTTTGATGTAATTTTTTTTGATAGATGTGTCTTCATTTTGTGAAGAGTGACTGTAGGTCTCCTTTCATATGGTAAAGTGTGCATTTTGCTAAAACAGAATCTTATATTGAAAGTAAAATACTTTCTTAGCCTGCGTCACCATGCCTATTCAAAATAGGCAGTATAGCAATCTAATTTTTTATCAGCATTTCATTGTAGGTCTTAAGGAGAGCTGACTGCACACATATTTTTAAATAAAACAAAAAGTGAAGTCTCTAGGAAAACTATGGTTTCATTTGAAAATCTACTTATCTTTGAGATGGGGTACATTTTTACAGGCTTGTTTTAGAATATATTAATGTGTAGGCAGGGAGTTTAATAAGGCAGAAGATGTTTTTCAGCTACATTGCTGTAGCAAGTAGGTTATGAAAAACTCTAAAAGCTTGACATAAATGAATTATCTCTGTCAATTCCAGTGTAAAGACCATGTAGCATCCACTCCAGTTTTTAGGATTTTGAGTTTTAAATGGTTGATGGTTTCTTCTGAGGGGTCCTTAAAGAAACATAATTCTACTTTTGTTGGTATTTTCATTAGATTGTATCAAACTATATTTAATTGTTGTTTTTATTTTTCAGAAGTATCGCAGTGTGTCAGTGGGGGCTGAAGAATATATTTATGAACAAACAAGGTATGGCATAAGCTTTAAAATGTGTTGACTGGCATCACATAAGAATGTATTGAGGAGAGGCTGCCTGTGTCCACTTCGCACCCTCCCTCCCTCTCATCCTTTTACCCAGCCTTCCCCCAGCCCTGGGGCACCTGCAGGGCTCCCTTGGAGCTGCCCAGCAGCACTCTCCTCTTCTTCTCCTGCATGTATTACGCTTTCAAATCTGACCAGTTTATATCTTCATCTATTATCTTCCCCCAGCATTGTTTTAAGTTAGTAACTCCTCTGAAGCCCTGGAGATATGCGAGATTAAACGTGTTAAGAGAGGTCCCCCAGGTAACAGGGCACAGCTTTGACAGCCAGGTCATGGAAAGTGTTCCCCACCTTTCAGGGTGGCAGGATGCACAAGTCAGATGTCCAGGATGGTTGAACTGGCTCCACCAACCTTATGGAATTCCCATCTTTATTTTCCCTTCTATTTTTTCCAGTTACTCCTAGCAGGTTTTCTGTGAAACCCTCTGTCTTTTTACACTGTTCATTGTGGTACTTCATGTTTACTTATAATATAAATGACATACCTATTACAAGCCATGTAAGAAAACCTAAGAATTCCAAAAAGTTTTAAAAAAAGTTTCAAAAACTGATGTATGAAAGGAATAGTGTCCTTCCTGCTAAGCACAGAAAAATGCATGTGTAGAATGGGCAAACACGGCAGTCACTTAATTAATGAAGACTGTGATCGGTAAAATTTATAAGCTGATGCATCATTTCATGTCTGTGAATAGTTCTATTTATATCTGAGAGATTACTCTCACTTTAGAAACAGGAACATGCCTACATATTTTTCCTGGAGTAGGCATGTGACTGCTTCTGTAGTGGAGGTTCCTTACAGCTTGATCTTTTTTCTGAGGTATATTAAAACAATCATTAACTGCAGTGAGCTCAGAACTGAGTTATTACATAGGCAGTACATATGAAACAGAAATTTAGCAAAGGCTGTTCACTTACTACACTGGATATTTATAAAATTGAATCCTGAAGCACTGGCATTGTTAACAATTCTCAGACATTAAGTCTTTCATGCTATGGCCCAGGACCACATTAGAACAAAACCTCCAAATGCACATTAAGAAAAACGAAATACATCTTTCCTGGGAGTTACCTGGAAGTGATAGGTGCTCAGAAATGAAAGCTTCAGATTGAAAAAAAGAAGTGGTGATTATGAAACTAATTGGAAGCCTGATAGAAGATCCCTTAACGACTACATGGGGCTTTAGTTAAGACTCATGGTGAGATTCAGAATAGTATTATAATCATTTGAGTGACTGCAGTAAGTTTTAAGGGTAATAGTAATCCTCCTGCTATGGGGCACACTTTGATTGCCAGCTGGGAAAAAGAAGAAAATTCCCAAGTGGTACCACACAGAGGCTGCAAAATTGGCCAGGAGCAGTGTGTCTGGGGTTTGCATTTTTTGACATCTTTCTGAAACATACAGAATGACAGAAAACAGAAGACCAGACCGTGGCAGACTGTAGGCAACTCTGTTAAGACACTGTGTGTCTGCCTTTGGTTCATCCTAAGCCCTGCTCAGCACATATCCTCATTAGGCCTTCTGTCCCGTGGGAGGTTTTGAGGTGCACCTCCCAGGGCACTCAGCGTGCTTTGGTGCACATCATAGAATCATAGAATCATAGAATCATTAAAGGCATCGTGCAGCAGTCTTGCAGCATGCAATCTGCAGTCCCTTTGTGTGACACTAAATCAGAGGATGTGCCCCCACCACTAAGGGCGGTCAATCCACAGGACAAGCATATGCAGTGGGATGGATGCTGGGTCCGCAGCACCAGTGATTCTGTTTTTCCAGTCTGCTCAGACGGGGCCGTTCCCCTTGCCAGTGTCGACAGAGCCTCTGTTCCCCTTGCACACAGGACAGAGGGACTGCGGCAGCGCACACCATGGTGGGTGGCAGCGGAGGGGACCACAGTCCCCTTCGTGCTGCCTTTCCACTGTGCATGAGAGCCTTCGTGTCAGCAGCAACTGCACTGTTGGGAAGTGCTGGTACTGCCATCAGTGGGTCGGATAGGTATAGGTTAGTGTTTGCTTTTTACCTTACTTTTGCTTTGATTTGTAACTTTTAAGCAACTAGAAAAATAACGGGATTTCCATTTATAAGCTAAGAAACACTTAGAAATTGTCTTTTTGATTGTATGATTGATACTAAACTAAATAATTGATACTAAACCCTCTGAAACTTCGTTTGGATGGAAAGACGTGGATAAAGTTATTTTTTTTTCTTCTACCTTCTCTTCACTTCTACCTTCTCTTCAAGTGGGGATTTAAATGTTGTTGTTATTCATGCATTTTAGTGATTCCCCCCCCCCCATTGGATAGTTAAAAATGTTTTTGTGTTCCCCTTATTTCCATATTGCTATGGCAGTGTTATGATGACCCAGAGTATTTGCTTGACCTAGAAAGTTAAGGATACACTGTTGTTTTGGACCAACATATTTGTCCTTTCGGTTCTACTCCAGCACTGCTTAAACACTTTGCTGAATTAGGACCTTTGTGAAAATGCTTCCCCTGTATCTCCAATTTGTGAGGACATCCTGCAAGTGACTCCCTGCATTAAGCTTCCTGTGGTGACCAAATGCAGTTTGAAGAGAAGATTTATTCTGTAAGGTTAACATTATTTTTCATTTAAGAGAATGTGAGGAGCTGCAGGCATCGTTTTTATTGGATTATTGTTCAAGCCCGTTATTGGAGGAGGCGGCTGGAAGAGGCTCTGTGAGAACTGTGTTCAGCTGACAGTTCACTGGTTAATGGAGCTTTAACTTTTCATGGTTTGAGAACTGCTTTGAAGGTGGAAAGTTCTCCTGTGAAGGAGGATCTTTTCGAAGATCTGACTTCCAACACAAGAGCAAACTTTCTCTGATTTTTGTCTTTTTCTAAGGGAGGTTACTTGATTGCAGGTACAACTAAATGTAGGTACTTTGTTCTGTCTGATTAATTTTGAAAAGAAGGCTTGTAAAAACCTTGATTGCACGTTGTCTTTAAACAAATGAACCTACTGTCCCTTCTGGTTGTATTCCTTCTCTGCCCTGTGCTGAAAGTAGCAGTTGGCCTTTCCATTCTCCATGTCCGTCTTTTGCAAAAAGTTTTACTCTAGTTTTTTTGTTTGTTTGTCTTGTTTTGTTTTAATTTCTCTTTCTGTGACACTTCTAAGTTTAAGTGTCTGTGGAGGTAGCTGATTTCCTGCAAATCATACTGAATTCCCTCCTGGCATTTGACACTCTCACTGTGGGGTATGTAGTCTTGTACTTCATGATGGTTCTTTTCAGAGAAAGTAAAGATGCAGTCTTTGCTCCAAGAGACTTACAGTCCAGATACTTTTACGCTTGATTGCCAGATCTGATGAACTTGAAAAAAGAAAATTATATTTTTAAATACCTGTGTGACCTTTTCCTGGAATTTTATTATTAGCTTCTTATGCCTTGCTTATATGATGCATAAAATACGTAATGAACGGGGACAAAGAGAAAAAGAGAAAGTGATATGGATTTTGTTGGTGTTTCTCTCCCTGTCTTTTCAGCAGCACTTTTCAGTATACGCTAGAAGCTACCAAATCTCTGCGTCAAAAGCAAGGGGAGGGGCCCATGACCTACTTGAACAAAGGACAGTTCTACGCCATCACCCTGAGTGAGACGGGTGACAACAAATGTTTCCGGCATCCCATCAGCAAAGTCAGGGTATAGTCCAATTTCTTTCCTAGATGGGAATGGAGCTCTGCAGATAAATGTAGTTGTGGTTGGTTGGTTTTTAATTATTTTTTTTCTTGTGGGAGAGGACAGAGCAAGCTTACTCTTATGCCCAGTGTAAAAGTGGGAGAGTAGTATTGATGGTGGTCTCAAATATTTTGGCGTCCAGTATTTTCATAGTGTGATCTTATGAGTTAATTATATACATATATGCCTCAGTTTATGGTTTGGCAGAATGGTAATTGCACAGATACTGCACTTGACATTGGTGAACTTATTACTGCCATGATTAAAGAAAAAAAATCTACTGTGTAAGTCCATCTTCACTCACTTCTGCACTTCATCAGCTGCTTTCCAGTGCATTTCAGATAAAATGTGAAGAGTTGAAGCCTTCCTTTGTGACATAAATTTTAAATCATTTACATCGTATAAGTGTGAGCTTTCACTTGATATTCACCCAGAAGTATGACAAAATGGATGATTTGCATCTTAGATTCATAGAATCGTAGAATCATAGAATACTTTGGGTTGGAAGGGACCTCTAAAGGTCATCTAGTCCAACCCCCCCCTGCAATGAGCAGGGACATCTTCAGGTAGATCAGGTTGCTCACAGCCCCGTCCAACCTGACCTTGAATGTTTCCAGGGTTGGGGCATCCACCACCTCTCTGGGAAACCTGTGCCAGTGCTTCACCACCCGCAGCGTAAAAAATTTCTTCCTTCTATCTAGTCTAAATCTACCCCCCTTTTGTTTAAGGCCATTCCCCCTTGTCCTGTCGCAACAGGCCGTGCTAAAAAGTTTGTCCCCGTCTTTTTTATAAGCCCCCTTTAAGTACTGATAGGCTGCAATAAGGTCTCCCTGAAGCCTTCTCTTCTCCAGGCTGAACAAC
>NW_008824676.1:3864406-3878363 GCF_000699105.1 Pygoscelis adeliae
AGGCTCGAGCACTTGCCGGTGAAGACCGAGGCAAAAAAGTCATTGAGTACCTCTGCCTTCTCCATGTCCCGGGTAACCACGTCTCCCGTTTCGTTCCGGAGAGGGCCCACATTTCCCTCGTCTTCCTTTTATTCCTGACGTACCTATAGAATCTTTTCTGTGGATAGAACTGGAGCTTGGGTATTCAGCAACATCTGCCTGGTGAACAGGCCTCCTGATTTCCCTGGCAATGTTTTTGAGTAAGCAAATCCTAACCCTGTAACCTTGGAATGAACAATGAGCCTCAGAGTTGGTGCCCTGCAAATTTCACCCTGAAGCTGGAACAGCTGCATATGTATGAGGCTGCAAAAGTGTTTCCATCCAAATAAATGAAGTACTGTAAAAATGTTGTGACTTTAGTTGAAGGAACCAATGCAAGTCAATGTGAGCAGTGAAGCAGACAACACCACATATGTTTCTATCATACATGAAGTTTAGAGACACTCTTCCTAAAGAAAGGTAATGATTTGTAAACCTGAAGAGCAGTTAATTTTTAGCCTGGTTTCCTAAGGACATGAGGCTGATGATGGCGTTTTGTTGTTGGCTGAAGCTGATGTAAATCTTCTCTGCTGCTGAAAAGTCTCTCTCCCTGCCAGCCACCCGTTCCTTCCCCCTTTGCGGTGCCAGCTCTAGTACTTGTACAGCTGAAACAGGAGTCAGGAGCTCACTAGTCTGGCTGAAAACCAGTCCTCATAAGTCTCGTTCACTGCACAGCCACATAAGTTTTGAAGCTGTGGCAGCAGAAGGGTGGAAATTGTAAAGGAGAGATGAGACCATTTCTTTTGGATGATGTACAGTTTACAGAAGGTTGTGAAACCACACGCAACTTTGACGATCATGTTCTGTTTGCCAGGCCCCCAACCAAGTGACTGTTGAATTTATTGCCAATTCCATCCAAACCTGACAGGGGCAAGAGGTTTTGAAGGTATTAAACCTCTACAAGTTCCGTGTAAGTGATTCACGGAGGAAAAAGGTTAATGCCGTCCTTGGTGGAAAAACTACATTCTGCACTGCCAATTCTGGTTAGTGCATCAGGTGGCCGGCCAGCCAGTATGCATATGCATAACTCGGGACTCATCCATGGCATATAGTGCCTTGTGCCCACGCAGTAACTAGACATGGAAGATGCAGTGATGACGTTTGGCTTTTATAGGTGGAACGGAGAAGGTCACAGAGCATGTGAAGGGTTACAATGGTGACTGTGTGGAGGGACATAGATCATGAATCAATGGTGATCCAGCTTCTTGGCTTATGAAACAGCTTGATGGTATTTTTTATGAGCTTGGTGACTCAGGGTTAAAGGAAGAACGGGAATAAAAGAGGATATTTAAAAGTGAATTTTTTGTTCTCTGTGATTTCTTTTCACTTCAGTTTACCTAGTATGAGCATTCTTTCATTGTTTTGTGTTTTTTGTTTTGCTTGCCTACAGCAGGGCTTTTTTAAAAAGCCTTTATTAGTCGTGAAGTTTTGCATAAAGTTTCAATCTGTTTCCTTTGAATCACACAGTTTAACAAAGGGAATTCAGAACTTGAACTGAAAAGCTCAGCAAAACTCAGTAAATGTTCACACTGAGTTTGTCATTAAATACATGTATGCAAGAGTCCTGCTATTGATAAGGGTATTTGGACCTCGTATGGTAAAACTAAAAATGTCCCGCCTTTAGCCAGCGAGTCTGAGCTCCGTAACAACACATCCCTTTACAGTGTAATGTCATCTTCCAGAGTGACGAGGAATCTGAACTCCAACACTTGGACTGGACTTGGTTCAGAATTGGAATTGACTCTTACTTTGAAATGACCACTTTTTACTTAAGGGAACTTAGGCTTCTTAAATCTAAGAATATGATTAAGTTTTATTTGGACTATCAAGAACATAATCCTAGGCCCTGCATTATTTTAAAACTACATTTCTTCTGCCCTGAGTCTTTAAGCGCATTGCAATATTGGACTGGAATAAAAACCAGCAATCTTCTACAACCAAAGTACTGGGGGAGGGCAGTGACTGGATCAGCATTAGAGGCATATGGGAGATTTTAATTTTTGTGTTTCTGACTATTAATTATATTAACTAATACAACTTGTGCTGTTCATTTTCTTAGAGCGTGGTCATGGTTGTTTTCAGTGAGGATAAAAACAGAGACGAACAGCTGAAATACTGGAAATACTGGCATTCTCGGCAGCACACAGCTAAACAGAGGGTCCTCGACATTGGTGAGTGTAAGAGTAGCTCCAGATGTTTCAGGGAAGATTGCAGAATGTGGAAAGCTCTGGTACCTTGCACAGGGATGTGGTGGGATATATTGGCAATGGCTGCAAGGCTTGTACCACAGTTTTTAGCAATGGCTCATCCCTGCTAGGACTGGGCTATGGGGTCTATGAAGCAGGATGGAGACCATGCAGAAGGAATGGTCCTCAGTAGTGACAAAGAAGAGCTGCCCCTTGCATGTGTATTTAAAGGTGTTCCACCTTCTGCTGCTGGGAAGTTGAGGTCTGCACCTCCTCAGGAGTGGCAGAGTGTTTGTTTCCTTTAGTTTTTCAAAGGCTGATCCACTCTTTGATCCAGTAGCAGCCCACATAACAGTTATGTTAGCTAATCTGATGTGTAAGTGCAGCCTGAGAGTGAAGATGCTGTTGTTATGGTGACTGCAAAGGAGCGCACAGGACTCCTACATCCCCGGTTTTTGAGTCTGGTCGGTGTCGGAGAGAAGTGAGGGAGAAGTGAGCTCTTGTGTGTTACCCTGAGAGACCTGTTTGCTGTTCATCCCATCTAAGGTATTTACAAGCCCATTTCAGCCACAACTGCCCTATCCACATGCTTGGAAGATTTTAGCAGAGGAAGAAAGTGTACCTGCTGCCAAGGAGCCTGAAGTTGAAATCTGTGGGAGTGTCTAGACATCAAGCACTTCTTCCCTCTCATGTGCAGTTTACAGCCATCTGCAGCAGATTCCAGTCAAAGGAGTCGGCAAGACCAAAGCAGGCAAAGTCTATCTTGTTTTGACCGCCTGAGGGAACCAAACCATTAAATGGCAGGAATGAGAGGGGGCAGAGAGGAGGGAGAAAAAAAAGCAAGGTTACTTGGAGAGAGCCCTGCAAGACTTCAGGGGTGATTGAACAGGGTGGTCAGGGAATCAGTCCCTAAGTGGTCCTACTCATGCAGTGCCTTTCAACTTTCAAATGCTGCAGCCTCCACTGAGGCTGGCATTATTTAAAGTCAAGTATATTTGGTCAAAGCAGCTCTTCCTGAATCTCCTCTCTGCCTCTTGTCTTATCATCGTAGTTTTGGCTGAACTGTTTCTCCAACTTTTTGTTTTTTTTCTTTTGTCCTTTGGGGTAGTTAAGGCAGTAAAACCTCCACCCCAGACCAAATGACTCCTATCATGACACGTTAAAAGAGCAAGTATGCCACGTCACAGCTATTTCTGAAGGCTGCCTGTTTTTTTGTGCTAGTCCCTACAAGCTTGCAGTGCTAATGCTCATACCTTTGAAGGTATGTGCTGAGGAGCTCGTTCCACTGAGTGCCAACACCCTCTGACTCCACCGCACTCGTGGTGTACCAGCACATTTCAGTCCACTTACCTGAACGAGTCAGCTTATGATGCATATTCTGTAAAATAGTGCTCTGCAAAACAAGTGCTGTGCACAAGCTGTGTGTTTATCTGTGTTAGAGTGATTGTCTTTTATGTTTCCATTAGTTTGAGATGAAATAGGTCTGTGCTGACTTTTGAGGCACTCTGGCACGTATTCTTTATTTGGACTGCAAACATGAGCAAAGCCCTGTGTAGTAAGACTTACTGATATTGCACTCCCTGTCAGACGTAAGAACTGCAAGAACACAGTTCACCTCAGCTTTTTCAGAAGAAAGACCTAGATGTTGCTTAGTAGTGTTTTCTTGAGAACAACTGAAATATGGCCTTAGCTCTTACCAAGTACAGTGTTTCTGAAGTACATTTCATTTTCTTTGGGACTTACATTGTGGATATTGGGCTTATTAAGGCAGAATGGCTGCCAACTACACTTCCCATGCAAGCATCAAGCTGCATTTAGCAAAATCTTGCAGTTTTATCATTAGATGATGATTAAAAAAAACCCAGCTGAGCAACTTCATCCAAATTTGAAGTTGGCCCTGCTTTGAGCGGTAGTAGGGTAGGAGTTGAACCAGATAACCTCCAGGGGTCTCTTCCAAGCCAAATTATTGTGTGGCTCTATGAAGATTTCCCTTTACATTAAAAATTCAGATCCCTGAAGGGCTCCTGTAAAGGAATACTGAGTTAGGGTCCAGGCCCTGTGTAGTTAACAGAATTAGGTGTCTATGAGGGAGATTAGCAAATGCCAGTATATGCCATGGAGAACCATTTAAACAGGTAGTGAGAGAAGCTTGCTAAGGACAGGAGTGTGTAACAGATTTGTCCCATCTTCAGGGGATGGTCTGGCAATCTGCTGGTAGCCACACTGCTCTTTTATTTTGGATTTCACTCCAACTATCAACACTATATAAAGGGTTAATCATGTGTTAGGCTCCTTTAAAACTATCTGTGAATAGCCATAAATCTGTGTAACCTGTTCCATAGATGTTTTTAATCATTAATATTATTTTAACTTAATGTTTGTAGCTTATGTTTAACATCTGTGAATCCTTTTTAGTTGTTTATTAATGCACTTTTAATCTAGAGCATGACTTGGTCCTTAGCCGGCAGAGAATAAAATGAATTTGCAATGTTCTAGTTCTGGGGTCCAGCTATTCAGCCCTCAGATAGGGGTCACAACTCTACTTGTGCTGCTTCCCCTGGTGGCACAGGTCTGTCTGTCTGCCTTCTGGCCTGCAGTTATATTCTGGAGATCAGAGGAAATAGAGTGACTTGTTCCCTCACTCCAGACGTGCAGGGGTCACTGATTTAATTTGTTTTGTGTGCTGGCTGGTGCACCTCCTGAGAGGAAGGATGGTTGAATGGATTAGATGCAGTACAGGGTCTGAAGGTGCATTGATATTAATAGGATAAGCATGTACTTACATGTAAATAAGTCCTTAATGCTTGAGGAATAAACCTGAGGACTTGACACTTACTAAGCAAGAAGGAAGGGTGTTTTCCAGAATTTAGGCTATGTGCTGTTATGAATTTTTCTGAAGGAGGAGGGAGGCACTTTCACTGTTTTTAGCAGGAGTTGGGGGGAGGGGCAAGCTGACTTTTCCACAATGCTGTGCTGTGATATTGGATCACTAGCTTTTTCTTTTATAATAATGTCAAATAAAAAATACAATACTAGATTGCAGCAAATATTGATTATTTAGAATCAGTATCATAATTTGACAAACACTGGAACAGGTTCAAACATGGACATAAAGAGTGGGTGTGGAAGCTTTGTATTGGGGTTATTTGTGCTCCACAGTCTTGCCCATAATTTTTTTGCAGGATAGTTTGTATTATTTATGTGCACAATACAAACACTACTACAATGGTATGTAATGCATGCAAATGATTAGTGTTTAATGTTGAAATTTGCCATCGTTTAATATGCAGTTTACCCAACAAAAGAGGAAATAATTCCTGTAGAGCCGTTTTTTTGCATATCGAAGAACCCCAGTTTTCTATTTCTGGTAACTCACAGCAGCAGAAGAGGAAAAATTGTAGTCACACTAACAACTTTCAAATATCCTTAGATGTAAATGGTTTCTTAATGTACTGAGGATCCTTCTTTAATTATCTGTAAATTGAGGGGAATAGGATGCACTTCTGCTTTTAAACAGCGTGTCACATAAACACTCCATGAGATTTGTGTATGGCAATTAAGGAAGCAAAGGCATGTGTTGGGGGAAGGGAAGGTTTGGTGGGATGCGAGGTTCTGACAGACTTTTAGGAGAAGAAAACATGTGTCTTTACAAGACATCTTGTTCATGTCTTTCCAAAGTGCACCTACACAGCACGCCCATATGTAACAGTCAGTTGCACGAGGCACTTTCTGGTGAATCATAAAGTTAAGGGGTGGGTGGATGCGTGCACATGCATATTAAACTACTTATGTGTCTTCTAATTCTTCTCATTTGCATTCCTACACTGAATTTAGATAGTGAAGCCAATGACTTCAGTTAGAGAGGAGATCGGAGTTCATGGTGGAAATGAAATGCCTGCCTGCCCTCTCAAACACCATGTTCTCTTGCTGCATCGTCAAATGTCTTGTGCTGTTCCTATGGTCAGAACAGTGAATTTTTACTGTACCCAAAATCATTCATGTATCCCAGGCACACAGTTTCATTTGCCCAGTGAAATGCCAGCATCCCTGCGTTTCAGATGAGAGAAAGGTATACTGATTGCACATCTCAAATGTTAAATAATCCTCCTTGCAGCAATGGTTTTGTTATAAATTATTTTAAAGCAGTTATTACCTAGAAATTATTTTTTAGAGACCAACGGTTTATTTTTAGAAGGGCAAAGGAAATGAATATTGAAACCATTTGGGTGTCTCGTTTATAGAATACAAAAACATCCTCTTTCTATAACTGATTACAAAGCTAAGAATCAGCGTGCTTCTGAAGCGCAGATTTGGGGAAACTTAGATCAAGATTGCTGCATGACGTAATCTCAACCCTCTGGCACCGAGTCCAATTACAGCCATTACAGCCCTGGAGGGATTCTAAGGAAATGTATATGTCCCAGAGAGAGTTGATGTATTTGCGTGAAGAATCTGGAAGTTCCTTTAATCAAGCGATACTACCTCCTTACAAACCTGGTCTTTCTCTTAATCTGTCATGAAAAAGAAGAAAGTGTGTTAAACTGGCTGGCAAAGGGAGAGAAAAAGGGGGCTTGTTCCTCTTTTTGATTATAAAGACGACCTGGAAGTTGTCTGTCTTACATGGTTTTCCGCCCTTACTGTTTTTGGGGAGGGGGGTAGATCATCTTTGAAATCTGGACTTCCTCCCTCTTGCTTTGCATTCCTTCTGAAATACTAGGTTATTGATAATATTAACAGCCCTTTGGAAAGAAGTGAGAAGAGGGTGCAGATTTTGTAGTCAATTTAAAAATACATTGTTTGTTTGTTTGCTATTTTAGTATCGTACACGCTTTGGAGAAAGGATCTTCGTGTGTTTGGTTCTTTGGGTTTTTTTGTTTTTTGTTTTTTTTTTTTAAAATAGAGATCCAGCATCCAGTGCAGTAATTCCTGGGAAAGTTGAAACAGCTGGGCAGAAATGTACACTACTGATTATTTCCTCCAATGATAGCTCTTAGCCTTTTAGAAAGCTTCTTTAAGATTTATCATAATGTCATTTATTTATGTCAAGGTTTGAACAATCCCTTTAAGTGTTTCAATAGCTTCTAGTTAATTTTCCAGTTTTGGCCATTCCTTGGCCAAGCTAACGAATGCACCTACTCATTCCTACTGCAGTCACACTGATTCCTTTTTAAGAGCAAGCAATATTTTGCAAGAACATTAGCTAGTGATATACTATATACTATAAGCTGTAGTATATTACCTCTTTGCAATTAAGCTTATTAATAGTTCAACATAAACAATACAAGAGGTAGTTTTGATGCATTCGACAACCCATCTGAAAAAGCAAAGATGTACTACAAATTGTAAAAGAGGAAGTTTAAACCTTTTTCATGAGTTGTTTGTTTGTTTGTTATTTCTTACAGCTGATTACAAGGAGAGTTTTAATACCATTGGGAATATTGAAGAAATTGCATTCAATGCTGTGTCCTTTACTTGGGATGTCAATGAGGAGGCAAAGGTGAGGAAAAGCCATGCAGATGGTATCCCTTTACAAGTACCATCCATCCTTAGTCACTGTTCCACTTCTCTCCTTTTTAACAAATAATAAGAAGGATAGGTAGAGGTGAGCGAGCTCAGTCTCTGCAAAGCCAGGTAAACCATGGTCTTCCCTGACCCCAGGGATTCTGGCCATCCGTAAAAGGCAAAACAGTATGTAACGGCTGTTGGGATGATATTGTGTTCACACCTGTATCACTGACAAACAGAGATGTAGTTCTGAGGAAAACCTGCAGGGCTCTTTCAGTGTAGTTTCTTACTTGTGGCCTCTCAGTGATTTTCCATTTAAAATATGCCCAGCCTGAGAAACAGTAAAAGTGTTTTTCCTACTTGCAGAGTCAGTGTAGGACACAAGGTGAATGTTTTCTTTCTCTAAATTATCAACTTCCTTTCTACACTATTAACGTCTCCAATAATCGATGTTCTGAAAGCTAGACTATGCTTTCCTTTGTGTTTGTGCCATTAATTTTTATACTGTTGCACAGACTGTCCTTGCAATTGGGAATGAACATATTTTAGAGGACTGGTGCTCCCCTTCCCCTTCCCCTTCCCCTTCCCCTTCCTCTTCCCCTTCCAGGGGTGCATCCTCACAGGGACGGGCAAACCTTTTTTGTCAAGTACCCTCAAACATGAGGTTTTGCATTTAGGGATGAGACTGCTACAGTGGACCTATAAACCAGGACAGCAGAGCACCTTAACAAGTTTCTTACAGACAAGGTTATCCAAAGGGTGGCAGTGTATTTCAGCTGCATGGACTCTAGTGTAGGAGAAATGAAAAGCTGCCGGTAATTATAAAAAGTTGGGCCCCAGAAAGCAAACAACAAGGGAAATAGGCTGTGTAAAATGAGTGGGGATAATGTGGGACTCTCGGGGATGTAGAAATAATAAACAGCAAACACTGTTGAGCTTAGCAAACTCCTGATACTGTTTTCATGTTGAATACAAAATGCCCAGTGTTCAAGTAATGCTAAGGATCTTTCAGATACAGAGACATCTTCATGCATGATTCCCCACTGCGTTTCTAACAGAGCGTTAGAGATTGCATCGAGTGAGTGAGTCCTGTGGGAGATTGCATTGAGCACGGAGTGGTAGCATTAACGCTCACTGTCCTGACTTGCTGACTGAAGGTGCTGAGGTTTGTAGTAACAGGGATTTTCATCTCTGATGCACATTTTAAAAGAACAGAGCACTAACGAAAAGACAGTAGTTCTGAAAACCACCTAGCTCTTTCAAAAGCTGGCCTTGGTAAACAGAGCTGTACTTGGCCCAGTTGCTAATGGTGCTATATTTACTCATGTAATGATTACATTCTCACCGCCCCAGATATTCCCCTATTATGTGATTCCATTTCAAAATACAGTGGTATGTTGTCCTCTGCAGTCAAAACAGATGACCGTTGTGTACGTGTGATCATTATTCAAGCGAATACAGCAAATACAGGTTTGGGATCTCCAACACGACTTTCCCAAGGACCTTTACAGAAGCACTACCAGGGCTAGAGCATGGCAGTCTTCTCTCTTCCTCCCACTGGCAACTACCATCCCCATTGCTAAGGCTGGCAGTTCTTTAACACACTTGCATTTGCAGCTGCAAGCCAGACATAGCAAGACACCATGTTGATCTAGGAGCAAGAAAGTCACATCTGCTAGTGTCAGGTGTTATCCTCTACCATTTTGTTCTAATCTCACACCAGTCACATTGCTCCTGCCTTGGGTGCCGGAACATGAAGAACACAACTCTCACAATGATCACTGGAAATATAACATAGTAAGATTTTAAAATAATGACTCTCTTATTGTTGCTGGATTAAAAAAGTGTCAGGAGTGAAATTTAAGAAAGCCACTTGTATTTCTGCAGGAAGTAGTCATTAAAATGCAAATTGGCTTATGCGTATTTATTCTGGGGGTACTTACCCAATCTCTGATCTTTTAGGAGCCTGAACTGCAAATGTATTGATAAAAGTAAGAGGATTCATAACATGATTTGGTATTGGGCTATCAAGCATAAATCAGATTGTACCTGAAAGCTTATCACCATGCACTAAAGTGTTTCCCTCCCCGCACACATGTACATGTACCCACATGCTTGCTCTTGTTGGAGAGTCTAATACAATAACCAGTTGCACTGGGTCTGGGGATTCCCATAGGATGCCCCTGCTGTGTTTGAAAACTGTGGACTCCGAGGCACGTCACTGAAGGCTGCTTTTTCTCCAGCAATTACCTCATCCAAGAGAGATGAAGAATTTCAAGGCCTAATTACAGACTCTCCTTTCTTAAGCTTTTTGAACGATGATCTTTAAACTGGCTCCATTGTTTCTGCTCAGTGTTGTTTTCCCTTTTCACCACAATTTCAAGATTAAAACTAACCTCACAGGCACAAAGACCTTTCTTTTCTGAGTCAGACAAAAGCGGTACAGAGCAGTTCTTTCCAGGGCCTCTGAGGTGTGATGTGATGAAGTGCTCTACTGGCCCGGGAAGAAATAAAGAAAACAGACCGCTCGTTGGAAGTGCATAGGGGAACGATCTTGACAAATCAAACAGAAGCAGCAGAAATCACCTAACCAAATATCCCTGTCTCTCTTGGGAGACTGAACCTGCATCTAGGAAGGCTTATCTGGAGCATCAGATTTCTCACTTTCCTACTCCACCTGGAGGACAGCTGATTTAAAGTCAGATTTCTCCTCCCACACGCAAGCAGAGCAGTACCCTCCTCCTGGAAGCCCTTCAGGATGAGGGTATAACAGTGCAGGTGTGACAGCCAGAATCTGCCTGTTAACAGTGAGTCTGCTAAGGGTTTGTAAGGCAGCATCTCAGTTGGATCTTATGTGGAAGAAACAGGCATTCAGAGAGTACAAGCAGAGGCCTCTCTATCACCTCAGTAATGTGAAGGGAACTGGGGTGTTGGCTCCAGCTCCTCGTGCTCGGTCCCTCATCTTCCGACTGCTGCTTGGCAGAACAAGTCAATGGAAGAGGGAATCTTGTACAGCACATGTTGAGCTGTGGAATAATCTCGCCATTGCTTTCTGTGGACTAAGGGAAAAGCACCGATGTCAGAAACACCACTCTGCTAGCATTTGCTCTGCTGTATCTGGTCGACAACAGCAGTTCCCTTGCCTTCTGGCAGAGCAGACTTGGGCCTGGCACATCCTTACCTTTTTCTAGAACAACATCCTTTTCTGCTGGGGCCGTTGTCTAGAGGTCACCATGGGGCTTGTGGTTCAGAGCAGGATACAGGGACATGAGGGGAAGGGTCTTACAGCCATGTCAAACTCTTCCTTATGCTTCCTTGAGACAAAAATACTGTGCAGTAAGGAAGCAGAGGTAGGAAGTGATGAACACTTTTTGTATAGTCCATCTTCGTTTTCACTCCTGTATTTACTTCTATATATAAATATGCAACATTTATGGGCAAGGTGATTTGTTGGCTCCCTTTGGTTGAACCTGAACGCTATGTTTGGTGTTTTTAAAGGAGTTCTTTAAAAAAAGGTGAGGAAACAAACAACAATTAACAAGAACTGGCTGACTTTTTAATCATCTTTTAAAAGTCTTTTTATGATATGCTAGAAGGTAGTTAGTTGCCTTGCTGTTGCCCTACAGAAGATTTTGCTGCAGCATCTGGCTGGTTGACAAAGTTCTAGTGGAGGCTTTTGAACAGAGAGCTCAGCTTCATTTTTGATAGACATACATCTGCCTGCTTGCAGTCTTATTGCTGACAGAAGTTAGTTTGCAAGAAAGATAATTAAGAAGCAGAACTCTCCTGGTCAAAGGAGAGTATCTTTGTCATAAATCATACCAACTCTTTGAGATATACCTTCTCTCTGATTAATACTTTACTAATTTAAAATGGTTAGGATGATGTTACCTCTGAAACAATACATGAATTGTATATTTTTATGGAAAGTACTTTTTAACCTTAAATTCAAAAGTGTGACTTCAGTGAACAGTTGCTAAAGAAAAATGTCATCTTAAAGCAGATAAAAAAAACTTTTTAGTGATATCAAGAAATTACTGATTTCTGCAAAGTGCTGCAACTTGGACATGCCGTAAACAGACATGTTGGTGGATATCTTATTCAGGCAGGTGTTGGCACATGCTTTTTGGTGTGTACAGTAGTTGTGTGCTGTGCAGTTGTGAATACTTGCGTGCAATCATTGTCCTGCTATATTTAACTGAAATGTAGATCTTTAATCCAAAGCATGCTGAAGCCTCTGGGAACCTTTCCAGTTATTTAATGAGTTTTGGCATAGCCCATACAGTAATAAGCTGTGTTTTCAATGACTGAGTGATTTGCAGGATTAGGTTCTTAGACATTGTGGCCTGAAGTGAGCTATGATTTCAGTGGGCACAACTGTAAAATCAAGCTGATAGAGCAGCACAGTCTTATCAGTGATTTGTATTGTGACAATCCATATTTCTTTAACATTGCTAGCAATACTTAGGACAAGCTTTGACTAGTATAAGAATTATTTTGTTCTTAATTATTAATTTCCTTCCTAACTTAGATCAAATTTTGTTTCATTAGGGAGGAAATTAATATTTTTTTCTACTCTCAAAATTTAAAGGTTGGAGGAAGATACTTTATTCGGGGGAATTAGTACCAGAAATTGTGTAGGATTAGACTTGGCAACTGGTTTAATAAACCATGTCTGTGTGCGTATGCTTGCCTATATGTTTTTTAATATATATATGTGTCATGCATGCGCACACACATGTATCTATTAAAGAAGAGTTAACCTGTGGTGGCAAATAATGTTGAAATTTCAGGGTATACAAATGGTTCAGTAAGTATGCATCTGGGATTCAAGGCAAATGGCATTTTTGTGTAGTTGCTAGGGTGTGGTGTGGGTTGAGGAAGCTTCAAAAGAGTAGTGTAAACATTTGCTGGAGACATTTGTATTGAAATAAAACAAAGGTCTTACTTTTGTATGGGATTTATAAGGTAACGGCTGGCAGGAGAAACTATAAAACCACACTTTCGTGTATACGAGGAATGATGGGATTGATGTTAGTCCTTTAAGACAAGGCATTTAACTCTTTGTTGTTACAGTCCGGAGGGATGAACCCCTTTAAAACAGGATTTTTTAAAGACCCATCACCCCGGCATAGATTCTATGTATTGCCAGTATTCAGTAGAGAAATTGCTTTCAGTTTATGATTTTGTGCTATAACACACTCTTCCCTCCCTTCTGCTCTTGGCTCTTTCTGAGACGATGAGAGCCAGAAATGTAAATAGTAATAAAAGGCTTTATATTAGAGTTTTCATAACTTTAGATCTTTAAAGTGTATAAGCTGAGAGACCGCAGCAGGAGTCATGTTGGCTGGATTAAACGATAAAAGGGGAAACGCATTTCTGAGCTTTGCTTTCTCTTAAGGCAGGTTACTGTGTTTGTGTCTTGTACATCACTAATTATGCTGCAGTGTTTAACAAACAGTCAGTAATTCACATAATAACAGCTACACTGTGGAGGAGCGCCTTCCCCAAAAGAGAGAGTGCTTTTTCTAGACATGCTCTATAACAAACAGAAGAGTTGTCGTTATCTTAGGCCACTTTTGAAACTTTCTCAGGCACCAAATGTTTCTCCAAATTAGTTTTTCATTGCCAATGGCATGCCTGAGCTGGAGACTAGGTGGGTGGAACTCTATCATTAATTGCTCTAATCTAAGATATGCTGACATTAAAAAAAAAGACATCACTATAACGACAACCCAAACTTGTTCCTGATAGCAAAACACTGCTAAAATCCAGTTTGCACAGGAAAAAAAAGTTTGTAAATGAATTCAGGTACAGCCATAGTCACATCCATTAAAATAGTTCTAAGTCAAGTGTAGACAGGGCCCTGGCGAAAAAAAAGCAGTGATTTCTACTGCTGCTACTGTCATTTCTACTTAAGTCTACATTTTCTAACCACGTAACTCTACTATGCGAGAGACCAGAGTAAGGACGATCTTAAACCTGGGTGTCTTCCAAGAGAGGTGGAGCAGGACTTCATCTTTCCATGGCTGCCCGTGGGGTTGTTTTGCTCCTTGACTCGTTGAGAGTGGGAGTACCTGCATTATGGACAGGAGCTGCAAAGGAGAGAAAGATGAGGGTTGTAAAGGGCAAAGCAGGCTGTGCTTGGACAGGTGGGTGAAATCATTGCTGCTCAGAGCAGGCGGCAT
>NW_008824676.1:3878373-3901996 GCF_000699105.1 Pygoscelis adeliae
GCCACTGCCTCAGGGAGGCAAAGGTTTCTGGTCAGAGCTGTCCAGACAGTTCCCCAGGTTCTGTTCACCACAGGAGCTTGCTGCACCATAGTGTTAAAACTGGTGCAAATCTCCAGTCATGCAAAGAAAAAACCCGTGTAAAATCAACTCAAGTAACAAAACTTACACCCTCTTCCCCTTCCCTCTGCACACCCCACATGTTTTCCAAATCCAAAGTCAGTGTCGTGCTTTACAGGAAATAATAGAAGATTGTGTGGAGACAGAAAATTTTCCCAAAAATAAATGATCTGTGTTAATTTGAATCCATCTGTATCTGCGAGGTGCAAATGACAAAGTATAGTACACTTCATGCGCGTGAATGTACAGTCATTGCTCCTCAGAGAGATCCTGATGTATTACAGTGTCAGGACAAGGATATTGAATCTTACAGCATCAATCTATTATTCATGCTGAATAATCTGTTATTGCTGTATGGGGACTCTTGAAACAATAAAGTCTGTCTTCCCCAGCCGCTCCTACTCTGCTCTGTGTTTCTGGAGGCAGTGGAAGAGATGACACACAGTGTATGTAGTTGATTAAGGTTGGACGAGGTCTTTTTTTACTTCTTAGCTGAGTGTGCAGCAAAGGTGGTAGATGCACAAACTGCTGGGTAGACGCAAAGCCTGCATGTCCCCTCTCACGTTTTAACGTACGGTTTGGAAAATCCCTATGCAGAAGTATGGGCTGAAATATATCAAGGCCAGATTCTGTTTTATGTCAGACCTCATTCTGCTACTCTGTGTTCGCACACACTTTAAAGCATTATCCTGACACTGTAGGAGTCTGAAGGCAAATGAAAATTCAGGCCATCATATTTCAAAGGCATATGTACCCATATCCACACTTACCTTTGGAGCTGGAGGAGACCAAGTTGTAATTTGACACAGAAATAACACTATCAGCTTCAAAATCAGCGTTTCACCTAGGGCCCTTCCCCGCCTCCATCCTCTCCCCGCAGTTAAAGTTCAACTATTTCATTTGTAAATGCAGCTCTGTGATACAATCAGAAGCAGCAATGCAGAGGTACCATTAGCTCAGTCAGGCAAACAAGCTGCTCTGGCTCCATCGTAAAAAACCTGACTGTAATGTTAACTTCTGCCATTAGGGTAAAGTGTGCCCCCCCCACCTGTACCGGAGCCCTTCTCTATTCTCAGCTGCCTTCCTCTTAGGGATGTTAGTATTCTGGTCACTCTGTTTTTTTTTCCTTGCTTGTGGATCGTGGAGGGATTCCTTCGTGCTCTCCCTTCCTTAATCCTCCCAGAGCCCAGGGGCCTGTTGGCCTCTCCTCTACCTGGCGAGGTGCGTGTCAGGTCTGTTTGAGAGACCCCGCAGATCTCTTCCTTCCTGAGTGTGCTCATTCTGCTGGAGCAGGTTTCACAGCCTCCTGGTTCAGGAAGTATGTACTGGTGGTTTTCTCTGTCCTTTTCCTTAGTTCACAGTTTTGTTTTTTGTTGTTTTATAAACTGAGAAGTGAAAAGTAGAATCAGGTCAATAAATAGTTGACCGAAATTACTATGTAATGCACAAACTCATCACTAGGAAGAAAATTGGATTTTTAATCCAGTTTCATCTCTCAAGTTCCATGCACGCTATCCTGACTGAAAGATACCAGTGATATTTCAGTTCATGATTACGGCTTGCTTTACATCAAAATAGTCCTTGGCAGACTTGGTGGTGGGAGACCCATCTGCCAGGTGCTGTACAAACACATGGCAGATGAGGCACACCTTGTTCTGTAGTACTGATGGAGGTTAGAGGGCAGGAGGTGACTAGTGGCTATCAACAGATCTAAGTGGGTGTAGAAGGAAAGCACGAGACGGGTTTCTGAAGCAAAGGCAGGCAGGGCTTGCCAGGAACCAAGGGCAGCATCAAGTTGCGTGGATGCTACATGGCAAAGGGGACTTTTGAGAAGAGGTAGGGTGTAGTTTTATAAATAGTTGAGAAACTCCTTCCCAGTTTGAAGGACAGGATGAAATGCATTTTTTGAAATTGAAGAAAGACAGTGAAGGACCCTTAAAGTGAAGATCAAGAGTATCTGTTGATGGGATGGAGGAAGGGGTACTGCTGCTAAGTGTGTGAAGAGAACTTGTAAAATAAAAAAAGGGTAGGACTTATCTTTGGCCACACTGAATTTAAATTGTGAGCTGTCAGAAGAACAAGCCAGATGAAAAAACAGCTGGAAAGGAACGATGCAAGATGATCTTGCTATGTCTATTTTAACAAATAACGCAAACATACAGAGCAGGTTTGTAGAGTGAAACAAGTCAGGGCTAAAGACGTGACATCCACGTGAGACACATTTTAGGAGGTTTTATCTCAGATTATCTTTAGTTAGTTCCCACAGACTGAGCAGCTAGCAGCTGGAGCATGTGAGGTGTGCTCCTAGGACGCATCTTCTGGTCTGGCTCTTCTAAAAAGAATCCAGCTCATGCACTCTGAGCTCTCTGGTGTGAACCAAAGCATGGTAACTTGGGACAATCAAATGATTCACTTCAAATGTGAGCTCCTGATCCAAACTGAAGCGTCGATACATGCCTTAAAAGTTTGTCTTTTTTCCCAGCGTGGGAACATCTTTGCTGGACTTAGAACAGAAGTGGAGAATAAATGTGTGAATTGCCAGAGTGTAGATTGTAGCTGAATTAAAATCTTTTTTTTGGGGGGGGTATCTGCTTTTATTTTCCCATTTGTTGTCATGTGTTTCCAGAAGTTTAATAGTTGTTTGCACCACATTTTAAAAGTAATCTTTCTGGCCCACAGATTTTCATCACAGTGAATTGCTTGAGCACAGACTTCTCCTCACAAAAAGGAGTAAAAGGGCTTCCTTTGATGATTCAGATTGATACATACAGCTACAACAACCGCAGCAATAAACCCATCCACCGAGCCTACTGCCAGATCAAGGTTTTTTGTGACAAGGTAAGTGGAAAGCACAATTACCATGGGTAGAGGAGGAACCTTGGTTAGACAGTTTATTATTGCTGTGTTTTCGACCTAATTAAATGTTTTTTTCTTTCCCTGAAGAGTTGAGTTTCATGGTAGACTTTGGACCAGCCTTATCATAAATCTAAGATTATCATGTAATTATTTTACTGCTTTGCAGCCTTTTTGGCCCTGATTCCTCAGCTTGTGAGCAATAGTTGGGCTGTTTAAAGACAGCATGTTAGAGGTCACGATACAGGAATATCAAAAAAGTCATAGAAAGCACAAACTTAAAGATCTGTACTCGGAAGGTCAGTGCTGACCATAGACTCATGCAAGAGCCAGTCTGATGATGTTATCCCTTCTGGCTCTAACAGCCAGGATAGGTAATGTGTAAACTTTGTGGAGAGGTCTCTGATAGAGAAATGTACCTTTCAGAAAGGCCTGCGAAGCTCTCTTTTATGATACAGTGGAAAACATCAAGTCCCAGTGATGCAGCTGATGGTTTTTTTTTCCCCTCACTCGATTACAAACTGTTATTTTGGAAGCTTCAATGAGACTTTCATGTTGCTAGGATTTTCTTATTAAAAGTAAACTGCAAAAATATATTAGCCATTCCTATTTTGTAGTTCAGTAGCTATTTTTTTTTTTCTTGCTCACTCCTTTTGGAAAATTTGGTTCTTTTACAGTGGGTTTCCCCACTCCTTTGTGAGAATTGGTAAGATTTTTCAGCACCAAAACATGGATCATGCCTTAATGAGTCTGACAGTGTCATGGTCAGCGGTATGTATAACTGAGTAGAAACAGTTGCTCAGAAATGTTAGTGATGATTCTTAGATGTGAGCGTGATCATGTTTCAGTTGTGTTTAACACCTGCCAGATGATGACTTTAACCCTGCTGGGAAAGATCTTCCAGGGGGGAGCTGATGCGTGGATTCTAGTCAAGGTTCAAGGATTCAGCCTACATCTATTTAAGTGACTCGGAAATTTATCCAATTTAGTCTTGCCATCTTACAGGTGGGAATAGAAAGGCAAAGGCCGTGCCCCAGGCAATACATAGCATTAACTTTTTAATGAAAGGGTAAGAGTTCAACTGTTCCAGGTCTCTGTGCTGCTGCTCCTTCCCCTTTTTCAGTTCATTCCCTTGTTGCTGTCTTGACAATGGGATCTTGAGAGCTAATCAGTCAGTTGTGTTAGTGGAGCAAAAATTTTGAAAGTAATGAATGTAAATGTATGCACTGAGGTCTTTGCAGTCAAAATGTTATGCTTTTAATTGTAACTTTGAATGTCAGATATTTAGAGATTTGAAGCTACAGCTGGATGTTAAAAGCTCAGTAAATATCAAAGTAACAAGTTGTTTTCATCTACCTGGTTTTGAAAAGCAATTAGAAAAATCTGAATTATTTAAAAAAAGGAAGACAATTCAGAGCACAAACTCATCAAGGGTGACCTGTAGACACAACTGGTGGAGATTTTGAATAATACATGTTCATTGCATCTATTGGCTTAATTGGTACTTCAAATATCCAGACTAGAAAGCAGGAAATGGATGTTGAGCCTTTTAATCAAAACTGTCTCAAAGTAGAAGACAAGATCACAGGGGTAGTTAAAGCGTTATCCACATCAAAACTATATTGCAAGTGGGAACTGGAGGGCTCAAGGGTATCGATAATGGGATATGTATCTGTGTAATAGAAATGTATACACGCATACGTGCACACAGAGCTTTTTAACTTAATGCAGGGCTGAAAATGAGTTGAACAAATGAAAATGAATGGAAATTATCGAGGTCAATTCACATGACAGTTTGTGCTAATTGGCACTTGGAAAGAGACTGAGGCCAGCTTCTCCCCTCACGTTGCTGTATCTTTACCAACATCTGTTTGTCATGGTGCTCGTGTAAGTAAATAAGTCGTGGAGAATTTCCACTTGCTGGTGGCACTGGGAGATATGTTGCGCTCAGAGGAGGGTAGCTGTTGGGGCTGGGTACCCTCATCTTTCAAAGATGCCAAAATAAACCTTGGCACCGGTTGAGGCGGTGCTAAATGGAGGGTCCCTGGCTCAGTTCCTCCGCCGAGTCTGCGACTCGCCCTCTAGTGACAAAGACAGGGTTTGCTGCCTGTTTGGGAAAGGCAGTGAAGCTGAGACAATTATTGCCCACCTCTTTGTCATGATCAATTAAAAAAGTATTACAGGGTCATTTAAAAAAAACAACAAACATATAATAATTTTTATACATTTTAAAAATATGAATTGCACTATTATGCCCCAATCTGACAACCACAAAGAGGAGCTGGTGAGAAAAGTGCTTGATTTATTACGATCATCTGGATCAGAGGAACTGCACAGCGAATTCCTCCTGCCTAAGTACTGAAATGTATCTTAGTTCGAAATGTGGAATTAAAAATGTTTCTGTGCCTGACAGTGTTCTTGCAAATGTTTTTTCTGCAGTGACGGTGCCTCTTTAGGACCAGTAGATGTGTTTGTATATTAACTTTGATAAATCATCGGTAGAGGTGTCCAGTTTTTAAGAAAAGCATTTGCTGATAAATTAATGTCCTCCAGCTGAAACACAGCATAGCTGTTGTGGGAAGAGTATCCCTGAAGAAATAAAACTGCATTTAGCTAAGTCGTACATATTATATATATTTTCGTATTTACTCAGGCAGTTGCTTAAATTTAGTATTCGTTTACATATAAACTAGAGAGCAACACCAACTCAGATCCAGTGTGTGTTTTGTGACATAAATGTATGGAGATAAAGGCTGCAAAGGTTGTAACTGTGTGCTTCCTCCCTATTCATTCTCCAATCTTTTGTCCCTGGTTATTTTCCAGTAGGCAATCTTCAAAGAAACTGTTACAGTACACATCTTGTTTTCTCAGTGCTAATTCTCTCTGCCCTTGCCGTCTTTTTATCATGTGCAGATCACTGATGCTGCATTATGATAAGAGAATATAATTTTTAGTCCTTAAGTAGGTTGTCAGGGCAACTTGCTACCAGGCCTATTTATATATTGCAAGATGCTTTAGCCACTGTGTATGAAGGACACATATGTGTCAGACGGCTCAGCTGTGGAAACTGTCCAGCAGAAATGCTCTGCTATGCGAAAATCTTATTGTGGTCCATTGTCTCAGCACCTACAACAGTGATGTACATCATGTACGCTTGGCTGGCCCCTGCACTGTGCCATGTGGGTTGCTCCTAGCTCAGAAGGGCTGGTAGGCAGTTTTGTGGGTATTGCAGTTGCCACATTTGTAAAGTGGCTGAGGCACAAATAAGCACTGGCGGGTGAGAATGGCTGCCCTGCTCAGAGATTGCCCGACCTCAGAGGACTTGGGGGTGTCTTGCCTTGAATGAATGAAGACAAAGCTGTGTCTTCGTACCAAACTACCAAATTCATAGCTACAGAGAATATTGAAGAAAAATCGGCAAAACATATATTCTTTATTGTGTATAAAAGGCTGAGTCCTCCTCAGTTTCTGCTTTCCTGAGAGGAAACTTGCGCTTGCTGCCATGTACAAAATGACTTTCAAGGTTCATCCCACTACCTGCGAGCAGCAGAGCGGCAGCACTGAGCGGTGGGTAGGGCTGTGGCTGCCCGTCAGAGCCGCTTTATGCAGCACAGGGCTCTCAGGGATGTGCCTTCTGCAGGGCAGTGGCTATAAGGCATAATTTTGCTCCTTTCTGCCAACGAACAGGTGGCCTTTAAAGATACAAATGTACTCCTAGAAACAATTTTGATAAGGGCATGACTCTGAATCCCTTGGCTTCTGTGGTTGAGATCAGTGACAACTGGATTGGGACCTGGCTCTGGAGGCAATGTTTCTGTTAGACACCTTCATGTTTTTTAAAGAGCTGTTTCTTCCTCCACCTCTCTTCAACCTCTGGAAATCTATTGATAGTTCACAGCCAGGAGTACATCTTTCCTTGCATTCTTTTCAAGCTTGGTTCATTGGCTCATGTGTGAATTTTGCCATCTTGAGTGGATATTTTTGGTTTTCTTTACCTACCCCCCCCCCCCCCCCATTCTTTTAAAGAAACTTCTAATTTTAATTTGGAGAAAATCTTTAATTTTGCATGCTGACTGTCTGGGAGCATATGGATCTTTAATACCCTTCACAACATGACTATTCATATTTATAAAGTAAATTAGGAGAACTTCAAAGGAGGTGTTGCTGCTTTTTATGTCAATAACAACTTCTATTTTCTAAACTTGTTGAGAGTGTATTTACATAACAGAAGCCTGCAACTTCCCAGGAGTTCCTGGGGCATAATAGGGCAGTGCTATATTGCTTTCCAGTTTCTGGAGGGCTTCTCCCTGTTTGAAATGCCTGTATTTTTCTG
Source organism: Pygoscelis adeliae (assembly GCF_000699105.1). Taxonomy (NCBI): domain Eukaryota; kingdom Metazoa; phylum Chordata; class Aves; order Sphenisciformes; family Spheniscidae; genus Pygoscelis; species Pygoscelis adeliae. Next base: position 3,885,677 of record NW_008824676.1, read on the forward strand.
TAAGAGCCCTTGCACTCTTGGCAAGCTGTCAGTGTAGCCTTCTTGCACTGGCAGATCTCAAAGGCCTCTACAAAGCTAGCCAGAGTGGAGCAATGCCACCCCCAGACAAGGTGGGTGAAGGAGAGTTTAGGGAAAAGCTTAGCACAGACATGATCTAAGGTGATAGCAATCCTGCAGGTGTTTTACATCAGTACATATTAGATTGGACACGAGGAAAAATGTCTTTACTGAAAGAGTGGTTAAACATTGGAAGAGGCTGCCCAGGGAGGTGGTTGAGTCACCATCCCTGGAGGTATTTAAAAGTCGTGTAGATGAGGCGCGTAGGGACATGGTTTAGTGGGCATGGTGGTTGTTTGGGTGACGGTTGGACTCCATGATCTTAGAGGTCTTTTCCAACCTTAATGATTCTGTGATTCTATATGCAAAGTATTTGGCCTGAGCACTCCGCCCCTCTGTCCATCACAGAGGCGCTGGGCTCGGGATGCCCTTTGTGCAAGCTGTGGTGGGAACAGCCCTGCTACACGCTACACTCTGCCTGAGCCATCCATCCCAACTCCTCCAAGCCAGCATGTGGGTATATTCCTCTTGCTGCCTCCAGCCCTGGGGGCTGCTGGATGTGCCAGCCTGAGTTTCAGGCACAGGTGATTGATTCGAAGCTGGCACACTCCCAGCAATTTGGACAGATTTATCTGTAATGGGATAACCAGTCTGTTTCAGGATTTCTGATGTGTCCGTTGCTGTAGATCCAGGTATCACAGGGTACGATGCTCACAGTGGTTCCTCTTTGGATAATATCTGTGGTTTGTCTTTTTTGCATCAGGGAGCGGAAAGGAAAATCCGAGACGAAGAGAGGAAGCAGAACAGGAAGAAAGGCAAAGGCCAGGCATCCCAAGCCTCGTGTAATAACTGTGAGTAAGACGGGCCTTTCTGGTCTGGGGCTAAGTCACACTTAACATGCCTCCTCTCATAACCACATTGCTTTGTGATCTTCCTAGCAGCTGAAGGGAAGTTGAGTGCACTCCCTCTGCAAAAAAAGAGTGATATCACCTTCTTCAAAACAATGGCTGACCTGGATTCCCAGCCAGTTCTCTTCATACCGGATGTTCACTTTGGAAACCTACAAAGAACTGGACAGGTAGGAAATGATAATGAGGCGAGCTGGTGCCCACCCGCTGTCCAGCCACGTCTGCTCCAAGGCAGGTTTTAGGAAAATAAATCACTGTTCCTGGGGGCTGCTTGTTTCAGCTCTTGTTTTGGTAAATGCAGCTCTTGGTGAGTCGCTTAAAGAAGACCTTACAAGAGACAAGTGCCTTTTCTAGTTCTGGGTGTGAAAAAGGAGTTTATACTTCATTAACAACTGACTAGTTTGTGTTTGTTATGGCTTTGCCATTCTTTTGCTGGGAAGAAAGAATGGAGTAAATAGTCAAGAATTTTGAAATAGAAGGATGATTTGTGACTGAAAGAAAGTCTGGTTTTGAATGTGCTATTTGGCTTGATGAAATGAAGTGCCACCTTGTGGTAGCAGGGATCCCCCTGCTGTGACAACTGAAAACAAAGACCAAGCTTTTATACATGTAGGGAGGTCAAAAGTAGGCTCGCTAAACACCACTGCCCGTTTTCTGTTGGCATCACCTAGAGATCTGGGAATTCCTTGGAAGAAAATATTTTCACTCTACAAAGTAAAAATCTATCATGCTAATGTTAATATTCAGTATTGGCTTAGTGCAGAAGTCATGGAGTCATTATCACCAGTAAGTGTGAGGAAGTCTTTGCTGACTTGACTCTTTTAAGATCCACTTTATTGCTTGTTGGAAAATTGCAAACCTGAATTGGAGGGTCAGCTCTGACAATTTTTTGAATATGAACTTGTTATTTATTAACATCTCAGGGAGTAGAATGAGACCTTTATGCGTGTGTTTATAAAGACAAATAGTAGATGAGGAAAATTTATGTGCATCTTGCTGCAAAATATTAAAATAATGAAGATTAAATGACACAGTGTTGGAACTGTCATTTGTTTTAAAGCAGTGAGAATTGTGGTAGAGCAAAGCACAAAGAGCGCAGACATTGTAATCACAGCTGTCACTGACTTACTCTCCAAAATTGGAAAGACGCCCACTCACGTATCAGTGCTGGGTACCTTCTGTCTTCATGGCTTTCAAACCAGAATGTGGATTTGTCTCAAAACAGGAGAAGGCGGAAGCATTCCTTAGTATATGTAATCCTGTAAATTATTTTCTAAACTAACTGGAAGATACCCCAGTTTGCTAGCTCCTAGGCAATGTTCAGCCTTGTCTTTTACTGCTGTATAAGTTGTAGCATTGGCATTCTTGCTATCCTGAACTTTTCAATTGTTTTGTGTATTACTTAATATAAGAATGATTTATTATGACAATAATTTATTATTTATGAATGTTTTATTATGAAAGTGTAGCCACTTTCAGGTGCTGAACATAGAATGAGTTACAGACCTCAGCTTTGCACACACACGCACCTCTGAGCTATTTTCATTGTACAGGTTCAGAAGTGAAGGCTCCCCTTGAGAGCCGAGCGTGCTCTGAGTCTTGCCAGCACAAGTGCTGGAAACCGGCCCGAGATGCCTTGCTCTGCCCCAGCAGTACGTGGGGCTCCGGTGCCCTGCCTTTGCCCCACGCTTGCACAGTAACTCAGCAGCTGGAGTACTGGTGCACTTGTTGGTGTGGACCCGCGGTGCAGGCATGTTGTGAGGAATTTGGCTGACTGTTCTGTAAAGCCTTTGACAACAGACTGTGATTTTATTTCTCCCCTGCTACTGTTAGCCGTAGTTGCTGCTGTTGTAAATTCGGTCCCAGTGACTGTGAGCTATACTGATTTACACAAAACAATGGTCTGGACTTGCGCTTCTGCCCACAGTCTGTGCAAAAAAGTTCAGCTGTGCCATTAGTAATTGTGTTTCCATTAGGACTGTAGATTAATGTTGGTCTTTATAGTTTAATTAGATTTTCAGACAGTATTAAATACATACAAAAGCTTGTGAGTGTTGTGGCTTAAATCGTATTAGGGGTAATTTAGGTGAGCAGTGATCTGATTTAGAGGATTGTAAAATAATTGGGAAAATGATACAAACCAGGGGAGAGGGCAATGTCTGTCAAAATGCTTTGGTATATTTCCACTAGGTGATATTCAACAGCAGTTTTTCTAAGCCATGCTTTTTCCAGATCACAATTAGAACTAGAGATGTTTGTGTTTTATAGAAGGAAAAGGATTTTTAACAGATGAAAAACTGCAAACCACTTGTTGTCTTTTCTCCCTTTTGAACTTATTCTGTTAAGCAGGTGTCTGAGTTTCAGGAATAATTGTTTTTTTCCCACCCTTCTAGGTTTACTATAATACAGATGATGAGAGAGAAGGGTAAGACATTTATTGTTTCACAAGCTTTGCTGTTAGTGGTACAAATTCATAGAAAGTAGGCACAAAACACAAAATCAGATAAAACTGATCCCCTTTCACCCCCTTCCCTCATATTCTCCCATCACTAAAGGTAAGTGAATAATACGTAGAACTGGTAGAGGGCGGTTTATTTTATGGTAACTTTCTTTTCCTTCATGTGAACTGGCTGCTTTTTATATCTATTTTTTATTACATTTCCAAGTAAAACAGTTTAAAGAGCCATAAGGTTCAATACAGGGACAGGACAATATATTTGATAACAAAATGTCTTTTATATATATAAGGGTTCTCAAATAATTTTAAAACCAGGAATTTTTTAATGAAGCATTGAACTTCACCCCGTTCCTGGAAGCTGTTTAGCAGCATACACATGTTTATGCGACAAATACAGGAACGGCAGAGAGAATGCCCAAGCGCCAGAAGAGAAAGGCAGAAAGAGAATGGGAGATCCTGGGAAGGGGGAAGGTTGGAAATGGAAGCACCCCCTCTCTGGCTTTGGAGGGACTGGAAGAATTGCAGAAAGTCCCTAAAATAGTTACAGATGTCATGAAATAAGGGCTTTAGTATGTGTGGCTGAAGTTCGGCCAGTATTAAATGTAATGTGTGCAAGCCCGATACTTTCATAAGTTGCTTGAATCCCAAGTGAGCACCCTCAAATCTGAGAGTTTGAAGTAAGACAACTGCACTCACGTAAGCCTGCAAAAAGTGGCCTGTGGTAGGGAGTGGCCGGGCGCCTGCAGCTAACATTGACTTGAAAACACGAAGCCCTTTTTGTTTCTTTTATGAAGCTTATGTTCTTCATAAGGTTCACAGTGGAATTCGAGAAACAAAGGGGTTTATTGCATTAAGCACACTGGCTTCAGTTCTCTCCTCCAAGAGTAAAAGGAGGCACCGAGTCCTGCCAAGGGGAGGGGGCGGCCACAGTGCCTTGAGCCCTCAGCTTCCCTGGTGGAGTGCGTCGCTGCTTCGGGCTGGATCTGGCCCAGCATGTTTACTCCTTTTGAACTCGCTGGTTTGTCTGGTCTCAGATTTTAGAAATGTTGCCGGTGTTTCCTGAGGCCGTCTCCTTGACTCTGAAGAGGAGGTGAATCAATGTGTAAATGTGGGTTCAGCTCCTTACTTAGCTGTTTGCTCCGCCCCATTCCCCTTCCCTCAATATTTAAACAGTTAACGGCCTTTGGGGTTTTCAAAATAGTATGTAACATTGGAGTGTATTTTCCTGTCACCTGTCCCAGCCAGTCAGTCTGGGCAATTTGAGAGGCCTGGAGAGTTCAGATAAGCATCAAAAGCTAAATCCTTGCAGTTTCTGGTCTGGTGCTACTTGAGTAGCTAGTGGGGTTTTTGCCAGAGTACAAAGTGAGTCACGACTGCTGCTGTTGTCTCCTCTCCTGCTGGGAGCACAGTTTTACTGTGACATGGTCCCTGTTGTGTGTTTTCTAGTAGCAGTGTCCTGGTCAAAAGGATGTTCCGGCCTGTGGAGGAAGAGTTTGGTCCATCCCCTTTGAAACAAATGAAAGAAGAAGGCCTGAAAAGAGGTAACAGTCAATTCTTAGCAGTTAAAAATAATGCTGTGGGACTCATGCCCTCAAGCTGGGAAGGGCAGGTGTGGCTCAGACCAAGTCAGTTGTTTGATGCTAGTGCAAACGTGGGGTAGATGGGAGAAGAGATCATTATGCCTGCCAGTATACAAGGAGGCATTTTAACAAATGCTAGTAATGATTTAAAAGCAGAAAAGAAAAAAAGAAAAAGGACTGTGCTATCTCAAGAAGGGATCAGGACACAAGTGTATATAAAATATTAAAAAAGCTAGAAAGTTTCTTGATCCTTGGCCAAGCTACATAGTTCATAAATGTTCCAGTAGCAAATCTGTGGTTGTCTATTTTTAACTTTAGCTCATCTTTTCTGTTCTGGCTGGGATCACAAGCAAATATGCAAGATGCACTGGGTCAAATACAGAGACTTTACACAGGCAAGCTCCTGCTGACTGCAGAGTGAGATTAGCCTGAATAAAATCTCAGAAATTTCCTACCCAATTAGAAATATAAGGCATGGAGAGACATCTTCCAGCAGACCTAACTGAATTGTGTAAGAGTTTGTTTCCCTGAACTGTTTTTATTGCCCTGAATGAATATTATTACAGTTGCATTTCGTATGCTATACCAGTCCAACTCCTGTTTTCCAGTCTGCTACAGTGAAGCTTAAGTTGAGTAATATTGAAGCAGTGGTTTAGGTGGAGCTGTTAAACTTTGCACTGAAGGTAAGGATGAGCAGATGCTGGTTTTGTCCACAAAATCTGCTTTGTGTACGGTCACTTCCAGTGCAGTGCTATAGGTGATAACTTCCTACACTGTCACAGTTAGACACTCTGGAGAATATTTGCCATTCCTTCAGTCTCATGAGTTCTGTCATGTAAGTTTATTGGAGGCTCTGGGGGTTTGACCAACTCATATAACTCAAACTTGCAAATGTTTTGAGGTTCACCCATCAGTTTGTGAGACAACAAAGCAACAAGGTACAGAAGTGAGCTCACTTGTTCTTAGTTGCACCTTTTGTAAGACTCATTTGAGCTTTATAGAAACAACTTCCCATGAGCCTGCATTTGCGAAGTTTCTCTGTTGGTTAGGGTGGTGTGCTTGAACCAGGGGAAGCATACAAGATTACAGGATGGAGACTGATATCTTCCTGGAATAAATGTGAACATGTTTTAATTAAATCTTCAATTAATTATGTGAGGTCAGCACTGACCACAGACTTGCATCTGGTTGACTCAAGGCCTCGACCAAATTCACATTACCAGTGCTCCATCAAGCAGAAGGGGACAGCCACAAGGGGTACATAAAGAAGTGTCATTTCCTGCAATTTCACCTGGGTTTCCCAGCTGGAAGCCTGGAGAGTTGCCTGCAAGGAGGTATTGGTTTGCTTTGATTATTCCTGTCCTTTGCTGTGGTAAGTTGTTTTAATATTGTCCAGGACTTGCAACCATTTCAAGGGGAAGATTTGAAAGAAGAAAAAATGTTTTTCAACTGGTGGCAAAACTATGTTAAATAATTAAATCCAGGAGAGGCACGGAACCAGAGAAGCTGGAAGATGTTCTCTTCATATCCCCTTCCTGTTCAGTGTTTCTCGCAAGTTGGACTGTGCTGGCTGGAGGCCAAGCCTCTTCCAGCGTGGCCTTTGCTCTGGTGAACTTCCTGCCATCAGGAACCCTGCATCTGGGACTGTGCTGATGGAGCGCGGCTCAGCAGAATCTGCCCATTTGACAATACCGTCTTTGCCACAAGAGTCACCGGGTATTAAAATGTTCTGCTGTTTTTCCCAGGCTTAGCCATACTAGAAGTTTTTTTCTCCCAGATTTATTTGGTACAGCAGAATCGGTAACTCCTAGAGAGCAGGTATAGATGGGGCACTGGTGTAATGTTTGAGAGAGAGCAGGTCTGATATGTGAAAATACGCATTAAAAGCAATGTAATCCCAAGGTGGCTCATTATCACAGCAGTGTAGGTAAGTAGCACCCAGTGAGGGGTCCAAGCCCAGCTGAAGAACTGAAGTGACGGTGTGTGGCCTCACCTCTGCCTGATGGACCTAATTGTAATACTGTCCGGTGGAAGCAAAAGTATTAAGGGGCAGCCTTCAAGAGAACAGGTCTGAAGGGGTTTGCAAACCATTGGTAAAACAAGGTTCATATTCTCACACAGGTAGCTGCGTCTTTGTGAGTTATTCTTTCATCTTCTTGACCTCTAAGGAAGGTACAAGTGCCCAACACAGAAATGTAAAGTATGTTAATCTGTACCAAATGTGCAGCACAGCTAGTTACTTGGCTAGACTTGTGGCCCTTTCCTGTTTGGAGTTCTCAGTAAGAGTTTTCAAATCACTTTCCCTTTCAGATTTCATAAGGAGTTTCCCGTTAATTATAAATGCAGCAGCTGTGTTACAGATCAGGGAGATTTCCAGTCCTGTAGTTCTCAGCTTGAAGAAAGTAATATTTCTGTCTAGCTTTTGTCTCTCAGGAAAGTCGTGTTAAACTACCCTGAAACATTTTGGATTCATAACGATCAGGGTTTTGTGAACCATCCCTGTGGTGGACAGCATTCACTCTGTCACCTAGGGAACTTGTGCCTGGGCAATTAGTGAAAACTCCAAATGTGGTAAAGGAAAGCCAGGTCACAGCTACCAGCCCTACTTTCCTTGACTGAAATGTGCCACATCTCCATCCAGAGACTGCTTTACAAAGACTGTAGTCATTGTTCATAGGGTGTCAGTCGGAGCATTGTTAATGCCTGGGTTCAGACCTTCGTAGTGACCGAAGTCTTCACTGCCTCATCATGTCCTTAGTTTCATTTTTGCCACATGTCTGTTGCTTGTCTTCTGCCTTGGCAGATTTGCCAATGGAGAGCCAAGCTGTTAACACTTTTAAAAGAGGTATCTAACATTGTCCCTCTGCATTCACACTTAAATCCTCAGTTCAGTGGCCTGGCTTCCAAAAATCTCCCAGATGCAACAGCCTCCCTTGCCTTCAACAAAGGCTGATTGCCACTCTGCAATTTTGTGAATCAGGGCTATTTCTTAAGTAACTAAAGATAAATTTATCATCCCCATCTTTTGCAATTCTTTTTAACATTTAAAGAGCACTAAGGATTACAGTGGGTTTCAATGCTGGTAAGAAGGTTAAGAACTGAGGCCAAGTAATGTAGAGGTCAGACAAATTTGAATTTATCTTTTAACTTTCAGTCAAAAATAGCTCATTGCCTGATACGAGATTCCTCCCCCCCAGCCCCAAATATTGCAACCTGTACTATTAAAGTGAGCCCATCTAGATGCCATGAACGTGGTGACAGTAGGATCAGAGGGCATAAGTATGAGTTGTGTCACATTGTCCCAGTCATGGTTTGGCATTCAGTGGCAGTGCTGCTGAGCCCAATGGAGCCTTTGCAGCCCCTTTCCCTCCGCCCTGGCTGTGCGCTCCTGTTGCGGGCCAGCCAGCCTTCTCCCCGTGGTTATGCCAGCATGAAGGCTTGTGGGGCTGCATTGTACACTGAAGCAGGGACCTGATCTGTCTGAAGAACAACTCAGAAAAAAGGGTTGTTTTTTCACTCACATCTGCTGTTTGAGAGAGTTTATCATCCAGGAAAATTTATTGAGATGGGCCAGAGTAACAGAGCATAAGGGCAGGGATGAGACAGGGGCTTCTTAAGGCATCACTGTCACCAGAAGTCATTTATGGAAAAGTGCCCTAGTGAATCAAAGCCAGGATTTTCACACCTGTTGGGGGAAAGAAAAATCCAACAACCCCCCATATGTTTACTAATCCTGGCTCTCTGTGTGTATAATAGTGATTCCAGTTCCCCATTATCCTTGTAATGGATCCTTCATTCAGCATAACGTTGCCTGACACGCCAAGCACAACAGAGAGATTTAAAGCTCAGCGCTTGGGTTGTATAATGTCCCCAACTTTAACCTTGCACTGAGTGATTTTTTTGCTCCTTTCAGATACATTTGTAATTATTAAGGCTGGCAGAGGTCCAGATGTTTGAAAAGCCAGGAGTTACAGGACAGCCCCCTAGTCACAAGAAAAGAATTACCAAATTAATAAAAGTGTTAGTACAGGTAAAATTAGCACTTAGAGTAAGTGCTTGCTCATGCAAGTAAACATATCAGACCCAATAAAATTTAACTACTGATGTGGATTTTTTTTGTTCTCTTATATTCCGACAGTTATTTAGGTTGTGACCCAAAGTTATCTCAGCTTCTAAGTCCTTTAAAAGGACACTCTCAGGCAAGTCCCAAAGAATTACCAAAACGTAGGTGAAAAGGATGTGGTTCTGTGTACCTGTTGTAACAGTTTTGTGGCTCATACTTCTGAATTAAGGATGCAAAAAACCACCATTGTCCTGCATGTCTGGTTTGTAGACCAAGATGTGACTGATCTGCCCATTTTTCAAATCTTTTTTCAATAATTTCAAAACCTGGGAAAAGAAGCTACAATTCTCTGCAAATGGGCCTGAGTCCACCCTGCTACAGTCTTGACCTGAGAATTAGCTTCCAAACAATTGCTTCTGTATGAAAAATACTATCAACTCTGTTGGTTCATCTGCAAGTCATCTACTGAGTTACCTGATGAAGATATCTTTTGGACCTCAAGGATTAGCAGCTTCAAAAGATACCTTTTTCTGTCTACCACAAAAAAAAAAAAAGATTACCAATGTAGTTTGTCACACAGACATAAAATACCTAACAGTGCATGTGTATTTGTACCTAATGTGCAGCACTGCTATTTGAAAAAGCAGTTTATTTAGGGAACAAAATAAATTGTGGAACATCTTATTTAACCTGCTACTTTATCAGTCATGTGAGATTACGCCTAAAACACTTCTCTAGTGTTTATGTTTATTTGCTTTGTAGCTGTCTGCTTTGCTTTTGCCATGTAACAGCAAGTTTCCTCCTTTTACCTGTACAAGTCAGAGCGGGGACAACAAGAGCTAGAGAGGGCAAGGCATTGCGCCTGTGAACCACTAAGACCTGGCAGGACATCTGAAGGAGGAAAAGGAGATTTTCAGGAGTACAAATGGCATTCGTTGATTTTGCTCTCAAAGGCTCAGCTAAAGGCAAACCAGACTTGCCTTTTCTGAATGTCCTTTCCCAGCCTCTTGGATGAAGCCTGGAGAGGTGCAAGCTCAAGACACAGGTTTAGGAAGACCTAGCTTGTGTGTTTTGTCCTATGACCCAGGAACAGTGCCCCAGTGCTTTTTAGCTTCTCTTATTTCAGTAAATGGAAGTTTAAATTCTTGAAGATACAGATTCCTCACTTTAAATTAAATTTGCTGAATTTTCTTTGTGTGTTTTCAAAGCAACTATGATGTGTCTTCCATGTTTAGATCACTGATGATATGAGAATACTTTTTTTTTTAAGTGCAAACCATCTTCAGCACTTCATTTTATCTGTCATGGATTAATATTTGTTTTTCTACTCAGTGTGGAGTGTTTCATCTGTTCAATTGACTGAACCTACTCCAAGTTTGACTTTTTTTCTGTTTCAGTGCTTTTGTATGTGAGGAAGGAGACAGATGAGGTGTTCGATGCTTTGATGCTGAAATCACCCACAGTAAAGGGGCTAATGGAAGCAGTAAGTATCCGATGTCCTCACATTGTTTGTCTTTCTTGGCAAGAAAATCTTGAAGCTTTCAGTGTATTATTGAGATAAAACATAATGTAAAGACGAAGTTATTCTCAAATACCTTTAAAGCATTTCGTAAAGGCTTTCTGGAGCACGCCTCTGAAATACTGGGATGTTCCAAATTCAGTGCTGTCAGCAGGTTGCTGGGATTAAATAGTGTCACAGAGCTGATTTATTGGAGACCTGAGCCTTGAGGAATGGTGGTAATTAACCAGTGTCAGGGAAGCAGAGAGGTGCAGGCTCCATTTTCTGAAATGCTTCTTTCTGAACTGATTATTCAGAACCCGTTGAATCTTCTGTAATGCCCATCGGTGTGTTCACAGCCATCTTTTAAAGAAGAGGCTCAAGCATGCACTGTTTCTGTGTGAATTTCATATGGCTTTTGTGCAATTGCTGTTCCAGCATATGAGGCAGTTGCTGAGCCAATGCAGACTAGTCATTCATACCTCCTGTCTCAAATTCCTGTCTTAGCCCTCACTCCCAGAGTGACCTACCTACCAGCCTGCCTCTTTGCTGCTCCTTTGACTTGAGTTTTCGCTTGTTACCTGTTAGCTGTGATCATGAGTGGCTATTTCCACATTTAATCCTGTTTATATGAGCCGATGGCTAGTAGATGTGTGCGATTTGGTGAGGGAAGAGTTATGAAGCAACCACGTGTCTCACTGCTTTGGTGGGGAAGTAATGTGAGATTGACATGTGGGACACTGATTTGATTTCCAGCCTTGGTTACATGTAGGAGAAAAGATGGGAATGGATGAAAGCGTCCCTAGAGAGCTCAGCTGAGTGCTAGAAGTGTGTATATTCATACTCTCATAAAACCGTCACAGTGTCTTGTTGCATGTACCAGACACTTCAAATGCAGTGAAGATTGAGTTATTTGGTCAATATTTGGCCAGTAGCAGAAGGCAAAAAAAGATTTGTGGGTTAGTGAAGTTGTTTATAGCACCTATTCAGATCAGGGTATCTCTGAGGAGAGTCAGCTGCATTCTAAGGATGTCCTAACTGTGCTTTCGCCGATACTGTTTGTTACCTGTGACCGCAGCTCAGTTGTTAGGCATAACACACAGGTATAATAAAAGCCAGGTTTCGCTTGAAGAGGCTGCAGTTTGATTCATTATAAGCTGTAACACGATTTCATCTTGTCTTTGTATGGAAGTTAAAAGTGTGTCATAATCCTTCTATAACCTTTCTAGCTAACATGAATATTTTATCTCCAGTAGTCTGTGCCTCTCTATGCCTGTTCTCCAGCCACCGTGTAACATAAAAACAAAGCTGGTGCAGAAGCAGGAAAGGTTTCTGCATACCTCTGTCAGCACAGCTGCTGACTCAGTGGCATGTTTTCGGCACCAGAGAAATGTGATCTGTTGTAAAATGTCCCAGTTCGCTGGAAGGAACACATTCAGAAAATTTTAATTCTCTTTGGTAGGATATTGTAGATAAATCAATGCCAAAAAGCTGTCAAACTGCATATTCTTAAATACTCTCTCTACAGTCGTTTCAGCAAATCATGTAATTTTGTAATTGTGCACATCCTAAATGCTCAATTCTAAACTCAGTACTAAGAACTTAGAAACTGAGGCTCTGAATATCATAAGAGCCCCAGATCTGAAAGACAGCACCAGTGATCCTGAATCATACTCTTCTCCTCTGTTTATGGATTTTACTTTTTTTTTTGGTTAACCACTATTTCTGGTCTGTGGCGTTCTCCTAATTTTCCATGATTAATGATATTGTTTTCTCAGATACTATGTTTATTTTATTCTCTCATATACCCCCATTCCAAATGAACAATTAGATTCCTTCTCAGATTTCTTTCTTCTGGCAAATATCTAGAGGTCTTATGTTTCAGAGATACAGTGCATCTCAGAAAGTGATGCAAATGTTTGGGTTTTAAGATGTTTGCATCCTACACTAGTAAGTCTTGATCAGCAGAAAATAGTGAAACAATTGCCCATCACAAAACTTCACACATATGTGGTGACTGACCAGCTCTAAATCCTGCTCTCAGCCTGATCCAAAGTCAGGTTAACTCTGTGGATCTCAGTAGGTACCCAGTCTTACATTGTGCAGAATCACATATTTATTCAAATTACAGAAGGCGATCTAAATTGGGATATTCAAGCATCTCCCGAAGTCTTTCTAAAATTAAAAGCTAACAGCTGAGCTCAATAGAGCTTGCTTAGACCAAAGTTTATTAGATACCTGTCTATGAATGTATCCTTCCAACCAATGTAGGGCAACAGACTGGACCATTCAATAGAAATAAGTTGGCAAAGATGTTTTCCTATGTGCCTCGATCAGCCCAGATGTTGCCCTTTCTATCTTCCTGACTCCAGCAGAGAAAGCATTTCTGGTGGCTCGTGCAATCAGATATGTGCTACAGACAAACTTGCCATGACAGGGGACTGCAGTCCCCCAAAGGGACACCCAGACTGCTATTTCAGTGCCACTCTGAAGGCTGTCCCACTGCTTCAGGCATCCTGAGGGAAAGAAAGAATTCTCTGCTCAGAAGATTGGAAAATGGACAATGGAGATGACAAAGGAAAATATTCCTCCAAATAAAGATAAAGATATCTTTTTAAAATTTATTGTAGCCTGCTTGGGGTCAGGCGAGAAATCCTGTCATTTTATATGGAAGTTGGCAGTAGTGGTGTTCCCCCCGAGTTGGCAACAAACGTGTTTCAGAAGAGGGTGTTAAGTGAGATGCCCTAGCAGATGCTAGCTCTCTGCTTTCTTGGATTCTGCAGCAGGACTTAGCACATTTGCACTGGAGACTTGTTTTCTGAGTCTGTGAGGGGGAGGCTCTCCCATACCCCCACTTTGAGTCTTGCTTCCACAGCTTGCTGTTTGGTATAATTGGTTGAATCCTTAGGGGTTCCTGAGAAATGTGCTTATTCAGTCAGCTGGAAGTCTTTCGCAAAGCTCACTAATCCCTGCATGTTATATAAATCCTACACCTGTTATAGGCAGTGTGACAGGCAAGGCTTTCTCAACCCTACCACTCATAGCTTATGTAGGAATTGGTGTCCCAGAGTCCCAAACCACTGTAAGCAACATTTGGAATGCGCGAGTGTTAGGTATCCCAAATATCCTAGGGAAGTTTTATGCTGGAATGTGCAGAATGCTGTATATTAGCTGCTATTAAACCTCCTTGGCACAGGAATGTTTCTCCCTGCTTGTTTATTTGCATGGAGTCAGTGAAAAGTGTCTTCAAGTACTGATCTTTACAATATCACTAGGCTTCAGAGTTAACAACCCAGAGAGGACGATACATCATTTCCTCATGTTTGCACAGTTGTGACATTTTTGGCAGTTTCAGGTTGCAGTTTTTCTCTGATGCCTGTTACGAAGCATTTTTTCAACAATCTGATGAAATGGAGCCATTTTTATTATTGCTTACATGAAAGCTTAAATTTAGGGGTACAAGAAAACCACAGATACAAAAGTTCAGCACCAGATTGCTTATCTGATGTAATTCTATTCATGGTAAGCAAAGCTAGAGGGTAAGAAAGAATAAAAGGAGAACATGAAAGTTTCTCTGAGAACTTCTCCAAGACAGTCAAGATTTGCCTTCACAGTGTAGCACCTGGGTACCCCAGAGGACTCGCCGGCCTCAGGTCAGGCAGCTGCCCTCCATGGGCAGCACAGGATGAGGCACTGAAGGAAGGGAGACTTGGAAAGATGGTGGTAGACAGGGGTGGAGTGTGAGTGAGGGGCAAGGTGTGGGGGTACCTACACAAGTACTTCTTGCCAGAGGTAGGTGATTCCTTCTACTGGAGATCCTGCCCACGGATCCTCCCTTGGATTTATGTGCATGGGCTGGGTCAGGCGTTCACGAAGGCTAGGTGGGGCAGCCTGTCCCGTCTGTCATGCAGAGTAGCTGGCATAGGTTAGGACATACCACACAGGGGTATGGCAAACCCTCGGTTCGAATCACCCTTGTTCTGCCCTGTTTGGAGCAAAGACTTGAACTTGCTCCAGATAAGCTGAGTATGTTATGGAACTTCTTTGTAGGATGCATTTCCACCCTGTGCATGTGGTTAAATAGCTTTTCCATAGGCTACACAGAGCCTTTTGCATAGGCTACGTAGAGATCAGAGGGAAAAAGATTGGTCTTATAGTCCGATAGTGAGGATGCTTGTGTGAGATATAAGACAAGTGGGGTGAAGCCCCTCTTCTCATACATGTACAAAGTGGACCGCTCCCCACAGCAGGGAGAGTGTGACCGTACAGCATATGAGCTTGTGCAGCCTTGATGCTGAATTAGGCCTCTCCCAAGGCAGGTGAGAACGTGGAACCAGGACTACCATCAGTATCTCCAGGACCATGTCCAAAAGGGCAGTGAAACACACTGGTGCGAGTAAAACTGAAGTAGCAAATACAACTCACAATTTAATTTGTATTTTGTTCTCTGCTAGGTGCAAAACTTAGGGAGTGGATGGGTCTAGTGTACCTTATCAGTTACTCCTTATTTACATCCTCCCCTTTCTGTTAGCCACAGATGTACACTCTGGTCAGAGGAAACTGTTTGCAGTGTAAAAGAAGCTTTATTCGTTCTTCAAAATCTTGGAGTTACGCTATACTTTTTAAGTACAAAATTGTATCTTAGGTAAGATGACAATTATACGAGTATAGGTAATGTAGGCAAGTATAGGTTAATTTATTCTCTCTCTTAGAGAATCCTGGCTCTCTGTACAGGAGCCATGCTTGGGGTTCAACCTGTGGCTGTTTGAATCTGTCCTTGGTGCTGAGATTATCCATTGCTTTCTTTCCATTTTCTATTTCATGATAATTGCTTTAATTTGCTTCTCTAAAATATCACTTTTTCTCAATGGAAGTCTGAACGCAAACACAAAGAAAGGATTTTACAGTGACTGATGTGTGGCAATCTTTAAATGTATTTTTAATTGTGCATTTCAGTTCTCTAATGTAGGAGATAAATAGTCAGCTATTTAGCTGCAACTTCAGTTCACCTGGGAAGAGCAGGAAACTTACTTTGGTTGGCAGTAAAGTATGAGAGAAAATGAATCACTGACAAAAAGTCATTTTTTATAATTATTTTGCCTTTTGGGACAATCCTCTTCTAAAGTATGAGCTGTGAGACCGGTTCCCTCAAAGAAGAGTCATAATTTGGAAAGGAAACCTGGCTCAGATGGAGGGCTCAGGGACACCGTCTCCACGAGCACACCACAGGCTTGCTGCACAATGGACATCCAAAAAAGTTACTAATACACTGCTGCAAAGCAATGCCAAAGCATCCCAGTGAAGTGCTTGTTAGTGTTAGTAATTTGTCAGCTAAGTAGTTAGAATCATAGAATCATACAATCATAGGATAGTTTGGGTTGGAAGGGACCTCTAAAGGTCACCTAGTCCAACCCCCCTGCCATGGGGAGGGACGTCTTCAACTAGATCAGGTTGCTCAGAGCCCCGTCCAGCCTGACCTTGAATGTTTCCAGGGATGGGGCATCCACCACCTCTCTGGGAAACCTGTGCCAGTGCTTCACCACCCTCAGCGTAAAAAACGTCTTCCTTCTATCTAGTCTAAATCTACCCCCCTTTAGTTTAAAGCCATTCCCCCTTGTCCTGTCGCAACAGGCCCTGCTAAAAAGTCTGCCACCATCTCTTTTATAAGCCCCCTTGAAGTACTGATAGGCTGCAATAAGGTCTCCCTGGAGCCTTCTCTTCTCCAGGCTGAACAACCCCAACTCTCTCAGCCTTTC
>NW_008824676.1:3904466-3904688 GCF_000699105.1 Pygoscelis adeliae
GAGGGGGCACAGCCAGGACAGCTGACCCAAACTGGCCAAAGGGACATTCCATACCATGGGACGTCATGCTCAGTACATAAACTGGGGGAAAGCTGGCCATGGGGGCCACTGCTCGGGGACTGGCTGGGCATCGGTCGGCGGGGGGGGAGCCATTGCAATGTGCATCCCTTGCTTTGTGTGATATTACTATTATTATTAAATTATTATTATTATTTCTAGTAT
>NW_008824676.1:3904850-3911401 GCF_000699105.1 Pygoscelis adeliae
TGGGCTTCAACCCAGGGGGCGACACCCCCTCCTTGTCTCCCCTGCCTGTCCTTCCTAAAGCGCCTGTATCCCTCCACCCCAACACTCCAACCATAGGAGCCATCCCACCACGTCTCCGTGATGCCAATAAGATCACAGCCCTGCAGGCGTGCGCACGTCTCTAACTCCTCTTGTTTATTCCCCATGCTACGTGCGTTTGCATAGAGGCATTTAAGTTGGGCCCCCGATGAAGCTGAAAGTTCATCCTTCAAAAGTTTTCCTATATTTTCTGCTTTATCATTTGAGTAGCTGGCAAGAGGTTTAGTTTAGAAGTCCTTTACCTTGTTAACACACTTCTCTGCGGTATCCAATCTTGTTATCTGTACACTCAGATGATGTTTTGTCAGCCAAATAGTGTTCTCATTTTGCCACCCTAGTAACTAGAGTGAGTCACCTCCCCAAAAATACAGAAGCTTCCTAATCCTGTGTGTAGCATGTTTGTAGCCCTTCCACAATAAAAGGTACCTTGAAGATACTTTTTGGACAAAAGAAGTACCATGGAGGGTCCTGTTAGCTTAACAAACCTTGAAATGCCATTGAGAAATAGAAATGTGCACATTTTTTTTTTGTTGATCCATCAATCCATCAGCTCCTGTTGCGTTGCTACTCATCTGCCTTCTGCCCGGTGGAAGAAGCCTTTGTTTCCATGAGCCTAGAAAATCAGAATAAGAAACAGCAGAAAGGTGGCTGATCAGATTGAAATTCCCTGGTAAAATCTGAAGCTGGGAAGAGTGTTGACTCCTGAGAAGAGCAGTAGGAGATGCTGAGGCAGTTTTGATGACTCATACCCTATGAAAACTATAGTCTCCCAAGTTTCTGGATGGAAACGACTGTGGTTTTTTGGTGAAGATGTTTAGGATTATTCCTCCCCGAATCATCCTTAAATGAAGCTATGGTATAGTTGCGAGTGACTTTTCTGTATAGCTATCCTGTCAAAGTTTGCAAAGATAGTGTTTTAATGCCTTATGTAAAGTGAGAGGTGATAATTTAATATTTCTCATTAGTCTTTAATGATATTTCTTTTATTTTTATGATTTCAGATCTCTGAGAAATATGGGCTGCCAGTTGAAAAGATTGCAAAACTTTATAAGAAGAGCAAAAAGGGGTAAGTAAACTAACTAACTAGGGGCTATTGCAGGATCCTTTAGAAGTACTCAGAGATCCCAGCTATGCTTGGGGCCTCATGATGCTGGGCAGTATAAACACTTTTAGGAGACATGCCCATACGCTTGAAATCTTAATGTCTATGGAGACGGCAAGGGGTGGCAGAGGAGGAAACGTGAATCTCCAGTCTGTGTCTGACCAGTATTCATAGGCTTACTGTGAAGAAACAAAGTTTGTGTTTGGAAAATGTATTTGGATGAAGTCTGTTTTGTAGACTATATGCTTAATAACATCGTGGAGCGCTAGCATGGCAGAGGTGCAGCCTTTGCTGTGAATGGGGTGTGGAGTTGCCCGGCAGTGTTAGGAAGAAGTAGGCCACTGTCCGAATCTGAAAGGCAGGCAGGCAGGCAATGTTTGCTGCAGGGGTTTCAGCTGAGTAAATTTAGACGTGAGCATCACAGCTGTGATTTTAGAATAGCTAGGCTACTACTTCTTGCCATAAATCTAAATCTCTCTACTTTAACTTTTTTTACTTCTAAATAACCACAATATTGTAGTGATATAATTTTACATCAATCATTTATTTTCAGCTGTAACTCTAGCTTAGGGCATTGTTTTGTCTGGGGATTTCTTTAGCTTTTGAGAAGACAGGTGAAACTTCTCATGTTTTGCTTCTTTCTAACACTGTTTCCAAGTGGTATGTTTGTTGGAAGAAACACTTTACAGTAAAGAGTGAGGAAAACACTCATATACACTTCTAATAGTTGTTGTCGATATTCTCACATCCATGCTGAGTTCTAGGCCTGTGAGCTGTGTGCAAAGCACAAATTACACTGCTTCACCACGTTAGCGACTCACACCACAGAGATGCAACAGCTCACGCAGCATGGCTGAGGAGTAGCATGGAGGTGTACCGGGGGGAGCCAACACCAGGCATGGGAAACACCTGCTAGCTGGGGCTTCCAGGGATCTGGGGTGCAGTTCACCTTGTAGGCAGCTTAAGTGGGTTAACATCCCAGCACTGGCATGTCTCTTACCTTAACTACTTTGGCAAGGAGCAGTCTCTAATCCAAAGACTATAAGGGACTATGGGGCAGATCTTGATGATTCCCACTATTGTCCCTGTACTGGCATGTGCTGGAGTCTGGTTTTTTGCATTGTAGTGAAGCGAGCACATGCAGTGGAGTGCATGGCTTTCCCTTTCAGTGTCCTGGTACATAAAAATACTGATTTTTGCCTTTGTCACCAGTATCTTGGTAAACATAGATGACAACATTATTGAGCACTACTCCAATGAGGACACGTTCATCCTGCACATGGAGAGCATGGTCGAAGGCTTCAAGATCACACTGACCGAGATCTAGCCTCAGGCAGAGCCTTTGTGTAAGGAACCACAGCATTTCATCCTTCTTGGAAAGCAGAAGATTCCCCGGGAACTTGACAGACATTGATCAGAGAAACTGTTACAAGACTGCTTTGAAAATACTGTCCATTCTGCACATGTGCACCCACTGCATATAGACTTGGGTTTGTCAAGCACAAGGCCACTCATGTTAACCTGGTCCCTTATTTATTGTTCCCCACTCGCTAGTGTACAAGCAGTTACCAGCCCCCAGATTTGTAACCAGATGACCCACTGCAAATGTGAAATGCAGCATTTTAATCCATACTTTAGTGTGGAGAAGCTCATTCTAAAACATGTTAAGGAACCATGCTGGTCTAGTTTCAGAAATCTGGTGTAAATCACTTTACCAGTAGTTCTCTCCGTCATTGCTAAAAAACTGGTGCAGTGCTAAAGATGGGGAAAGTGGCTGGCAGAGTTCACTTGCTCAGACTGATCCAGATCTCTCTAGTGTATAGTCTTGCCAAATACCTCTGGTAGTTCTCAGAACGTAGCAATGAGGACTTGTAAGTAAGGCATTCAGCTACAAATGTCACTTGTAAGTAAATGGTAAAGAAACCATTTTAACCTTGTATATAGTGTTTATAATATGCAATAATATATTTTAACTACTGTATGTGGGCATGTTTACTGCCACTATGTTTTTGTATGAATTGGGTTTAGGGTTTAACAGAATCTTTCCTAGAGGATTAGATTGCTGCAATCTGTTAGGGAGTGTGTACTGAGAAGCTGATAACTGCATCTGCACTCATATGCTCCACCCTTGCCCACCCAGTTTTATACTGAAATATTGGAGCAAACCGTGCTACAGGGTCTGGAGTGCTCTGGCACAATGGGACCCACCTTAGGTGCCCAAGTCCCAGCTGTAGATACCTATGTGTCCCATCCAGCTGTCACCAAATCCAAGAGGCACCATGTGTCTGCTGCCTGGTGTGCCTAGAGGTACAGAAGGGACTTCTGCCTGTTCTGTTGATGAAGTGGAGGCTCTCAAAGTGGGCTTTTCTCAAGCCTGTGGAGGGAAAGGTGCTTTCCGCAGCAGCCTGCTCATTAAAGCATTCCTCTAGACTGTAAGAAACAGGACTTCCAACTCTTCTTCTTAAGGGTACTTGTTCTTGTATCTCATTGAATGATTCTGTTTTGATTCCTGGGACAGTTGGGTGAGGTATAAACCTAGGCTTGATGTAAATATTTTCTTGAAACTGGAACAATTTTACCAGTGGAGACTTGAGTATCCCACAACTGAGGTGTGGAGGTAGGTCTCTCTCACAAGGGCTGGATCTGAACCAAAGTTGAACTACAAGGTTATCCTATCAAATTCCATCCCCGTCTCATGAATTCTATGAAGAGAGAAAGTTGAAGGCTAAAATCATACCAAAAAAGGGGTTCAAGGCCTGAATGTCCCTAGCACATCCAAACCCAGCACCTCTCTCGCTCCTTTCCAGCTCCTCTGGCTATCGTAGAGAGCTCCTCGCTCAGCATACAATCCTGTGAGTTTCAGCTGAAAGCATTTTATTCTCTATGTTCGTATGTGGATCCTGTGTGACAGACAGAAATGTGGGTCCTTTCCTACATGCAGCCTTTAGAGTTTCTTTATTTTTTTTCCTTCTGGAATCTTTTTTTCCTTTAGTCACAGAATCTTTTTTTGTTAGGTGGTTAATGGAGTAAAGAAACACTGCCCAGTTTAACAGGGCTCGTTCTGTAGTGTTTTGAGCTGTGTGGAGCTATTTACATTCAAGCAAAGTAGCTGGGATAGCTGACCAGTCTGATTTGGTCATGTTTTTGCATGAATTGTCCTGCAAGCTCTTGCACACTTTCTTAACTTCATTAGCAATAGCATCCCATTAAAATCTTGTCGTGGTTTAACCCCAGTTGGCAACTGAGCCCCACGCAGCCGCTCGCTCACCCCCCCCCAGTGGGATGGGGGAGAGAATCGGAAGGGTAAAAGTGAGAAAATTCGTGGGTTGGGATAAAAACAGTTTAATAGGTAAAGCAAAAGTTGCGCACGCAAGCAAAGCAAAACAAAGGAATTAATTCACGACCTCCCATGGGCAGGCAGGTGTTCAGCCATCTCCAGGAAAGCAGGGCTCCATCACGCGTAACGGTTACTTGGGAAGACAAATGCCACCACTCCAAACGTCCCCCCCTTCCTTCTTCTTCCCCCAGCTTTATATACTGAGCATGACGTCACATGGTATGGAATATCCCATTGGCCAGTTTGGGTCAGCTGTCCTGGCTGTGCCCCCTCCCAGCTTCTTGTGCCCCTCCAGCCTTCTCAGTCGGTAGAGCATGGGAAGTTGGAAAGTCCTTGACTAGTATAAACACTACCTAGCAACAACTAAAAACATGGATGTGTTATCAACATTGTTCTCACCCTAAATCCAAAACACAGCACTGTACCAGCTACTAGGAAGGAAATTAACTCTATCCCTGCCGAAACCAGGACAAATCTGTACTTCAAATACAAATGTTAGGTACCTGTCAAAGTTTCTGTGGGACCAGAACCTATAAAAGGTTCAGGCTGTTAGCGTCAGGCCTAACATACCCAAAATCCACATATGTCTGCAAAGCAAAATGTCTGTTCTGTCTTCTTCCCTCCCTCTTCCTTTGTCATGTGCTCTTTCTTCTTCTGATGCAGAGTTTTGTAGTAATTCTGTTATCTTTTTATAAATATGTACTCAAGCAAAGACGCTCCTGCTACCCTGCTCAAGAGCAGACATCCTGGGAATACAGGGGATTTATGGTGGTTCAGTTTGTTTCGACTTGGCTCAGGCTCAGATAAAAAGTCTGTGCTGACTTAGCCCAGCTACTTTTTTCTTAAAGAAAAAAAGTGGACAGTTTTGGCAGGTGGCATTAGGAACTGGGACCAGCACACAGGACTGGTAAGCAGTGGTGTTAGTTCTCGTATTTCTCTGTTGTTTGATGGTGTTTGGGATCCTAAGGATATTAGCTGGGATCTGTCTCTCAGTTGGTCATGATGTCTGGGCAGAAGCTGCAGGTGAAGCATAGGAGTAAATGTACGCAGGAGTTGAGCCCTGGTTCTGCCACCAACAAACCTGCCATCCAAGCTCTCTTACTTATAGGGAATGCCTGTGGGGCCTGGGGCTGGCCCGGGTTGGGATGTGCTGCGTTAAGAGAGGACAGTGAGAATTTGGGGTTCACAGAGAAGGACAGGGCTGTCGTGGCAGCACCAGCACTCAGGTTAATGGGACATCCTTGTCTTACACATGGGTGGAGATGAGCTGGGATCTGTTGGATGCTGCAGCATCCTGCGCCGAGGAGCAGTGTAGGATCAGTGAGAAGTGCAATGCTCCAGGAAATACTGGGGCTTAAGGAGCTGTCTTTCCATTGCCATTTTAGGAGCTTTTGGTCAGGCACTGTCCAGGGAAGGAAAGTTGCTTCCAAGGTTAACTGAAAGCTTTTCTAAATACATCCTAAAGTGTGCGAATTCCTGATATAAGAGAGCTGATACTCCTGCCTTTGGTTCGTTGTCTCAATGAAGGTAGCAGGGTTGAGGAAGATGAGTAGGGCTTACCCTGATCGTAAGATTATTTTAAAACAACAGCTAGAGCTAGTTAAGGATGATCTCCCTTAACTTTATCTGCCAGGGTCTGAGGGCTTTGTTTCTCTGCTCCAGATGCAGATGCATCGCAAGCACCTAAGACACTGCAAAGAGCACATCACCTTGCACCCCTTCAGTTGTAGTTACAGCATCAGCTGCTGGAGAAGCACTGAACCTTGGATACTTGTCGTGGCAAGCTACAAGCTCTCAGGGTTCACCTTGTTGGTCAAAATCAGGCCATCAAAGTGATGAGGAAGGGCCAGTACGAGTAATGCAAACTTCTGAAGCACTGGCCTGCCTCAGGCCCTGCTTGATTCAAAGGTCTTGAGGAGTACAAAGTGCTCACATGTATATTGTTTAAAATATACGTGTTGCTTTTGTTTAATGAAAAATATTGATTAATCCTGGATCTTCCAAATATTATGAGTTAAATGGAAGTAACATTTG
>NW_008824676.1:3911424-3916402 GCF_000699105.1 Pygoscelis adeliae
CTGTCTTGCCTCCTTTTGTCTCTTTGTGGTACTGCTGTGGTGGTTTATTTAAAGGAACAAAGCTCTCATTTCCTTTCCTTCTTCAAGACAGCAGTCTTGAATCTTAGCTAGTGCAGCCTGAAGGGTGACTTGCTGCTCAACTCATTTTCCCTGTGAAGAATTAGAGCAGTGCAATGTCTGTAGATGTTGTGTTTCAAAAGACTCTGATAGAGATGTGCAAAAGGAGAATAGTCTTCTAAGCTCTAATTTTGGTTCCCGCTACAGATTTGGTACTACGTCCGTCCATTCGATGTTTTATTATAAAACCCCCAAATCTCAAGTTTTAGTTTCTTTCTACACAGTCAGGTGCTGATATCCCCAAAATAAAGTGCATCCTTGCAGTGAAGCTTTGTTGATGTATGGTGATATCCTCATCAAGACATTTTTGAGGATTTTTACCACTGAATGTAAACTACAAAGAAAAGAACTTTTTTTTCCTGTGTGTCCTCTCTCATGAAGTTTTTGGTCAATGGAATTCAGAGATCAAGTGTCTTTCTTGTATATTTTCTTCTTTCAGTCTATGGATTGTTTAAATGTTGTAAATTAATTCAAACAATTAGTAAAAACTAAACTCTCCAGCTGTCAGAGATGCTGTATATTGATTGATATGGAACTGGAAAGGAGTATCTTATGACTTTTAAAATGTAAAGCTTATGCGATGTTTATATGCTCTTCCATTTCCTATGAATTGAGACAAGATACAAACAAGAATGTTTGTGCCAAAGTTTGTGACAAGCCCTCTTTCTGGCAATTGAGCAAACTTTATGTATAAATAGTGTGCTTTTATATTAAGAAAATAGCTCATGTA
Organism: Pygoscelis adeliae; assembly: GCF_000699105.1. Taxonomy (NCBI): domain Eukaryota; kingdom Metazoa; phylum Chordata; class Aves; order Sphenisciformes; family Spheniscidae; genus Pygoscelis; species Pygoscelis adeliae. Next base: position 3,912,272 of record NW_008824676.1, read on the forward strand.
ACTTAATAGTATTGCAACTGGGAGAGGGGTTTGATAAACTGTAAATACAGTTATTTTATTTTTTGTACATTTTTAAGAAGGAAAAAAATAAATATTCCTATGTATGAGATAATATTTCTGTTGCTGTGGTGTGTATTACTACATACTGGGGATTGAGTTCCTACTTCTGAGCCCAGAAAACTTTTCAAAAAGAAGAAAATAGAAATTCATTATACTGAGAAAACAAGAACAGAGACTGAAAAAAATAATCACCAAAACATGGATTCAATGACTAGCCTGGTAGACGGGCGGGGAGAGCAGTGGATATTGTCTACCTGGACTTCAGTAAGGCCTTTGACACTGTCTCCCGTAAGATCCTCACAGAGAAGCTGTACAGGCTGGATGAGCAGGCAGTGAAGTGGATTGAAGACTGCCTGAACGGCTGGGCCCAGAGGGTGGTGATCAGTGGCATGAAGTCTAGTTGGAGGCCAATGACTAGCAGTGTACCCCAGGGGTCAATAGCAGGTCCAGTCCTGTTCAATATCTTCATTAATGGCCTGGATGATGGGGCAGTGTGTACCCTCAGCAAGTTTGTTGATGACATAAAACCGGGAGGAGTGGCTGATATGCCAGAGGGTCGTGCTGCCATCCAGAGGAACCTCAACAGTCTGGAGAAATGGGCCGACACGAACCTCATGAAGTTCGACAAGGGGAAGTGCAAAGTCCTGCACCTGGGGAGGAACAACCCCATGCACCAGTATATGCTGGGGGCTGCCCAGCTGGAAAGCAGCTTGGCAGAAAAGGACCTGGGAGTCCTGGTGGACACCAGGTTGAACCAATGTGCCCTGGCAGCAAAGGCAGCTGATGGTATCCTGGGCTGCATTAGACAAAGCATTGCGAGCAGGCCAAGGGAGGTGACTTTTATTCAGTGCTGGTGAGGCCACACCTGGAGTCCTGTGCCCAGTTCTGGGCTCTGCAGTACAAGGGACACATGGACATACTGGAGAGAGTCCAGCAAAGGGCCACTAACCTAATGAAGGGATGCAAGCACCTCTCCTATGAGGACAGGCTGAGAGAGCTGGGACTGCTCGGCCTGGAGAAGAGAAGGCTCTGGAGAGGTATTATCAGTGTGTACAAATACCTGAAGGGAGGGTGCAAAGAGGTCGGAGCCAGGCTCTTTTCAGTGGTGCCCAGTGACAGGACCAGAGGCAATGGGCATACACTGAAATGCAGGAGGTTCCCTCTGAACATGAGGAAACGCTTTTTTACTGCGAGGGTGACCAAGCACTGGCACAGGTTGTCCAGAGAGGTTGTGGAGTTTCCATCCTTGGAGATATTTAAAAGCTGCCTGGACATGGTCCTGGGCAACCGTCTTTAGGTGGCCCTGCTTGAGCAAGGGGGTTGGACCAGATGACCTCCAGGGGTTCCTTCCAACCTCAACCATTCTGTGATTCTGTGACACATTGGAGTGTTCTGGGAACCCAGCTGGAAGTGCTGGCAGTAACACCTTTGTGAGTCCAGGGCACCTGGGATGAGATCCTTACCCACATCTGATCCTGCTGTGCCCTGCGTGCCCAAAGCACTGAAGCATACCTGGCCATGCGTCTTGCAGTAAAACATTTTCATCAACCATTTTATTCTCCACCAGCTGACTTTGTCTTTTCAAACAAGAATCCAGGGGTGAGAACATCTAAGTAAGTGGGAAATTGCTTGGGAAAGCATTTGCCTTGGCAAAGGGAGGCTGCCCAAGCAGTGGCATGGCAGCCCTGTCTTGCCGTGGGGTGGAGAAGTTCAGTGCTGCTGCCGAGGGCAAATCCTGAGTGGGACAAGCTGCCATATGAGAGCCAGCCCCTGAGATCTCCTCTCTTGTGTCAGGCAGAGACCATACCTGGGCAATGAGGAAAGAAGTTAATTCACCTGAAATGTCTTGGCCAGTGGAGTGTTGTCTCCAAGAGCCCAGCTTCCTCCAGCCCTTCCTCATCCCCATCCAAGAAAAACTCATCCAGTTGTGTCCAGCTCTAAGAGCCTTTTCACAGCCACCAAAGGTTTTAAAAAAAGGCTTTCTTTGTGTGCTTGGCATTTTCTAATAATTTGAAAAGTATTTGTCAGCTGTTTGTTTCTGATACAGCAGGAGAGCTATGCACTAAACACTCCGTAGCTTGGCGAGTATGACCGACTAACCAAGAGCAGAAGAGGTTTTCCTAGATGTACTGGAAACCAGAGAGACCCGTTCCCCTCCCACCACACAGTCTTTGCCCTGATGATGGTCTCCAGCGCAGCCCGTGTTCCCCCACCAGCCTGTCTGCAGTCGGCAACCGAGCTACAGCAGAAACCAAAAGCCACATGCATATAATGCCGTGTGTGTGTATATATATATGTATATATATGATGATGGCAGCTGTGGGACTGGCTGGAGGAAGGGGGGGCGGGGAACAAGCTCACAGCTCCAGGTGCCATCCCCGCCACCACAATTCCTCAGTCCAGCAGGTTTTGGGGAGTTTCTTGGGGACTTTGCCTGGACAAGCAGTTTGGGGTGAGCCAGGACCAGCTCCCGTGGGTCTCTTTAAAGTAATCACCTTTCCTGGGCACTGCCTGCGATAGCGGTTTAATCGTGTTCTGTAGAAAGTCATTTTACTGAGTGGCTTTTAAAATGCGAATGCTTTAACAGCTGGGTGGTTGGAAGTGCTCTGTCTGCGAGGCCGTGGAGGAGCGAGGAGAAGCGTGTTGGCTGATGGGAACCGCTGCACCCACACCGTGCTCAAAGGCCAGGCCGTTTCTGGCATGGCTGAGCGAGCGTTTAGCAAGGTGACTGACAAGGTCTTTAAGAAAAACTGACCCTCTCCTAGGAGAGGGGAGCAAAACACACCTCCTTTAGCTCATGACCGAATCTTTAGGGGACTCAATGGGGCAGCAAAGCTGTGTTGTTCAGCACCTTTCCAAGCTCTCAGCTCGATTCATGCTGTCAAAACCAGTGACTGACTCCAGAGAGTGCTCTTTCCCAGACGGGGCCAGACCCAGGACTCACAAGCTGGTGAACTGCAGGGTCTCAGGTTCCTTCCTCCCCGAAGTGGTGGGAGGGACAGTCCCAGGCTGCCAGGGTGCAACATGGGCTCGAGTGCCCGGTGGTGGCCATCACCTGAAGCCAGGCTCTTGCACTGGGAGCCTGTCCACACCCCTGTCTTAGGACAGAAGCCTTGGGTTTTGCACAGCAAGATGCATGGGCCAGCAAAGGTGGTAACTGGAGGATTTTAGCGTTCTGATGCAAATAAACACCTCCTTACAGTTCTGCCTTTTTTACTCCTTAATGCTAAATCATGTTATGGCCCTAATGGGAGGGTGAGGGGAATGTATGTCACAGGGACTCTGGCACGCTGGAAGCTCGTGTAATAAAGCCTGTTTGAAGGCGCACTGAGCACGCAGGGTACCTGGGCAATGGAACGGATGCTCCACCCAGGCTCCAGCCTGTTTCAAGCCCATATTAATGTGCAGTTCCACAAATAGTCTGGGGTTTTTTTTAGTCTCAAAAGGAAATCAATATTGGTTTCTGGTTCAAATCCAGAGGGATTTGAACTACTTTTAGCACCCTGGTGCTAATTCCAACTCCAAATTTGGGTGAGGAATTGGTTAGATGGTCGCATCCAGAGGGTAGTGGTCAACGGCTCAATGTCCAGATGGAGACTGGTGACGAGTGGCATCCCGCAGGGGTCCGTATTGGGACCTGTACTGTTTAATATCTTCATCAATGACATAGACAGTGGGATCGAGTGCACCCTCAGCAAGTTTGCAGATGACACCAAGCTGAGTGGTGCGGTCGACATGCCAGAGGGATGGGATGCCATCCAGAGGGACCTGGACAAGCTCGAGAAGTGGGCCTGTGTGAACCTCATGAGGTTTAGCAAGGCCAAGTGCAAGGTCCTGCACCTGGGTCGGGGCAACCCCTGGTATCAATACAGGCTGGGGGATGAAGGGATTGAGAGCAGCCTTGCCCAGAAGGACTTTGGGGTACTGGTGGATGAAAAGCTGGACATGAGCCAGCAATGTGTACTCGCAGCCCAGAAGGCCAGTCGCATCCTGGGCTGCATGAAAAGAAGCATGGCCAGCAGGTCGAGGGAGGTGATTCTGCCCCTCTACTCTGCTCTGGTGAGACCCCAC
>NW_008824676.1:3916827-3924842 GCF_000699105.1 Pygoscelis adeliae
CCGTGCTCATTGCGGGGGGGGGGGGGTTGGACTAGGTGACCTTTAGAGGTCCCTTCCAACCCAAACTATTCTATGATTCTATGAAATTTAACCCAGGTAAAAGTTTGAGGAGCTTAAGGAGGACAGGAGCGCAAGCCAGCCCCCTCCAGAGCTTGGCTGAGGCTGGCAGGAGCCCCTGCTGCAACAGGCTCTGCTGCTGCCCCACGAGCCGCGTCTCAGAGCAACTAACCACAGCTACCACCCTACCAACCCATGGTCCCTCCCCACAGCCTGCCCCCCTGATGGTGTGCTAGTCATTCAGGGATAAAAAAATGCCCTAAACCTGGAGAGGGATTTATCTATGGCAGGAAAAGCTTCCATCAGCCAACTAAGCTGGCCTTTCCAGCTGCGGAGGACCAGGGCTCTCAGCCTTGTGCTGTCCCTCCTTTGCTTTTATAAACCACTCTGCCTTATCTCGCCCCGTGCCCTGCTGCTGGCTTTAGCCACTGGATGAGAAAGTGTATTAGCAGTGGAGAGCCCAGCTGGCTGCAACGTGCCGGCACAGCACCCATGCTTGGCTTAAGCCCTTGCTAAGCCCTCCAAATTGGCTTGCCTGGCTGCTGCCCCTTTGTCCGTGGCGGTGAGCGGGCCGGGGGCTGTGAGGACAGCAGGCAAAGGCTTCTCCGAGGTTTGCTCACCAGACCATGGGGCTACATGAGGCTTTAAGGCTCTGGTGTGAAGGGAGTAACGGCACATGGCACATCGTAGCTAGCTGCAGCAGAATATTTATTGGTAGGAAAGAACATTTAGGGGATTTCAGTAGGAGAATTTGTTTGAACCGTCGGTATCCACCATACATTGGTTTTCATCAAGATTGTTCAAGGTTACATATTTATATAAGAAAACAAAATAATTCATATTTAGGTGCAATCAGTAATTCCAGTATGAAAAAGCACCATGTCACAAAACAGTTTACAATACAAAAGTCTTCAAAATCTAACATTTAAAAACAATATTTGTTCAACAGTAATAACAATACAGTAAAAAAATTCTTATTTCCCTTCAAACAATACTGCTTATATATTTTGGCACTGAAAAAAAAACTATCACAAACGCGCCTTTTTAACCACACAATGCTGTTTTGTGTCTATATAACAAGGAAAAACATGCTTTTGAAGTCAGTCATTTTGCCAGGTGCAGTTTGAACTACTTTCTCCATTAAAAAGAAAAAGACTAAAAGAAAAAAAAACTCCTAAGCTGCAGCATGTCTTGTCTTTTGGCCCAGGACACAATCTGGAGAAGCATCTCTCAGACTCAATCTGTTGAGTAAGTCAGCCCTGCCTGAAAGGCTGGACCCGAGCCCCTCTTCCCTCTCCAAACCTGACAAGAAATGTAGACCTAAGCCTCCCAAATGGTCCCGTCTTTTAGGGACTGACCCCAAGTTCTCGCTATATTAAACACTCCAATAAGATTCTGACCCGAACTTGCCGCTCAGGCTCTTCTTTTCCTTAATTGCTTAATTCCTCAAAGTTTTAGTTAATTTTAAAATCACTTGCGCAAATGGTCTTAAAATGTGAACCCATCGTTTTTGTACTGGTATAGCCAGCAGTCCCAAGGAAAACCGAGCGTGCGCATGGGTGAGCTAAGGGATAAGGAAGCCTGATGCTGGGGCCAGCGGGGTGCTGCAAGCGGGACCCCCTGGCCGGGTCTCCTCCTGGGGCCGGGACTGGCACATAGCACGGGAGCGGGAAGTTTGAGTCTGAGAGAAGGAAAGACAGAAAACTAGAATTTTCAGGAAGAATTAAGTTTCCGCTCAAAACTGACCCCTATTAAAGCGAGAACACAGATACTATGCTCCGGGTGAACCACCGGTGCCTGTGCACAGCTATGATGGCCCTCAAAAAAGGCTGATTCTAGTGAACATGCAGTCCTTGATGCTATCTCTAAAAGCTGTACAATAACAAAAAAATAATCATTTAAAATAGTTTTTACATCTTACATCAAAGATGCCACTACGAAAACACAATAGTATCACACATTAGTACAGTCTTAAAAATGCAAACCAACGCTGGTAAGACTCCCATACATTCTGCATATCATATGTACAGAAGAGAACAGCTTCTCGAGAGGAGAGGGCAGTCGTAGAGAGATAATCTTCTGTTGTTTTTCTGAGTACATTGCATAATACAAATACATTATCAGCATAAGAAAACTTTACTCCAACACTAAAAGTTCAAGAAAGGTCCTAACTGGAAGTTGATAGCAGGGGGAGCGGTGCGCGTGCTGGGGGGCACAAAACACATACACAACCCTCCGCCAAATTCTCCGTCTCCTCCGATGGCCCTATCATCTACTTCCATTTTACTGGGTAGGTTTAATGCGTTGCTCTGTGGGTACACGCTCCCAAAGCATGCAACAGCACAGGGACAAATCCCGAGAGCTGCCCTCAGTCTTCCTGAAGGCAGCTCACCTCTAGATGTCCTTTCCGTGGGCTTTGCCTGGCGGAGAACTGGCTGGAGACTCAGAATATCACCAGATGAGCTTACAACAGCATTGGGGGGAAAAATTAACACATCACGATAGCTATAGGCAACTACACGCAGGACACTAGCTATTCTAGACAGCCATAAGAAAATTATGTGGACCAAATTAATTTTAATTCATAGTTGTCCCTCCTTTCTGAGTTGTAAAAGTCTTCCTTAGGATATGTAGGTTTGCTTACAAAGCATTCATCTAGAGAGGTATCTAAATTTGCCAAGACACAGGATGTGCTGAACTCCATGCTGCTGTAGTTAGTCTGCCCGTGGTAGCTTATTTAAAGTTAGATTTGATATCTGTACTCTACGCTGCAATGTAGAAACAGCCTGAGGGAACAGAGATGAGAAAGCTCTCCCTATGGAATGGTCATGGACTTAAACGGGAACTGGGCGCTTGGATCCATTCAGCTTTTGGCCATGGTTTATCTCAATTTATTAGTCTCTACGGCATCAAAAATGTCTGCCCAAATCTACACAAACAAACATATAACTATTTACTTTTGCATCCATCATGTCATTCACTCGGCAATATTTAAAAATTGAAAGGTATCAAGTACTTCTGTCAGAAGAGGCCAATATTGGTCACCTCAGGTTCAAGAGCGAAATAGAACTGAACATACAAGTATTAACTACACGATTGCTCGGACGGAATTGAAGTGAGCAAGTGGATGAGATAAGCATATTGAAATGCAGCTCAATCTGTCTCCTTGTAGCAAATGTGCAGATAAAAATAATCCCTAACGTAATTAAGCACTTCATTTTTACTAGGCACAGTGAGCCCACCTCGCTAGTAATTACTCAGGCAGCTCTGCTCTTGGGATCATGGGGACTTTTGATAGCATATGAGCTAAGCGACTGGCAGGGCTGAATCTAAGAGGATCCAAAATAAATAAATAAATCACAAACACAACTAAAACATGAATAAGGAAATTAAACACAAAATACCAAAGAAACATGATCTTGTAGAGCATTCATATGACTAACATAGAGCACAATGTCTTTAGTAAGCTTCCTTAGATCCTTATCGGATTGAAACTCTGGTTTTGTTTTCTCTTTTTCTCCCAGATACTAATAAAAACTATTTGGTTGCCCTGGAAATGGGAATAAGCTAATGACAGGAAATAAAAGGGTGGTGGTGGCAAGGAACTGCGAGTTCTCCCCCAAACAACCACATAGGACCCATTAATCTTCTCTCTGAGTGCAGCCAATTAACAGCACAAATGAAGCTTAGAACTTAAGAAGATTTTCTCAGGTGGATTTACTAAACACCATCATCCTGTTCGGTGGGGGAACATGAGGCCAACCCTGAATACCGCTGAAACCCCTCCCTCCCCAGGGAGGAAAAAAACAGAGGTCACACCCTCAACACGTGTTTTCGACAGATGGTAGGAAGAGTTTCCGCCTGACATTACAGCGTCAAAATTATCTCTTGGTCCACAGCATCTGGGCGCTCCAGGCAGCACTGGGGCACCACACGCTGAATGGTGATGCATAGGACAATACTGCTCCTGCCTGCAAGAAATCAGCTCTCAGAATAAACCATGGAAGCGGAGAGTAAGCACCGTTCGGGTTCAGTCTGCAGTGCAACAACAAGCACATACACGATAATGAAAACCACATTGTTCCAGAGGTTCAGTGTGTTCTTGAAATGTTTAATACTGCCATTACTTAATAATAGGAAATAAATAGTGTGGTTGGCAAGGTACACACAGGGTGGCCAAAGGCTGGGAACCAAATCAGAAGCTGTTCCATCTAAGTGCATCAAGCCTGGCTCCTCCAGATGTCAAGGGCTGCTGTTTGTTATTCATTCACACAGGGGGTAGGGATGGCAACCGGGAGGTGGGCGCAAAGCCTCGGAGAGCCGGACACCCTGAGCACCTGCCCTGGGAAGGTGAGAACATCTTTGGTATAAGGTCAGGGCAAGAGGGGGAGATCTAAGACATGTCTCAGCTGCATAGTAAGTGAACACTATGGAGAGGGTGGCCATCGTGTGCTTCGAGATCTGGGAAGCACTCAGTGGGCTGAATAAGCTCAGATGACCATCTCTGTGGCAGGACCCAGAGTCCCCAGCCTCAGCACATGGTTATGTGGGGATGAAGCAGCCCAGGAGGTCCCATGGACTGGGCTGGTGCAGAGGAGCTATTCTGTGCTGACTATTGCTAAGGGGGTTTCACCTTGTGAATTCAGACCCTGATCTAAAGACAGTGATGTCTCTTACAGTTTTTCATTTCTCCAGCCTTTTCACATTGTTCACTACAAGCCAAGCTCTTTTTTGCCTTGTTTATTGTGCATTAATCAGCATTTTACACATGATAGCTTAATCCCAACTATACATATTAAAATAACACTTATGACCTGTGGGACCAATGAGGAAATCAAATCTGTACATTGCAAGAAGCTGCTCACATCTGGCCTTTCCAGCTGTTACTTGTTAAGATATGGAGAGTATATCTGAAAAGCTTTCTATCTTACCCTGTGAAAATCCTCACCCCTGAAACAACTTCTCAGTATGGATGATTTGGAAGCAACAGCAGCAAAAGCCAGGCTGGAGTAACGGGTGCTGTGAACTGAGACACCCATGGTAGCCAGGGATTGTTTCTGCAAGGGAAGAGGAGATTGACTTTGCGTCTGACCGATTGTTCTACTGCTCTGAATGCCAGAGGCACCTAACGGCTTCTGCAGCCCCTCAGCAATGGTCCTGATTTCTAGTGTCACTGCTTTCCATGCCAATTTACAAACCCTACTGCTTTTTTCCTCCATGTGCTTAAAACACAGCTGTTCTTCTCACCTTCACCAGCCTGCAAAATGGCACCTGGGTTTTGAGAATCAAACAGAGCTTTCCCTTCTTGTCTGTTGGGAAGAAAGTTCTTGCAGGCAACGTTTTGCTCTCAGTTACACTTAGGAAATGCCTTATGCTCCTCCTGGGAGCTGTTTGTTTGACTCCTAACTGGGGCACAGCAAACAGTTCTCTTGCTTATATGTAAGAAAGAGCGGAGTTATTCTACTCCTGCAGCTGCGTGTTCATGCTGAAGATATTTAAAAGTGTATTTTGTCAGTGCCTCTGACTGAATACATAGCAGACAGAGCTGCTCAGCTAGAAGGTGCCATTTCTGGTCTAGCCCTATCTCAGAGCACATCACACCACGAGTCTGACATATCACTGCTTTGTATCTTATCTGCCTACTGCACAGCCAATGGAAAACTCTGCATGCAGCTCCGAGCGGTGCTCAGCTGTCTGACACTTGCCAAGTTTCTCTGCATTTCTAAGCACAAGTTCTGCCTGCGATACCAAGGAAACCAACTTCCCCCACTTTAAGACTCCTACTTGAGATCCCACCCAGTAAGACATAGAGCAAAGAATGCATCCAAATGCTTGTGCAAAGAGCAGGTGAAATATTCTTCTCCACCGGTCTTGCGCCAGTTACCTGACACCTAACTCCTGAGCCCAAGGACTGCCTTGCCAGGAAACTGAGGGAGCACCATGAGAAAGACAAGAGGAGGTGCCGGCATAGCGGGTGTTCAGGAGGTCTTGTCCAGCCCTCCCCTCTGCTTGTTTCACTTGGTGCTTGTACACTAGGCTTCAAAAGGAAACTCTTTTGAAGGATGCCTCCTTTATCCTGACCATGCTATATTGCTATCATATTGCATCTTCACCAGTGTTGCTAAAAAAAAGAAGAGTTTTAAAAGAAGGGAGACAGCTGAGCTCAAGGCGTTCGTTCTGAGGTAGGAGATTCCCTCCCTACCGCCATGTGTCCCCAGGGACCTGCCAGTTGTCACCATGTTCCCCGGTTCACATGTACTGAGAGATGTACAGCCATGGCCATGTTCTCATCTCAGCTTAGTCTGCGGATTAGGGCTCAACATCAAGTTACCACAGTTCGCCAAGTTTCCATGAGTCAGCTGAGCTGAGGTTTCTGCCCATGTGTGCGCTTCCAGCCCACAGCAAATGCAAGGTAATGCGACTTAGCCTCGTCTGCAGTGAAAGAAAATTAAGCTATTGCACACTTGCCATCAGTGAAGAGACCACATGCTGAAAAGTCCTGGGGCTGAGCCCCCAGGGGCAGTTATTAAACCATGGGGACTTGGTCGTGTGTGACTACTTCTTGTGCTGGTGTGCAATACTTCTGCACATAGACCTCGTCCAGCTACAGACGTTACACGCTTCTGGCTTACTGTTTTAAGCAGGAGTGTCCAGAAAATGTGGAGGTCATGCTTTATACCAGAGAACAACAAAGGACAAAATGCCCCAACAATAAGATAAAAATCCTACGAGCTCCTAAGAACAGCAAGAGGAACAGCACAGCTCTGTGTACCTCAGGAACATCCACTGCTGTGAACTCACAGGACATCAAATAGTATTGAAACATTGATCTTTCTTCAGTCCCTCTCAAACCGTAAGTGCTCACAAAAACACATGCATGCTGGTTTTACAAGGGTTGTGTTCCCTTTTCCCTTCCCAAAGCACCCTAAACCAAAGACAGGCTGCTGCAGATCGCACAAGCCATAGTCTTCACTTCACATCATCTGGCCCAGGGTTTGGCAAGCTGACTGGGAATGCCGGATAAAAGAGACTGGCATTTTCCATGGATTCAGTCTACATGCCGGATGTACTCATTAATTCATTTGGACAACACGTGAGTGAAGGTTACCTCTTTCACATGCAACTAGTACTGGAGAATGCATCTACAGAATTGAGAGCTGATGTGAAATAGTATGTGCTGTCTACCATCCTTCCTGTATGGAAATACTGCTAATTGATTGCTTGAAAGTGTCTGACTTGCTGTGCTATTTTGTACAGGATAGGTCATTTTGTCTTCAAAAGGTTTATGAGGGCAGTTATGATTGCAAAGGCAAATGGCAGCAAAGCAGAAAATTCCAATCTGAGGCGCAACGCGCCACTGCTGTCCTGCTGATCTGAGGTCTGCAGATGCTCCTATCACAACTCCAGCTATGGATCACTTTTAAAGTACATGCAGAGGCAGAGAAAGAAAGCGATAGTTAATAATTTAAAACAATACCAATCATCAGTGGTAGTCAGGTAAAAGAATAACCTTAGTTCACTCTGTAAATGTTTATACAATAGTCTTATCTCCAGCTACGTCCTCTGCAGCTGTAGGCTAATTCTTATTCTTCCAGATTTTGTGAACTGTGGGAAGAATTACATCTCCGCTGGCCTGGGGTCATATTGCAGGTTGTGTTTTCAAACACATGTTGTACAATATTAACACATGAAGCAAGCCTGGCCCCAAAGCCACAAAACTACTGAGCAAAAACAGAGGCATTAGGTTCTGGGCCAGAAATATCTTATAAAACTAAAAAGATGGAATGCAGTTGCTTAAATAAAAGGCAATGTTTTGAAAGTTTCAGTCACATCCAACTGCTTTCACAATATTAAGAAGAAGATGGAACTGTAGAAGGTATCCAAGTCCACCTTCAGTAAATGCCAGCTCCTGTAGGTCTGGGCTGCTTTGGATCTGGGTGCCTGCACTGAGCCGGTAG
>NW_008824676.1:3924985-3929582 GCF_000699105.1 Pygoscelis adeliae
TGCCCAGCAGTCTGGCCAGGCTTGTCCTTCTGAAGAACAACCCTCAAAGCACTCAAGAGGGAACATGGCTTTCAATATACATGAGGTGATGGATACGGGAGAGATGGCCAGAACCTCCTCAGGCAAAGCAGAAAATTACCTTGAAGAAGGTAGGCACAGGCTCTCCTTTGAAGGGTTAGATTTGCGCACAGGATGTCTAATGAAGATTAGGGAGAAAGAGATAGGGAACATTTCCATCAACCGGAAGAATTAGTGCAAAATTTGCCAGTGATGCTTGTAACAGCTAAAAGCGCTAGGTATTGAAATCTGTTTGTGTCTGTGGTTGGGCCTCTTTCGCTTTCTCATTTTCCCACACACATCTCTGCTTGGTATTTTGATTAATATAATGGGAATATATCATCAACTGGATTTCTGTGATCATTTGAGACAAAGGTGTGTGCCTGAAGACATTTATTGAGTGTAATTAGCCACTCATAATAATTTTAGCACAACTGATTAGCAATGTTATTTTCAATTTATTTTTATTTTATTTTAATATGCTCTGCACTTCACACCTGGCAAAGCAAATGGTGTGGAAAAATTAAGTCTAGGATTTTTTCTCTCAGTTCTTGTACATGCTAGCTAGTGTTCAACAAAAAATTATTCATACTCAGCTACTTATTCATGACTTCTAATTAGTACTTGGCTAATCATCATCTGCAAAGTAGACTTATTTTACTTAGTTTATTTTAAATTAAGGCTACTGGGGATTAGCATCTACAAGGTCACTTGACAAAACGCCAACCTTGCCTGTCAGACAAAGGTTACTCTAACGAGCTCACGAATTCCCGACGCTGTGCACTGCCTACATGGGTACCTCTCCAACAGGATCACAGAGCAGACTTTAGCTAATGACAGATTAATGCCAATTTAGTCAGCATAATGCCTCCTGTTGCTAAAGCTTTTCCATTGCAGCAGTGCTTGTAAAGTCCCTAAGAAATCCCACGTATGTGTACTAGTTTTGCATACAGCAACTTTGACCAAAGGATAAAGTTTTGCAGCAGCAAATTTCAGAACTCCTGCATCTAGGTGAAAAGATAAACATTCAACATTTCTCTCAAGAGCTGATCTTTTTTTTTTGTTTTAATTTTTATATATATAAATATACCATAAAGCGTACCATTTCCTTGTTTCAGTACAGATTTTTCGAACTTTACTAAAACAAATGAAATAGAAATGCTACAATTTTACGTTTAAACCAAGTTTTGATGACAGCCTTCCCCTAAGGGCAGGTCCAGAAACTCCATTAGCTACGTGGAGAGAGACAAAAACACCCCCAAAACTTCATACTATGCAAGAACATTCAGAACAGCAGATGTGCCTCAGCTGGAGCTGCATGTCCATGAGTTCCTCATGTGAATGCCCACTCTCCTTAGTAGAAACTGCTTTATTACTAACCTGAAAATTTCACATTCAACATGTATCATCTCCCTTAAATTCATTGTCAAGACCCAGTTTTCTATATCTGTGTCTGCCTTTGCTGATCCCAAACGGCAAGAGGTATCATCAGTTGTGGATTTGGGGATCAGGATTGCAAATTGCTGAATTTTCAGACAAAGCCATGTGAAATCAACCGCTGTAAACCTAGGAAAAACTGCCCGTCTTTGTTTTTTCCCATCTCCTCACAACCTGGAAAATGTTCACAGCATTGAAACAATGAGGTGCAGGAGCAGGTGCACTTTCGTACTTCTTCCCGATCCTGTCTTTGACCTTAACTGGTGCCTCCTGGACAGGAGAGGAGGTTCCAGGTGAATCCTACCCCATCCATCACAACCCCTTTGGTTCAATCTCTACTACACTTTCAGGTCCTGCGGGTGAATACTCAGCCACTAAAGCAGCAATCTAAAAATCTGTCAGTGTGTCTTGCTGCCAAGGGTTTTGTTGTTGGTTTCCTCCTCAACGCGTGCTTTCCAAAACAGACACGTTAAAACAAAAAACAAAATGAAATCTTTAAAACAATGATAACACCACAATATCTGTTTAAAACAGTACTGCCCGTGCTCTGGACAAATTGTTAAGAGCAATTCAGCATTCTTATGATTAATCCACAACAAAAGAAGCTATAAGATGCCACAAAAGAAGGCATAATTGGCCATACAGAGGCAACACTACCATGAATGTTGTTTGGCAAGGAAAAAAAAAAGCAGATACATAATTCATCCAAAGAACGGGTTCAGAACTGCCCGGCGCTGCTGGGATCACACTGCAGGAGACGGACTATGGATGGATCACTCTTGGCGCCTCGGATGAACTCTTCCAGAGAGAGCTTTCCTAGAAAAGAAACACGTTTGCTTAGTGCACATGGTTGGTTGCAGCACACCTGCCAAACCTCTGGACAAGCGCAGTCGAAGGAAGCTGTGGGACCCCAAGGAAAATCCATGGGAAAGCAACCCGGTAACGCAAAGCCCTGCCTGCCTGCACCCCGCTGGCAGGCAGGGTGTCGCCCCGTGTGGGCAGGACACCCCAGCCACCCAGCACGAGGGCAGAGGTGGCCACCCTGGCATCTGGAGGGTGCCTACCATCACGGTTGGTGTCCATCTGGCGGAAGATCTTCTCTGTCCTCTTCTCTGGTGTTGACTCGTCTTCCGGCATCTTCATTACGGAAGAAACCATCTTATAGATTGCCTGTGTGATATGACAGGAGCAAAGAGCTGGTAAGAAACACATTATATTAATGCAGGGGTATGATTATCTCCTGGTGACAGAAATAGGCAGAAAATGTCCCGGGAACATCAGCTGGGACCTGCTCTCTGGATGCTAAAGGGAGTTGGGTGGCACCAGTACATGCAGCTGCCCTCTTCAGTGGGATGCTCATTTATGAAATACTGTGTTTCCTTATTTAGTCATGGTTGAACACAATCTGGGTTTGGACCGAGGTTACATTTTTCCTTATCAAAACAGTCTTTGGATGAATTTATCACTTGTACAGCACATTAGGCACTGGCAGCTCCCAGTGCCTGGGGAAACGGTGAGACCACTGAGGTCTTGTCCCACACTGTGGTGTGTCTCCATGCTTCGGCCACCCAGGCTCCGTCCTCACCACCCCCATCCCCTCACCCTGCGCCTTTGCTTCCTCCCATCTCCTTTCTCTCCCCCCTTGGTCAGCATCCTGCCCGTGGGGAGGGCAGTGACTCACTCCCTGCGTTTGCCGTGTCTCACTGATAATGAAGACTTGACCAGCAAGGAGGTGGCCTTTTCCTTGGAGACTGGTGTGCATACACAGCTAAAAAACCCCATTCACAATTCGTTCCACAAAGAGCAGATGTTCTGGTCCGACACGGCACTGGTGCCACCCATAGCTATTCTCTGCACAGACAAATCCATTACTCACGTATGGTATTAGCTGCCCCTAAAAGAGAGGTAATGTTAATTTTAAAACAAGGGTGAGTAGTTGTCTCTGAACTGGTTATCCAAACGTTGCCTGCAAATGGAGCATGCGGTACCAGTAAACAAGTTTTATGTGTCAGATACCTTTATGGTGCCACACAGCTGGGAGAACAGCAGCAGCCAGATGGCTGCAGGGTGGTGGCCTCGGGGGAGCCTCCCAGCCGTTTGGAAAGGCAGCACATCCCAGCCCAAGGCAGCGTTGCCCTCGTCTGACCAGCTCCTTCTGCTTCCCATTGCAGCTCGTTGGCCTCTGGCTGATGGGCGCTGCACTGGGCAGTCACTTTGCCCTCCAGCCCTGGTCTGTAGATGTGGATTGCTTTCTTCCACAGATTCAAATTCTTGTTTCACCCCCAACACAGCATCTGCAGCAGTCAGTTGATAACTTAGTGCAGACGTGATTGCTTTGGCTATTTGTTCTCCACTTTCTCCTGCTCTGGGATGGGGGGTCCTTGGCACAAGCCCAAGACCACTCACTGGATCTCCCCTCTCCCCTTTTCCCATTCATGAAGGCACTCTGCCTAGCACGCTCCCATCATCTGGCCCAGGGTCCCCAAAGGACGGCTCCAGGAACGTGACAGCACAGATTCACCAGCTGGAGGATGCCGCTAAGCAGCACAGACATTTTACACTCAGACTAAGGATCACACGCTTCCTCGGCCATCTTGCTGACTTCTCCTCTGTCAGCAGCTCATCTTTCACATCTCCTGGACTTTAAATAACTTAAAGAGTTACACCCTGAGAAAGGCATTTTTCTGTTTAATTAATTATCCATCGCTTATGCTCTGTGCAGTCAAACATCTGCTCCCTCAGTTATGTCACTAACACCATGGCCGTGGGTTTCCTGGTCTGCCCTCTGGTAAGTCTGTAACGCTGGCGACGGACCCGAGCAGGGGAACAGAGGGGAACATGTCAGCATGAACAGCTGCTGGCTGATTGGAAAAGTGGTGGGCACCCTTTTAATCATCATCATCGTCGTCATGATTTGCACTGCAGGAATGCCCAAAGGCTCCCAAGAGAATCTGGGTGCCAGAGTACTGGGCAGAGCCTCAGCACAGGCAGGGATGCTGTCCACACAACCGTGATCATCTGATAACCAGGAGAACAGAAGGGATGAACATGCAAGCACATGAACATAGGGATGAGGGAGCTGGGGGAAGGAGGGACTGGGGAA
>NW_008824676.1:3929614-3961199 GCF_000699105.1 Pygoscelis adeliae
TACACTTTCCTCATTCTCATCAGCATGCAAGGCTCGCAGGGGTCAGAGCAGAGACGAGGCTTATAAATCTGCCAATGTTTAAGCATCTTAAGCTGTCTGGCTTTTGTCTGGGGTAGGAAGAGAGGTGGAGGGGTCATTGCCTCACTCTGGGTGGGAGCATGGCAAAGCAGAGAATCTGTATTGAAAGTGTGGGAGGAATGCCCCGGACCGGGAGTGCAGGCGTGTTTACTCTGATCGAAGTAACCATAGTAAGAATATGCAGATTTTTGGGACAAAAAAAAAAGGCACTTCAAGATGACTTCATCCTACAGGGTCCTTTTCACAGAGGCATGTGAAGGGAATAACAGATGAGATATTCTAGGAAAGCCAGATGGGAATAACATAGTAAGCGTTCCTTTCATGCTGAAAATGGTTACTCTGGACAAATTCTTATGTCCTTACTCAGAAGTTCAGTGGGAAGTTTTCCCAAAGTAAAAGCCAGCTAAAGCTGATTAAGAATCTTGAGACTTGCCCCATATTAATTCAGTGCAGCTACACAGAGCTCTTTATTGCGTGTTTGAAAGAGCGAGCTTTCAAAGGAAGCTGGTTTAATGCGATAATTATTTGGAGCTGGGCTGTACTAACCCTGGGCTGTAATCTGGGACGGAAAGGCTGCAGGGGCTCCACTCCACATGGAGTACGACTCTGAGGCCTCACAACACTTGGGCTGAAAGCAGGAGAAGGTTTGGAGGTGGTTATCTATCAGCAGCCACCTGAGTCAGGGCAGCCTTTGCAGGTGGACTTCTGTCAGGAGGGCTCCTTACAGCTCGCTGGTGCCCCTGGATGCCACCAGGAAATTGTGCCTCCAGAGCCCTGTGTGCATCACTGGAGCGAGCACAGGCTCCAGCTTCATCTGAACTGGCTGGTTCCCTGCAGAGCTCTCCCCTTTGATTTTCCACCTGCATGTGGATGAGCGGCAATGGGTGATTTAGGGCAAATCTCACCCCTTTGCCCATTCGCACAGGTTTTGCTCCTGGGTGCTGGCTGCCACTGCTGCACTCGGGCCAGAAACCTTGGTGGGGGCTGCACTTTCCTGCTATATTTGGCAAAGTGTCAAAGAGCTCCTTAGGGTGATGGCAGCAATGACAGCACAAATTTTGAGGCAATCCTTTTTACTCTGTTGAAATAAATTTTTGACAGCTAAAAATCACATGAAGTGAATAATCGGCCTGAAAAAATTGCTTTCCTCTCAATCCCATGGGAATTTTTGACACTGTCTTTACTGAGAGCTATATCAGCTTCTGCTTCTTCCAATATCAGCTTCTGTTTCTTCCTGGCTTACAAATGAGCTAGCCCAGCAAGTGAAATGCAAGTGCTCTATTTGTACTAAACTGGAGGTGTTATTCTCACCTCTCAGCTCAGTATTCTTAAGATGCTTTATGACTCCACACGGTTAAAAAATGTACCCTTAGAACAAGGTTTCCATCTCTTATTTGAAGTCTTATTTTAAGAGACGCTCACCAAATATGTCCCATTTCAGCAAAGGGAACAAACACAAATCTTCCAGCTGGTTGGTGGCTATTTTTGAGTGGACTGGGCTATTTAGATTATAGGTAAACATATGGGAGACATCAAAAGCATTTCTAGAGCAGGAGAATCTGAGAGGATCTGTGGTGAGGTCTGTCAAGAGGTCAGGCTACGAAGCATCTTCCCACAGTACTTTGCAGATGTGCTATGCCTGGTAGGTGTAGCAGTGTCCCGTGGACCTTCTTTCATTAGGCTCTGCAATCGTTAGCTCGCCACTAAAGTCCTTCAAGTTATGTGATCCTCCAAACTGTGCAGCCAGCTGCATGTGGATGGCTCGTGTGTATCTCTAAGCAGGACTTTTTGGAGACTTGTCTAGGGGAAGCTCATGGGCAGGCATGGTGAGTCTGTGATAGACTATGCGTATGTGGTTAACAGCACTATGGTAAACGGAGCTTAAAGGAATGCAGGTTCTTTGCCCTCTAGCCCATCACTTTGCAGACAAAATGGGCTTCAAAAGGTGTTATGGACGATTCATATTCATCTCCTTGGCAGCTGGCCAGTTACTAGGTAGGGCTCCTGTGGGACATGAGCCATCTTAACCAGTAGCTCTGCTGTTTCAGTGCTGCTGCTGCTACCACTATTAACCACAAGCACCTTCTTGCAATGTTGAGCAAGAGTGCAACGCCTGCGTTGCCTGCAGTGGTGTTAGATTAGGCCAGAGCATGAGAAAGGAAATGCAAGTAACCATCAGCATAACAGTGAAAATCACTGCAGAGAGAGGACTTTCAAAGCACAAAGAAAAGCAGACTGAAAAAGAAGAAAAGCATGCCTTGCTCCTATGTTATTTAAGATACAGTAATCCCACAGTAATAGGGACAGTATTTTTCTGTGAAACTAAGACTTTTAGATTGATGGTGTTGCTTTTAGCGTTCATTTTGATGGGTTGTCTCATGCAAAATTCCCGATGAAAACATAATAAATCCTGCTATATCAATATGCAAAAGTATGCTAGATAAGGGACTTGTAATAGGTTCCTCTGAGACATATATCAGAGATATTACAGAGTTCTGTTTTTCACTATCAGAAAGATTGTGACGGCTGAGGGCCCCCAGGAAGACATTTGATACAGAATCCTGTCTTTCCATATTAAAAAATAATCATCTTCTGTAAATGAAAGTGATAGTTGTTAGCTGTTTTTTTATAAGTCTAATCACCCTACATCAAAAGAACCTCTCAATAAAGCAGGAAAATGTGCTCATCTACTTCAGTTTCACATATCAGCTGAACACGCTTCCAGATACTATGCAACAAATCCTACCCCCTCTGGGAGGAACTTCAGGTGACCAGTGCAATACAGGGAGATCACTACGACCATAAAAAACTGGAAGAAGAGAACAGGGTGAGATCTACAAGCACATTGCCTCATGGGAAGCTGATCACAGAAAGGGCAGCTTTTCTGACAGTAAAACTACTGATGGTCCATGGTGCAGAAATGACTGTTGGTCAGGCTTATTAGGCTGTTTACTTCCATAATCGATTTTTGTGTGGTCCCTCAAAACGTGGGGTGAGAGTAAATGAGAGAAAGCATCACTCAGTTGAGTTTCAGGTGTGATCTGAAAGGAAGAGAGAGCCATACCTCCCAAGAAGTGCAGTGGGAGGGCTGGAGTGCCAGGCTGAGGGCTGTACGCAGCCAAAGTGTTGCTCTGGGTTAGATGTACAAACTGACAAAATATTGCCGTACGCTGATCCCTAAGCTACAGATTCATTTGCAATAGGATCATGGTTGTAAAGGACAATGCTACAATTTGGTACCAACACAACTGTGAAGAGGAGGCAGAGCATTTCAGCCTCTAATCATGCTGGTGAGCAGATCTGGGGTAACGGGAAGAAGCTGATGGTTTTGCTGGTCTTTGCTTGGCTCGCTACAGAGAATCCAGCCACTGATGTTTTCATTAAATTTGACATGAATACATTTGTGGCATTGTTGTCCACATTTGTAAATCTTCTGGTCTGGGGCGTTTGTGCTGCCGTTCAGCACTGAGGCCTTCCCAGGCTACTCAACAGCAGCAAGGGGTCCTGTGGTCCCTGGGGCGTCTCCTCCTCCTGAGGAGCAGACGCTTGCTCGGGTTTGGCTCCTTGTGTTTGCTTTGTACTCTGTTGGTTCTTTTGGGATTCTCTTTGTTTTCTCATGAGGAGAAATACAGCTAGGAAAACAATAATCGATAGCCTGTTGACCCTACCCGGGGGAGAGGAAGATCTGTAAGGAACAGAGTATCTTCTAATGCAAATACTCCGTGGGGTTTGTCATGGCACAGAGGCAGGGAGGTCTCTGCATCTGAACGCAATCCTGCTCTTTAACTCAGACACAGGAACACAAAACACAATAAGTGAAAGACGACACAACAACCCTACATTTGCAACTGAGCTTTGTATCTGGTCTTGCTGAAGCAGTGCAAGTGCTGGTGTTACTGTTCGGAGGACATGAGAAGAGCCCTGGTAGCAAGACAAGTGCACCACACATTGGGCTGACTGCATTTGCCATCACAGCCTGTAATTTGTGTGCATTCCTTTCCCTTGATTTCCAGCACAAATAGAAATCTGAATAATACAGTACATAGTTAGCATTTCAAAATTTCCAGGGAAAGAAAGGATCTTGATAACAGGCTTTTTTTTTTTTTAAACTGTGCTGCATTATACAGGCTCAAGCTGTGTAAATACACCACCGTATCAAAAATGTTTTAAAGCTTTCAGCAGAGTGATGTGCCTCAGGGGTAAAAACATGTTAGAGGAAGCCAAAGTGAGGTGGGACTCCTACAAACACCACAAGAAAATGCATTCAAAGAAGCTGTGTATGGAATCATCGTCTACCCAGATAAGGTTTATCTATACTGGCAACTTAATATGAAGACAACTAGTATGATACTAAGTACACAGACCTTGCTGGAATTATGCAGACAGACATCTTTTAAAATATGTGAGCTGGTTCTCCATAACAACATGATTTCAAAATAGATTTATTTCTTATTGTGGAGTGAGCCTGCCTTCCTTAAAAGTACGCTATCTGGTTGATCTAAGATACCTACTTGGTCCAACTGTAATTAATTGAAATTAATTGACAGTGATTTCCCAGAGGACAGAATCACATTTATCAGAAGGTTTGTTGCTGTGCTCCTGCCCAACAGAACTCCCAAAGGAGAACTTCCCACGCAGCTTGTTGCTCAGGAAAAACTTGCAATGGATATCAAATGCTGTAGTTTGAATTGTGACATGACCTTTGCCAAATGAAATAACATTTTATGTTCAAGCAGTTATACAGAGAACCAAGAACATAAACCCCCAAATGCTGCCAAAGTTTTTAAATCATTGTCTCATCACAGCATTGCTTCATAATTTGCTTGGAAGGAGGGAGGCCAAGGGGTGCCTCTGAGCAGCACATACCTGCACGATTTCCAGCATCTCTGACTTACTGATGTAGCCATTCCCATCGAGGTCATACATGCTGAATGCCCACTTCAGCTTTTGCTCCAGTTTACCTCTCGATGTTACGCTCAAGGCTATGATGAATTCTCTGAAATCTATTGTTCCATCTCCATTGGCATCAAAAGTGCGGAATACATGTTCCGCAAACTTAGAAGCGTCCCCATAAGGGAAAAAGTTTCCATATATTTTTTTAAACTCCTCCATAGATAAATGTCCACTTGGACAGTCTCTCAAGAAGCCTTTGTACCACTCCTGGATCTCATGTTCTGTAAAGTCTGTACTTTCTAGCAAATCTTGCATGACTTCAGGGCGTAGTTTGCTGTTTTGCTTTCCCATATTGGTGTCAAAATATTAACTGCAGAGGAAAAACAAACACATATGAATTATTATTATTATTATTACTATTACTTAATAACTATTAGCTTGGAGGCTGTAGAAGAACAGTGTGCTGGATTCTGAGTTCTCTGATGATAGTTCACTCTTGGGAATCAATTGAAATTTTGGGCACTACTACAAGTATACCCTAAAAAAATTAACAAGCCTAATCTACATGTTGATTACATTGTCTTTTCACAGTCTGGAGAACTGTAATTACATTGAATTTATTGCCATCCTACTTTGCCTTTGAAATCATGAGCAATGGATATTGCAAGGTATAGCTGACCAGTAGCTGTGTGTTGCAGCGCACCCTCCATCCTGGTCACCCAATTGTCTCAAGGACCTGACCTGAATGAGATGATATACATTTTTTGGTACCTCTGGTGGAAACCAGGTCACTACAAAGGGTCTTGGGTTCACTTGGTCTTGCTCCAAAATGGGATCAAGGTGCATCTGCAGTGTACACTGAAACCAGGAGTTCCAAAGCCTTTCTAGATATATCTTTATAGCCAGAATCAAACAGAGCAACCCAGAAGTTGCCTCTCTTGTTTCGCATGGACCAATTCCCATTTTAGTTCAAAATGCAGATAAAATCTGAAAAGATTTTATCAATGGTGGATTCCCCCACCCCAAACTATTACTGTGTGTTTTAATTCTCCTTGAGCCAGAAATTGGATCTATTACTAAGTAATAGTAATCTGGGTGGTCACAGCTCTTTGAAAAAAAACTCTTTTAAAAAAAAAGAGGTGAAAAAAAGAAGTACCTAGACAACAAAATTGGAAATTCATTTCCCTTAAATTAACCATTAAGAAATATTATTGGATACAGCTTCTGTTAAATCACTTTAATTATATTTTATTTGAGACAAGTTGCTACATATCACATTGTGGAGCAGATTTACTAATGACTGATGCCCTTTGGGTTTAGAGTTTTGGAGCCTGAGTGTGTTGGCTCCAAAAGGCAACATCATCAGTTTTCCTGGAAGCTTAGCATTATACCTAAATTGTGGGAAGCTATTCTCTATTGACAGAAACCTGCCTGAGAATTTGTCATGTGAATGACAGTCACAACTAAAATCTGATGTATGGATAACTTA
The DNA here is from genome assembly GCF_000699105.1 of Pygoscelis adeliae. Lineage (NCBI taxonomy): Eukaryota > Metazoa > Chordata > Aves > Sphenisciformes > Spheniscidae > Pygoscelis > Pygoscelis adeliae. The sequence goes on from NW_008824676.1 coordinate 3,936,075, forward strand.
AGTAGAATTGCAAAAGAATTTATACAAGGCTCCCACACTGTTGTCAGAATGGAGTCCCTGGGCCACAGAGATGGATTTATAAACGATGTCTGGAATGGCTAATGAGCATTCAATAAAATGTCCTTTCTAGACCAAGGTAATACTTGGATACTCAGAATAATACAGTATCATTACATGTCAGAAGCAGCTATTTAGAAATGTACTACCATTTGAAGCTAGTCTACAGTCTCTTCTATTTGGCACTGGGAAGAAGAAATTGAGACTCCCCCGGGTCGATGCTAATTGTTTCCCGTGGTGAGAAGCTCCCCTTCTCCCCAAGGTGAATTTGAACTCCCCAAGGCAGCTAGAGGACTGACTCCTTAATCTCCTGTGTTCTTGGACCAGAATGACCAAAAAGCTTTATTTCTCAAGGGTAAAATGGTGGGATCCATCCTGGATTTACCCGTGTCTCCACAGGATTCACTGATGTCTGTCTGGTAACTAGACGTCTAGTCTAAACTCGTTGCCTACATAGTTGATGGAGAATAGGCTCCCCTGTTCACAGACAGGAGGCTGAAAAGGGTGAGGAGTCCTGCCCTGTGGGAGCCTTCTCCATCTCCTGACCATTTCAGGGGCCTGGGCGACTATCTTGATTCAAACGATGTCTTTTCCTCCAAAGTGTCTCCAAAACACTTGGAAAGTGGAAGATGCCACCTCAAAGGTAATTTTTTCTTTTGCCTTTCCTCCTTTCATCCTGATCAAAATATACTGTACAGTTTTTAAGTAATCCAAGCTCTTAATACCCTGAAAATAGCAAAAAAGTCCCTGTTTTATAGGCCCGGTCCAACAGCTGCTGAGGCAGCTGAAGGTTGCGTTGCCTTCAGTGGGTGTTGGACGGGGTCCATAATAAACAACCTGGGAATTAGCTGAGTGAATGGATTACATTAGGGCAGCCAGGCAGGCTTATGTTGGGCAAAACAACGTGAGCAGGGTCTGTCAGCAGAATGAAAAAGCAACTGGACAAGTGAAGTGGCCAGGCTTAGTTTAGAGCAGCACCAGTTTAATAAAAAACAAACCATTAAAATCCCCAGAGTCGGTAGCAGCTACCCACACCCATGGTCAGCAGCTATTCTGCAGCCCCAGGGGCTGCACTCTTTTCAGATCATTAGAGTAGAAAGGGAAGATCTCTGACTAACATGCAAGCCATCTGTGGTGGGAGTGAGCTGGCCCTAGCGATATAATCTCTGACTGCTTTTTAATATCTCAAACATTTGAAAATGCAAAACTTGGCTTGCACACTTCCAGTCCAGAGTCTTTTGAAAAATAAAATAGTGAGGTAACATGAAGGCAGTGGCCTGCAAGAGGTAGCCAATAAGAATGTGTTTCAGTCCAAAAAATGATGCCTTTATAGCTGCACATGGCTGCAGGTGCAACATATTTTTACAAATAATAAAAAAATACAGAACAGCAGGACACACTGCATTGCATTGGTAGGAGCAAAACATCACAATCAGAAAAAATCTATGTTCTCCAGGCACAGAAGGAGAGCTAACCATATGTGACTTGCAGTAAGGGGTTGAAATTCACAGCTGCTGTGATGCCAGCCAATGCAGTCAAAACCGGTACGATTATTTCTGAGTCCACTTGTGGTGAATTTGTATCATGTTCTTTGCCCTCCAGATTGTTCCTTATTAATAGGTGGTGTTCTAGAAACCATAACGATGGGATTTATTGTGCCCATTCTATCAACAACAGATCACAATGCTTTTGCAGTCCAAGTACAGAAAATCCTTGAAGACACTTGAAGATCCTTATAACCACTTCATACACGGCTGCCTGCCTCTTCAGGATAGATTAGATTATGGGCAGAGTACAGTGAGCTAAGAGAATGTCAGCTAACAATGACAGCAATAAATGCACAGAATGAAATAAAATTGGATCTGATTTTCAGCATTTTTTTCACACTTTATGACCTCTGTAGATCTTTCAAATTTCTAATAAAAGATTAAATGTTAAAAATACAGCAAGTAAATAGTGAATAGCAATTGCAGTGGCAAAGTAAAATATTGACAGTACTGAGAAATGATGTTGTAGGTATACAAACCAAAGACAAATTAAGTGTTTAATGATTATGTTTAATTGCATTTCTACAATTTCTTCCTCTGATACAATGGTGTTAGACATAATATATATGAATGACTTCCTATGAGGGACAACATGACATACAAAAATATTAAGGTCTTAATTCTGAAGGCAATATTGTTTGGTAAAAGAATGTGATGTGTTTATGGCTTGAAGGGTTGATACCATTTCAGCCAACAACTACAGAAGATCAGAAAGGAAAGCATTGCTGCTGTGTGGTTGCTATGAGAAGAATCTCTGCTCACTGATTATTCTAGGAAATGTCATAGGCGCTGCTCCATAAAGTAAATACTTAGAGCTTATTCTAATCAGGTCTAGGTGTGGAGTTTTTAAGATGAGACTGAAGACAGAGCTTTTTCACAGACAACAGGCTGTGACAATTCAACATCTAAGAGAATAAATAAGTGAAGTAGTGACTGACACCACACCAACTGACTTTCCCTGCAGTGCAGTATATTGTGTGCAGACAGGACATCGATGCTGTTATATCCTTCTCCTCAAATAGGGAGAACTGACTGGACAGAAAGGCAATCAACACTTACCCTATCATGTGTCTCTTGTCAGCAGTTTGCTGCTGCTCACATACAATTGTTACCTCGATCTGAAACCTCAGGGTAAGACAAACATGCTGCCTGCTTAAGCAACAGCCTTGCAGGAGCTAGGAAGCCGCAGTAGCCAAGAGCATGCAGCTAACCCATTGCTGTGTGAATGCAATGCAAGCATCTAAACACATTTCCTTAAAAGAAATCAAATTTATTTTTTCTCTTGGGGGTTTGCTATAATAAACAAGTGCTAGCAACACGTATCTAACAATGCTCTTGCTCTTCAAACTTGACAACCAACATATAAAGACAAACTTTTCTTTTTTTTTTTGGTTGAGCTCAGTCCACCAAAGACAGCAAGACATCTTAATTTTGATTTAGGCTTAAACCTGGAGGAAAGGCCACTGTTGAGAAAAAGTAAATTGAGAAAGGGGCACTTGTCCAGGGGGAAGTGTTGCTCTAAAAATGAAGAATTTAAAATACTGAGTACTTTGTAGCTAACAGGGTACAAAGCACCTGGAAGGTGTAAAGAATCAGTTTGGAAGCAAGTCCTGCCTGATATATTTTCAGTGGGGATAGCAAGACAAATCACACCACAGGCTTGGCTACAGAGACCAACTGTGTAAAAATGAAGGCAGAAAACTTTTCAGAAAGAAGCGATGAAAGCTCCATTTTGTGATTTCAGTGTTATTCCACAATTTAAAATCAGAAAGCACTAGATAACAACACATGTGCTTTAGGGAACAATCTTTCAGCGGCAGAGAGGTCACACTGCACAACGCAGGAAGTCTTTTACACAGCCAGTTTATACAGTCCTAAAGCCACAGGATGCACACAGAGGTAGTTCTGGGGAATAGATGGAGAAAGTTTCACTAACACACCACTAAAGTGAGCAGGACGCTTCTCCAGCATAGCTGAGAGACAGCTGGATGATGGATATACCAGTACCAGCTTACTTGAGTAGTAGTATGGCTCTGTAATATTACAGAAAAGAGGGATGAACCACCTCATTATTATTTGTGTTCAGAAACTGCTGTTTCTTGCTTTCTTACACACACGGTCTGACCTGTTTCCAAGAAATAATCCACTTATGGGGGCAATGCTGTCTTTAACATTTCTAACACATAATTTGAGAATTTCCCTTAGAACAGCAATTGTGGGATTTCAATCTCTGCCGAGCAGCTGAAAAAGTTCTTGACGACTGCTGGAATGAGCCGGAGGCTGAGAGGGACAACAGCATCCCTCTGAACCAGCGCTGCTACCTGAGTCACGAGAAAGCAGTGCTCCCGGATGAGTCAGCCCTCTGTGGCAATGCCTAATGGCTTGTCTGTGGTACGAGTGCTTTCTGCAGCCCCTGTGGTTCTCCACTCACCGTCACCGACGACTCACTGTTGTTTTTCCTCCAGAGTAGCTGCTGATCGTTACAAAAACCTGGACATGTGGCAAGTAGACTCATATACACCATCTATCTCTCAAGCTGTCTACACATCTGGATGTGGCAGGCATCTCACCTTCTTTTGTGTCCTACCCACCAATAGTCATCAGCTGCCACTGCATACCAGCCTCCACAGTACAGCGTACAGGGCTCCCGCAAGCTAAATTCTCCTGCCGTCGCTTTCTGCTGCTCCTTCCAGTTACATTTCTGACTGTCACTGTGCAACTCCGCTCTGTCACAAGCTCGAAGAAGGGGTGCTGCTCTGTTCTGGTTGGCCAAACCGCTGGTTGACCAAACCTCTGGTTGACCAAACCTTGCAGCATGGCATCCCCTTACCCTGCGGTAAGGGGGGGATGTCAGGGGGAGACTACAGTGCATCTCAGAGCATGGGACTTGGCTGGGGATGTGTACCCAGGGCTTCCAGGCCAAAATTTTGCCTTTTTCTCACCACTGTTCGCAGTAAGAGCTACTCCGTTCCTTCTCTGCCAGCTGCTATCATTGCTGGGTAAAGCTTCAGATAGCAAAAACCAGTTCACCAGTTACAGCACGTGGCAGTCTGCAAATTCTGCTGTAATTTGTGATCCCATGTACACACATTTCCAGATGCATCTCTGGTTCCTCTTCATCCACGGCCTTGCAGAATGGGGGAAGGTATGTGCACTTACAGAAGTCAAGGCCTTGGTGAACACTTTCTGGTATAAAAGCCAAGTTTCCTTCATAAGGTCAGTTATTCCTTCAGGCTGTAATACTGCTAACTGCTGTACAAGCTATGTAATGAAATGTTTCAAAGCAGCAGCTATGTCAAATGACGTATTTTTTTCCCATCTGTGTATAGTGTTTCCCTGTGGCTGGAGCACCAATGTCGCCATGGCCTGATCATGAATGCAAACCCAACAGTAAATGTGGGCAGCGCACTGCTTGTCATCTTGTAGCTCTCCAGTGGGACTCAGGTGAGCGAGGCAGGAAAGTATGTTCAGTGATCTCTGCTGTGCCCCAGCACAGGGAAACTCTGTAATCGGTCACTGAGCTCCCGACGAGCAGGTCAGGCAGAGCGCTCTTCTTTCACACTGCTCTGATTTTGCCCTTCTGATGTTCACAAGCTCAGAGCCACCTCCAGCGCTGCTCTCCACCTTCCAGTCGGAAATTTCAGTGCCAGTGCAGAATCCCACTCGTGGGACATAGTGGTTTCTGTTAGAGCAGCAGCCGCGCTGGAAAGAATAACTTCTCAGGTTTTAGCCTCTCACCATGAAGTGCAAGCGCTACCTGGTCAGGAGATTTTTCTTCTTGGTTCTACAGAAAACTACCCCGCAGGCTTTTGGAAGCAGCCACTTTGTTTCCTTCTGGCCATTTCTAGTTTGTTTTCACACGTTCATTTGAGTAACCAGTGTGACAATGCTTGCCAAGAAAGGCTTTTGTTTAATTTTTTTAAAAACAGCATCTTTGAACATATTTTTGAAAGAAAACCAAACTTATTAAAAATCACAGAGGGACTTAGCAAAAAAAATAAATACACGCAGAGTAAAATTCTGAGCCTTGCCATCCTCAATTTATCTGCTTATATTGGCAAACAGCAAAAAAATGGATAAAATTCATGAGCAAGATTCATTAAAAAAATCTGACACTCTTATGAATATTCACAAGGAACAGCAGTAAACAGATTTGCAGTGCAGTGTAACAAGTACCCAAGGCCTGAAACATATACTACAGAGTAAAACTTCTGGCTAAAACTATAGGAGACATTGAAGAACAGGAAGGAAGGAAGGAAGAATAATGCAGAAATGAAGAGGAAAAAAAGAGAGGAAAAGGTGTTGATGGGATCATCATTCAGTATTTATGCTTTATTTGTCAATAGAAGGAACAGGGGATACATGTGCTGTCCAGTTACCCACTGGTATTTCATAACATGTTCGTCACAATAAATTTCGCTCATTTTGTATTAGGGTCTTAGTCTGATTCCAGGATCCTGACGCTGGAATCCTAACCCTGCTGCAAGTTACTGTTTTGTTTTGTGTCACCTTCCTGCTCCTGCAGCCCCCTTACTGGGGATCCTTCCCCTGCAAAATGTGCCCCGAATTCCTCCTTTGACAGTGCTTGTTCCATGCTTTCCTGCTACAGCCCCCAGGAGAAACTCAAGAGAAGAAATAAAAGTAAGACCTTTATAGCTCTGTGCTTTACTTGAGGTGGACAGTCCAAGCAGGAACAGCTGCACAGAGCTCATGTGTTTCAAACTTGGAGACTCTTATGGATATTTAACATCAAAAGCCCAGGCTCTTATCCCTTCAGATTTACCCTGGCAGAGAAATGCTACAGCTGCTCCACGTTGTCTCCTGTTTCTCTTTATCGTTAATTCCTTTGTGCATTTTAGCAATGAGGGCTGGCGTGGGGGTGGAGGAGGGACAAGCAGCAAAAAGGCAGTGCCCCTGTCAATAAATGCTAGTACATAACTACCAGGGTCTTCAGCATCAGTGGGTTAACTAGGTAACAGCCTAGTGTTTATCTTGTTACTCTCAGCAATGGCCATGGTCTTGGCTGGAATTGTTTTGAGACCAGTAAGCGGTGTTTTGGCCTTGAGCAGTGAAGGGGAGGATGCCCTCACACCCCCTCACCTCTGCATCAGCTTCAGCATCGTTGGGGCTTCCAGAGAAGGTCTCTGTTTCTAAAGTACTTCCTGTAAGACTGAGTGTGTGGGATGAGAAAGATGATTAGGCATGAGTATTTCTCATATTGGGAGCTGGCAGAAAAGAGCACGTTACGCGGATTTGCACAGCATGGCATATTGTGCGGTGACTCCTCTCGCATTCACAGTCGGTCCCTCTTTCCACCTTAAAGCCTTGCATTTAGGACTCAGAGCTTGTCTGTGAAACTGCTTCTAACTGAAACGTGGTGTACATCTGTCCACTGAAGAGGAGTGTCTCTGTATTTGCTTATGTAAGGGACTCTGTTCGCTCCACCTCCACTCACCAGATTTTGATTGCACGGGGGCATTGCCAGGTCTGTTCTTAAGCTACTGGTGATCAGCTACTTGCTGCTGCGTTGAGAGTGCGGCCGTTACACAGGGGAGGTGGATGTCACTCACCTTAGCACAAAATCTCTGCCACTTCAGACAGAGTGCACATAAGCATCTTCAGGAAGATTTTCTGCTCAATTAAGGTATAACCTCTGCCTCCACGGGGGGGCAGACAGGTAGTGAAGATGGCCAGAAAAGGGACTTCTGGAGCTACACATAAAACAATCAATGTTCCCAAACCCTACAGTGACCCTCCAAGGTGTGAGTGGGTGTAAATGAGAGCCCTGTGCTCCCCTGTGCACACGGAGGGGAGTCTGGACCTCCAGCCTTGCTCAGCGCCCTGGGCTTTGTCCGGAGTGCTTTGGGAGGTGATGCAGAGGACCACCACCCTACGAGCAGTATGAAAAATAATGCTGTAAGTGTTGGTCAGTCATTCCCCAGGGCCAACCAGCAAAGGCTTCACCCATCCAGAACAGCTTGAAAGTAACATTTTCCCTGCTTAGTGAAAAATAAGGAAATAAAAACCAGAAACCAGACAAGAAAGGGAAAACTCACACAGATTTGGTTATGCCTTCTTCCCAGACTCCCAAAGGGTCTCACTGTTTCATTTCATTTCTTCCTCATTCTTTAAGAGCTCCCAACAATAAAGGTCATGCCAATATTCACATGCTTTTTTGGTTCATAATCATTTGTTTGTGAAGAGTTGAGGAACAAGTTTACCATAGGCTTTGTAAGAAAAAAACAGTGATTTGTTCATTAATCCTGGGTAGAACCATCTAAGGTCTTTAAAATAACTAACTCTTTGTCTTGACAGACTTCAGATGACTCTTTTGGGAATTAGATATATATTTATATATTTGATTTCTTCAAACTCTATGGAAATAGTATTTTTGTAAAAGTATGTTTGCCTTTGCCTAATTTAGGATGATAAAGGGCAAGAGAGACTTTGCTAACACAGCACATTAGGACATCCACCCTCAGGAGGCTGCTTTTCCAGATTTTGTTGCATTCAACTGTTTCACTAAGCACAGGACATTTGCAGTATTTACAAACACAGGTGTTAAGCTGGCAAAATCTCTCAGCCGGTTCCAGCTAGAGGTGACTTTATCTAGCAGCGTCCTTTTGGAAGGAGACCATATATCGAGATCCGAATGACGGACATTTTCTGCAGTTATTGTGTCTCCTATTCTGAGAGCAACTTGGGAGCCTAAAGTTGCTTTGCTTAACAATGCCTTTCTGTACCATATTTCCTAAAATACTCAAGGTCACATTTTGCAAGTGCTCAGCACCCACAATTAAACTTGGGCTTCTCAAAAGAAACACATTTGGGAACCTCTGTAATAGGCAGATTCTCAAAAGAAACACATCTTCCATTTGGGCACCTGTATAATAGGCAGCTTCTCAGAAAGCATCTGTACCCAGTAAACTGAGATCTCCCAGATAATCGCACCACTTATTTTGGTACCTAACGAGGGCCTGAGTGCTTTAGAAAAGCCAGCCTTCCTACATGTCTGCGTCACTGCAGTTTGTCTTTATCCTGATACTCACATCTCCAGCTACATCAAATGTGGTTCATTCTCCTCTCTTCTGAAGTGTTTCTCTCCTTTGTGTAAGGCACTCACCGGTAGTAACATAATCTTCCCCAATGCACCCAAGCACACCAGTCATCAAACTCATCTAGAAGCAACTTTACCAGGCTTCTAATCTGTCCTACATCTTGTTTGGTCCTTTTATGTAACCATATATGCAATACCTTGGTGGAAGGTAGTGGAAACTAAAGCAGAAAGCTACTGTTGCACAAAGTAACATGAGAAGCTGATGTGAATTCATGATCTGGATTTTTTTATCTTTGTAAATAAATAGCATGTGACTCCCAAAGAGTGACATTCGTGCTTACTCTACCCTTAAAAAAAAATGTTAACAGATGGTCTCCTATCCCACAGCAGAGACTTGGTGTTGACAGATAAAATGAAAGCATGATATTGGAAAAAACAGAGCCATTAACTGGCAAACTAGGTATTTTAAAAGATGTTCTTATGATGGGAAAAGGAATGATGGTGGAGGTTCCTACCTGGAGAGTAACTGTGAGTTTTTGTTCCATATTGAAGAAATTTAGTGGAACTTTCTCTGGGAAAGTAGGCAACAGGACAGTGGGAGTGAGAGGTTCTGGCAGCCAGGACCAGAATCTTGCTAAGGAGATGGAAACAAAATGCACTAAGATAATGTCAGAGTTTACAAGTTCGTAAATATGAAGGTCCACACCAGGGATGATTTGTGGGTTTTGTAGGAATTTTTTAAAGCGGTTTTCAAAGAAGTTTCTAAACTGCAGATAAAGTGTTAATTTTCTCTTTCTGCATGTCTTATTTCTCAGAATTTTTATGTCCTTGAACTTGCAAAATGAGCCTGTGAATTACTGGCCCTGGAAGAACAGCACTGGGTGAATGTTTTTTCAGTAGAACCCATTTCCATCAGGTAATGCAGCTTAGCTGAAATCAAAATGTTTTGTGGAAATGTGTCACATTCAGGAAAACAAATTCTGGGAAAATGTCAGAATTGATCATTTCAACTATATCCTTTCCTTTTAATAAAGCAAAGTATTTTGGTGTGACTTAATCTTTTTATTAATTTTGTTTTGGCATTTATATTAGATGTTATTAATTTTAGCATTACAGTGGTTTTGACATTATTGAGAAAACAATTCATTGCCAATGAATTGAAATAACTGGGTGTTTCCAGACCATTTTTAACTTCCATCCCACCAGGAAATTTTGATGTTTTGTTCCAATTTGCAGTGAAAATAAATATAAATGTCAAAATTTCCTTTGGAATGGGAATTTCAGATTGTAACCAGCTCTAATCAACAACAAAGCCATCTGCTTTGTATTAATGACTTAGGGCAGCATGTAATGCTGCAGAACAGGGTGATATTCTACTGTTCAGCATTGCTCATGGAAGTCAATGACATATGGCAAGTTTCTTGCTCCTAGTTGTCTAAGAAAGTTTGAGGCTAGCCACTTTTACTTTATCCTTCATGCTGTCTTGCCAAATTCACAGAATTCATCATTCAAACCCAAGATTTTCCTGCGAATGTATGAGAAAATGTCCTGCCAGTGACATATGGCACAGCCTACAGCCCTTGCATCTGAAGGGAACTCGTAATTCCCAAATTACAGTGCAGAAAGCTACTTTCATTTTACAAAGGTTTTAAATTGATAATTTAAATAAAATATTTGTTCCATGATAAATGCCTATTTTTGAAAATTAATAGGAAGATAAATCTATTTGTTTTCAAAAGATAACTTCATCCAGATGAGTCATAATTTGAATTCTATTTGAGAAGTCATATTGATATGAAGGAAGTTAGCACCAACAAAATAAAATAACATTTTAATTCTGGTTTAAGACAATGTCTTTGTTATTTTTCCTGAAAGCTTTTCTCTGTTTTCACAGATATATTCTTCATGCTGCAGATAAGGTACAGGAAAACCACATAATTGCCCCCAAACTGGTCCAGTAATCCAGTCTGCTTGCTAAGGTTAGCCATGGACCCCAGTTCACTGTGCCCCCTGAAAAGTTTCCTGTGGGCAAGAATGCAGTTACCTTTGGTGATGACAGTATCTCCTCTTTTTCCTAACAATTTGATGATTACTCGAGCCACCTCAGGGTACCTGCTTCTCCCCACTCTGTGTGGGCAGCTGACCTGGGAGGGCTGGATCTGGGGGTGTACGACAGGCGTTAAATGTGGAGATACTGCTTTCTGTTCCCTCTGAGCTCTATGTGTACTAACCTGATGGGAAACTGAGCTTGGATAGGATCTATAAGGTTACTGGAAGAAGATTTTGATTTGTATTCATTTTGAAAGTCAGAATGACATCCAGTCCTGACAGCCTGCTGTGAAAAACACAGACCCGTGTCTTACCCGACGGCTATTTCATGCATTACACAGTGTGCTGCCTGATTTTAGAAATTACTCAACAGGAATGAATTTGGGAGTTTGAACAACATGGTAAAGGTCGGTAAGCAAACTCCCTTAAGAGGCATAGAAAAACATTTTACAAATTAAGTGCAAAAATAATTTGCTGTGCTTCTCTGTCTCTCTCTCACACACACATATAAACAAATGCTTGTATAATCTTTATGTTCTTACTATTACTTGTTATTAATAAGCAAAACCCTAGCAGTTCTTAATATTAAGCATAGGTAGTAGCCACTCATATAAACAATACTGTTTTACAAAGGAACCATTGTCATGGCATCTATCATATAGTCATAATACAGACTGTAGTAAAAAAATAAATTGTTTGCAAGAAGTCAACAGAAATTATCTACATGTTCATAGCTTTACACAAACTGCAATGAGGAATGTTGTATAAAAACTAGGACTGAATCTAGACTGAAAAATCTGAATTATCGGTTTGAAAAATTTTCTGCCATCACTGAAAATTTTCTGTAAATTCAACTAAGGCAAACTCCTCCACAAATGAATGGGTTAACAGCATTTCTGCCTTCACTATTAACATCCTCCAAGGAAGTAAACAAAGTTCATCAGATAACTGCTTTCAGACAAACTAACTATTTTTTTCTCATGTGAACAACAAACAATTTGTATTATTGTTGTAGAAAAGTAGAAGTGGCAGAACCAGAAAACTTCTTTCCAAAGTTTAACTTTAGGAAACCAGATTTTATCCAACATGGAACAAAAAGTCACTTTTTACCACTTCCTAGTGACTGTAAGTAAATAGAAATGCTGATCCTATTAACATGTTTTAGGCCATTTTACTTTTGCCTCTTTGCTGTTCTCAAGACATCAGTTTCTCTGAGATTTCTTGTACGTGACTTTTAGTGCCTCTCCCCACTTTTCACTTCCTAGGACTTTTATTTATTGTGTTATTGTATAAAACTTTGTTCTTTCTTTGATGTTTTATTTCTCTTTCTCCCTTATCTCCTACTTTTCACTACTATTTCTTAGCTCCCTAGAAAAACACCATCTCTCTTACTTTTTCTGTTATATTTGAAGAAGTCCATGTCATATAATTTCTCTTAAATTTTCTCTATTTCCTCTGTATTTCTGTTCCTACTATTAGCATTACCAAGTATTGGCATTTCCCACACCATACACCGTGTTGAAACAGTATCCTAACAATGAAATGTGTTCTGACCAAAGCAGCAGGGTTTGGAAACCTTGGAAGGAGATGGTCTATGGCTTAATCTCTGTGTCTCTTTCTCTAATTAAATAATCCAAAAGAAATAGGTAGGGAAGACTTATTCTGTATCTAATTCCTAGCAAATTATTACCATTTCATCCACCATACTTTCATCTTGCTGCTTTTGTCTTAATGATAGAGTACCAGTGCTGCTGTTATTAAGAGCAGTTTCTGAACTCTGAACATCATCACCCACGTTTGAGTAGAATTTCAGATTTTGATGATCTGATTCCTTTTCCTGGGAAACAATACTTTTCAGACATGGAAAGGAGCAGAAACGTATGTGAGTGTGTGAGATGCTGACTCTAATCAGCATTTTTTGCCTGTGGCTAATAGAAGATTCACCAGTTACATGATGGCCAATATTTCAGATCCGTTCAGCGACGTATGCTTTTATGTAATCATAATCTCACGGATAGAAATCTCTATCTCTGTCATTATTTGTCCCAGTTTCTTTTCTTGCTCTGTATGCCCCGCATGCCCCATTCATTCTACAGTAACCTCGTTCTTTCTACAGTAACCTTAACTTCTTGCATTTTCAGTATCATGCCTTATAAAAATAAAGGCCCTGTACTTGAAATGTCTCCCTCTCACTGCTTGCTACATATAGCTTTCAAGATGTCCTTAAAATATCTTCAGCTGACAATTCTGTCTTCCACATCATCTTCACCAGTAAGTTCAATCCCAACCCACTCCCTGGACACTCCACGCTTCCTCCCACTTCATGCATCAAATATTTCCTAATTCCTCAGCTACCAATGTTATGAAAACCAGTGAAGCTCCACTGCTTAGAAACAGGATGAACACTGAAGAATCAGCCTACTGTTTGTAAAGTGCCATATAAAATCACCATACAAATCACTTATTCAATAATAAAAGCACATTCTGTTCCACCAAACATGTCTCATATCTTAATGTTCTAACGACTCACTGGAAAGTCACTTAAATCAGAGAGCAACACAGAGATCCTCCTGTGAATTGCCAAAGGAATCCTCCAAGAAAGATTAAGAAATTGATAACTATGCAAATATATATAAAAAACTGATTTTCTGCTTGCTTATTCCTTATTAAAAGAAAGATGTTCCCCAGGAGACTTACTGCTTTTTAATGAATATTCTAGGAAAGGGAGCTATTCATGAAGAAACAGTAAATATTTCATTGCAAGGTGCTCTAAAATCTATTACTCAGTTAAATTAAAATAAGGATGTTTTCACATTAGTCTCCACAGGATGATAAAAGAGTCACTTATCACCAGTTTACCACCCAGCACTAGGTAAGATTAATTTGATCTCAATCTAAATGAAAGATGTAGCTATCATCATACCATGAACACAGTTCAAACCCACACATCGTTCATTCATTCGTGATCAGATGGGAACTGGTTTCAGCGATCTCATACTGATTTGTGAAACCTCCTATCACCATATCTTGTCATTCCTCTGATTTTTAAAAGGTTGGCAGTAAAGTTGGCTTTGGAGTTGGTTTTCAGGCACACAAAAAAAAAAAAAAAAAAAGAAAAACCCCACACAAAAATTTTGGGAGAAAGCCAAAATTTTCTTGGAAGTTTCCTTGATGAAGGAGTAGTAGTGGGATAGAGCAAAATCCTTGGTTTTGGCAGCAAACCTTTCTTCTGGCAACTTCATTAAAAAGCCATTCCACTTTATGAGTTATCGGCAAAGAGCTGGCATTTCTGAGCGTGACTGATGGTCCTCCCTGTGCTGACAAAATTAGAAACATCAATAATTCTTAGATTAATTGCTTAGAAAATTTCCAAACATTTCCTTATTTTTAGACCCTTGTTTTCTGCTGTGGTCAAAGCAGTAGAGGCCAAAGTTCAACTACATGTGCTTCACTTACACGACGGGATCCCTGTACTCAGTTTTATATGTGTGCAGAAACAAGTGTGCATTGGTGCTATGTGGGTGGGGGGTGTCCTATGGTGAGCCCCCAATTCCCAGTCCCTGAATAAATCCTGATTAATCTCACAGAGACCTGAAAGCAGTCTTCTTGGCCACGTATCTACATATCCTTCCAAAGGAGCAAAGGACATGGACATAATAAGGCCTCTAACGGGACTACCGGGGACCAGGAACGTTGAGTGCATGGAGGAGAATCCATGCCCCATGATGCTGGCTCAGCCATAATGAAGTTTTGCATGTGGCTAGCAAGTGGTAAAAAAACCTGTATTAACCAAGAGGTGAGGATCCATGTTGGCAGTGACATGGTCTGCTGGAGTCCTGGCACAACAGTTGTAGCCACCTCAAGCACAAAGCTGAAAGTTGGGGAGCTGCTGTGAAATAATGCAAGTCTCATCACTTAGATTTTCCCTGTTGCTCATGCAGGAAAATAAAAGGTCTTTCTGAACAAGTTTTGTGTACCCTTCTCCACCCACTGCTTAGATATGCATCTGGAAATCCAATAGTGGGTTTGCTTTCTGTCTGGAAAGCGCTCCTGGAAGGCCCCACATGCTGCCCCTTAGCAGGGTACCAGCAGGTAGTCCTCAATGGCACAAAGCTTGTGTGTCTTCACCCTCTTTTACACATGAAATGGATAGAAAAGGATAAATATTGCAGAACTGCATGAGAATGGTTAAAAATCACTGCTAAGAAGCTGTATTTGTGAAGAAAGGTCTTCACAAATCTTTTATTTGACCACCTAATGAGGTAAAAATAAATGGACTCTCAGAGGTACCTTAGTGGGTCAGACAAAGCAGTGAGCCCCAAGCTAAACATGGAAGAGAAACAGGTTGCCTGTAAATTAATCATTGTTAATGCACTAGAAACATGACAGAAAAGGGTAATTAGCACATTTGGAGCAGAGAGGGATATTAGTGGAGGGAGAGGTGGTCATTAACCTCTGTGGAGCAGGCAATAGGCAGTTAGCACCTGAAAAGCAGCAGATTAGCAAAAGTGTGGTGAGAGGTGTATTGCAGTGGGCCACGAACTGTGCCAAACCTGAGACCATGGTCTGTATTAGGCACCTCGAGCTCATTTTAAAGATTATATATAGGCCTTCTCTTCAGGAACAGGACTGCTAGGCCATTTTACAAAAGAACATTTTCCTAATCATGATTCTATGTCTCTGTACTTCTCAGTTGTCTGTGTGAGCTCATTCTGACTTGCAGACTTCATGCAGTCTCATCTTCTTCATTTTAAAGGAGGCAGATGATGCATTAGAAGATCTGTGTCATATCCGGTGACAAACGTGTCTGGAACCCCCTGATTTTGAAGACCTTGAGGGGCTTTGGCGAGGCCTGATTTCACCTGATGCTTCTTGGTTCTTGGGACAATTGACTTCTGCTGATGAACTGGGCAAGGTTGGAGGCTACTTGAAACCAAGTGGGAGACCTCAGGACAAAACTTATTTCCAGGTGTGACCTCATTCCAGCCCAGGCTGTAATTCTTTAATGATTTCTCCATGTAGATTCCAGCCTGTAACACTCACCAGTATACATCAAAGGTGCATTCTGCTTTTTCGCAGTATATAAACTAATCTAATAAAAATATTACCTCTCTTACAAATTTCTTATACTCTTAAACCATCATGGTGGTTTCACACTATATGGCAGATATATCCATGCACATGTGTATTCACTTGTCTAATTCCTGGTTGGTGACAATAAAGAATGGAGAAATGGAGAAGGCAACTCTTGAATGCTATAACAGGTCTAAACACAGACACCTCACAGCTAAGCAGATGCTCAGTTTTGCCAGCATCCTATCAGCTAAGAGGTTCGAGTTCTTCACCTATGCACACATGCAGGGGATTTTTTTCCTTCTGCCCCAAGATAGAAGGCAGAACTGGACTGCCTAGGCTAAACATGTAGCAACAACTTGAGGACATACCTCCAAATGCCCTCTGCACCAGGCAGCATGTGGGGCCTTACACTGGGCAGAGCATGGGCTGTCCAGCTCCCCTTGGAATCATGAGCATGGACATCCCACTATTTTACACATTTCACCTAGAATCCAATTTTACTATTTATTAAATAAATACCAGTCCTTTTAGGCACAGCTTTAAAGTGGGTCCAAAGTATACAAGGATGCTCAGGAAAGATCAGGCAGCTCAGGTTTATCATTAAATTATTTGTCCTTCAGAATATGCGTGAGATGCTCAAAGAAAGTAGCCTCTGTATGTAGCAGCTAGACTGGGGAAAAGGTGAAAGAAGTTACATTTTGGACAACAAAAAATCCTACATTCAACAGGGGTTTGATACAATGCCTAACTAGGATGATTCTGTCTCTCATTTCTGAGTCCTTCTATATGTATCTGCTGAATTACCAACTTACTAATGGTCACAGAGGTGAATGAACAGTTTGTTTAAATTTGTATAACCTTACTGTATTACATATACACACATTATACACAAAGCACAGACTGTTTTTTCCAATACTATTGCCAGATCTAACACACAAATTTAAGCAAAGCAAATAATTGATGTAAGGAGGGACAAAAATATCATCACTCAACTCAACAGTATGTTGTTTCCTAAAAAATACAACACATGAACTTTGAAAGTAGTCTCAAACAAAAAAAGCATTATTCTGTTGATTTTTTTTCTGCAGACGTCTATCTCAGCAGATTACCACTCTTGTCTCCATTGAATGGCCACTTGGGAAATCACATTTTTCATCTGGGAGTTCTGCAGCTCTTATATATTCCAAACCCATTCATTTACAAAGCTGAATTTGACTGAAAAATATCTAGAATATCTCATTCACAGAGGAAATTATGGCTCCTCAATGAGAAGATCTTCTAGAAACACACTGAGACCCTGCTGTCTGGTGCATTATAATCACCATGGAACAAGGATGTCTGCATGCATCTTATTATTTCTGAGAAAGACACATAGATTGGATTGTTCAAAATAGGAAGATCTCCAGATATTTCTTGAGATATTCACAGACCCATACTTAAGTAAATGGGCAAAGCTGCACTTGATGGGACAGTAATGCGTGTAAGTCCCCTTGTATGCTCACACACAGAAACACTCAAGCTATTCGGGGGGGGAGAGTTGTGGTGCGATGCAGGGGAGGTTCCACCAATTTGCAAGAGAAGGCTCTCTATACATTTGAGGAAGCACTGAATAAAAGGTTCAGGGGTGCACAGCTTTTGACCTGTAAGTAAATTCCCCCTCTCCAAAGCAATCTTCTTCTTTCACAAAGAGATCCCGTTCTTGAATTTCTGCAGCTAGTTTCCAAGGGGTGTCACAAAAATGAAGCATAAAGGAAAGGAACATCTCACTGCATGAATATATATGCTCTAATTTTATGAAAATAGGTGCAAGCTAGAAGAGTTGAGAGATGAAAACACAGATCACCCAAATTTCAACTTTTCCAACTATTTGACTTTGAAAATTCACCTCTATCTTTTCATGTAATATATGCATATGTACATGTATGAACTATATATATATAAAATATATATGTATATGTATGTGTGCCTATGTGTATATATATAACATTAGCTTAAATAATATAGAAAGATGGACAGACTTTCAAGCTGAATAAACAAGAGACCCCCTGATTAGGTTACCGGGTGGGTTAGTACAAACCAGAGTACACACCAGCATGTGCAGGCTGCAGAGGTGGGATGCCAGACTGAACTGTGAATGCCTTGAGGAGAGAACCAAATGGGTCCTTTAGATCTGCTGGACGGGACAGGTCTGAGGTCAGCCATCAGAGCTGCTTTGCACAGAACTGACTGCACCTTCACGCGACCTTGGCGCTGCAGGTCTGTTGAGTTGCTGCAGTGAGAGATGTGATCAGACATGCATGGAGTGTGAAGCACATGTTGGAAGCTGGGCACTTGCTTCTCTTCCATGACTGCAAACTAAAAATGTGCCTTTAAGTAAGGGATTGCCTAAAAATGTGCTGCCCACTGAATGGACCCTCTCCTGCTTCCTCTCCTGCTCCAGGGAGATTATGTTTCTGCTCTGTGTAGGTAACATTATTTCTATCCTACACCAACTCAGCCAGCCTAGGTAGCATGGTATTAAGCTTTCACCAAATTATTTAAAAAGTCTGCAGCATTAAACTACTGTTGTAGAAAAAATCAGTTCCTAAAGCCCAAAGCTCAAGCCGCCTATCAGCTGGACTCACTGCCACTAGGGAAATGACACTACCTCTGAGAAACAGGTGAATGGGAAGAAGTGTAGGAAAATGAGAGTTTTGGATAGAGGATAGTGCACTGTAGGCACGAAATAATGAGA
Source organism: Pygoscelis adeliae (assembly GCF_000699105.1). Classification (NCBI taxonomy): domain Eukaryota; kingdom Metazoa; phylum Chordata; class Aves; order Sphenisciformes; family Spheniscidae; genus Pygoscelis; species Pygoscelis adeliae. The sequence continues at coordinate 3,954,595 of NW_008824676.1, forward strand.
GGGGACACATTTAATTACATAGACTGCATAGACAAAAGCAGCTTTTACAGCAACAAAATGGATTGCAACAGGTGAATGGGAAGAAGTGTAGGAAAATGAGAGTTTTGGATAGAGGATAGTGCACTGTAGGCACGAAATAATGAGAGGGGACACATTTACGTAAAAACTAGAGAGGACACATTTAATTACATAGACTGCATAGACAAAAGCAGCTTTTACAGCAACAAAATGGATTGCAACTTAGCAAAACAATTGCATAGCCAAAAATAAAGGCAAAAACATGACAGCCAACCTTCATGTGGTCAAAGGAGAAGGGACTGTTGGGCAGCCAGCCTGCTTGCCGCCATGGCTGAGAGGCATGTCCATTGTTGGTCGGCTATTCCCCTGCCTGCCCAGAGGCAGCTGTGTGGTGGAGATGCTGTAAGCACTATGTAGTAGCAGGGATTGTGAGAAGCTGATATCCACTGACCACATCTCTCATTGTGGGACGTTCTTCAGCTATTGACCCTGATCTAGACTCCCTCTTTTGGCATCTCTGTTTCTATTTGGGGCTTCAGTGTGAATCCCATGCTGGATCTCCCTCCATAGCCTGTGCTCTGCTTTTGAGAGAAAGACAGCACTGTCCTTTGCCCTGGCTTGCAAAATCTTTAAATCAGTGTTCATCAGCATAATTGCTGCTGAGGTTATGGTCAGCTTAGTACATGAATAGCTTCAAGTTAGCAGCAGTACTAGCTAGAGCAAACTCCAACACCAAGAGGAGCCGGGCAACAACAGCAAAACAATGAAATCTCGTAACTCATCAAAAAAGTGATACCTAGCAGCTCCAAGTCAAGAAATACTAAAGAGTGAGTTAAACAGCATTGGACAAGAGCAACTCTCTTTAGAAGGGAATGGGAGAGCAGCCTGAATATGCAGATCTGAATTCACATCTCGGGAGCCACTCCTCTAGGGCATTCACCTTCCCAACACTTCTGTCCACCAAGGAAGTCTTTGATGAAGAGCTCAGGCACAGACCAACAAGACACAGATCCAAATAAGTTTAGACACTGAAAGTAAGAATGAAATGAGAGTTAGGGTCCCTCCATCCAAATGTGCTCAAGCCAGCCAAAAGTCTCTGCTTAGCAGCCATTTGTCCCTGGAAGTTTGCAGGCATCAGAGGTTGCCTTCTTACCACATTTCTTAGCATAAACCAAGTTACATACCAGTCCCAGTAGGACTTAGCACCTACCTCATACTTGATCTTTCTTATGATCCAGAAACTAGTTGTTCCTTTGGCCTGAGAGAGTCTAGTGGGGAGGCGTGCACAGGGAGATGCCAAGGCTCTCATGACATGCTGGGGTCACCACCATTTAGAGACAAAATGTTAAACTTAGGCAACCTTATATTTGGTTTTCTCTGTCCAGAAAGCTTTAATGAACAGATCTTCTATACTGTGACACATGTGGTAACGTTGTCTAAGTAAAGAGGAACAGACCAAGAACAGTCCATGAGAGACCTCGGGGACTGTATGTACTGCAGTCCTGCTGACTAAGCAATCTCCCAAGTAATTATGTCTCTCTTCACAAACCAGAAGTGCCACGATGTGGTGAAGAAGCTTCTTGCGAGGTCTCGTGTTTTAATAAATCCCAGAGGTTTCACTGCACAGTGGGGATGCTGAGAGTGTACCTACAGTCACAACACTTGGGCAGCTTACCAGGAGCTCTTTCAGGGCCTGTGCAGAATTCTGCTGGTGATGTACAAATACATGGAGAAAGGGGCCCTGGCTCAACAGCATTTATTTGGGTGGAAACCAGAGGGTTTGAAAGACATGCTCAGTCTTTTGGGGCCGCCGGTGGCCAGGACAAGAATTGGAAGCTCCTGGTATATTTTCTACAGCATGGTTTTCACCTACCTCTGACTACTGTTAATACCAATCTAATATTCAGTCTTTAAGATGTAAAGAAACTGGTTTCCTCACCTCTACTTAGAAGTTGTACATGAAATGCATGCTGGCATATATTAACTTCTGCTATTTTTCTCTAGGAAAACGATAAACAAAAATTGATTTTTTTTTACTGAAGACTCCTAAAATGTCAGCTGTGGATTAGTGAATGGAATAAGAAGAATGTAATTAAACACCTGCTCTTTCACTCCTATTAATGACTGTAAAATAGCCAGAAAATTCTGAAGGTTGTGGCCATGGTAACAGACACTAGCTTAGGAAAAAGGAAATATCTGCAGTTATAATTCAACATAAAGATTGCTCATCTCCTTCCCAGAGCTGGAATTTTACAATTAAAGCCTTGACGTGTGTGCTGGTCCCTCTATTATGATTTCTTCCTATGCATGTGGCATATTTATTGTGAGAAACTACCATTTATAAGAACATGGTGTGACTCAGGTGCTACATTCACTCTTATTTGAAGGAAGAAAAACTGCTCTTTTTTGGCAATGGGCTGGAGCAATTGCTGGTAAATGCTTTTGTGGAAAATGACAATGTAGCATGATAGAAGTGGGCCAGATCTTCCCCTAACATGCAGCTGTCTCCCTCCCTTAGATCAGTGAAGCGATAGCTGCTTACACCAGAGTGAAGCCCAGCAGCTACAAGCAGCATTTCTGGAGGATCCTGAAGAACTGAGCCTGGAGACCTCCTTGGCTCGGCCGAGGGAGAACTGACGGAAACTGATAAGACTCCTCAAAAACACTTGCCCTCATCAAACCCTGCTCACTGCCCTGCTGCCTCCAGTGTCTTCTCTAACACTGTCCTGCCCAGGGGCCATGGCTTGGATAGTTCACTCCACCTTGCATCCCACCAGGCAGTGCAGCTCCTCAAGCACGTACAAGTGGGTATGGGAGAAGAAGGTGGTCATTAGTCAAAGCCCAACAAAATAAAAATCACAGCAGAGAGGGGCAGGACAAGCTGAGACAGAGGTGGGGGGGATAATACGGATGTGCTGCACACAGAGCTGATAACGAGCTCCAGGAGCTGTGCAGGATGACTGAAACCACTTGCACCAAGAGCCAGCAGTGAAGGAAAGGGCTTCTCTGAGTGCAGTGTTTTATGCACCTGTGTGACAACTCGTTGAAACAGGAGCTTGTAAGCAATGTGCATATTGGCCAAAGAGTCCAGGCAAAAAACATTTTTCCACCCAACTGCCTAATATCAGCCTTGGTTCATAAAAAAATTGCAAACACTCCTCTCTGAAAGGCGCACATGGTGAAATGCCTAGAAGATCTGAAAATAAGCAGGCAAAGGAAGGCCTGGGGAGCTGGTCCTGGTGAACCCTACTGAAACCACCGACTGGTATTTTTGAAGGCTTTCTGAAAACCTTGTCTGAGGTTCACATCCAGAACTGGGGTGAACCCCAGCTGTTGGCTGGAGGCCAGCTGTGAAGCTGGTGCAAGTAAATAGGTTACAGCAGCCTTCTGTACAGGCAACAATTATGGACAGGATGGGAACGCCTGAAAACATTACACTTTTTGTGTGATTTCCCATCGAACCGCAGTGCACTGTAAGCACTCAAACAGCACAAACAGCACTAATTTATTTGGATTTTGGTAATATAGAAGCAATGTGTATTTTTTCCTTGGGGGGTTCCAGGCTAACAAGATGCCACCATCACCTTACTGCAGATGCTTTTAGGGCACCATTTGGAGCATCATACATTTGGACCTTCATAAAGGAAGACAACATAACTAACACAAGGATTTCTTTTTGTCCTGATCAATTATTTAAAATTACGTTAAACTAGCACATACCGAGCACATTGCTAGAGCCTGCAATGTAAATACTGCCTTTTCAAATATGAAGACAACCAAATGCTCTGGAAAGTTTGGTGTAGCTTGCAAACTCCCCTAGCATGGCCAAGAGAAATAAAGCTACTGCCACCAACTTTACATGGGCTTCATGCCTGTGGTTTCTAACAATGCCATCCTTGCAGCGTGGCCAGATGAAAAATTTAATTCCGTTAAGTTGCATAAGAAACTCTGGTCCCACTAGCAACGCAAGGCAGCTCAATCATGAGTGAAAGTCAATGGCCTGTTAAGACTTGTGATGCTTTGGGGGATGGGGGGCACAAACCACCTGACTGCCTCTTTGCACAGCTGCCCCATGTACATGCTGCCACCTCTTTCCCCGTGATAGAGCCATTCCCGTCTCTGAGGCTGCTGAGATGGACAAGTTCAGCGGTTCTTCTACTGAGGTCTGAGCTGCCATCCAGCTTGAAAAGCCCAGCTCTTGGCGTTTCCTTACTGGCTGCAATATCTATCCCTAAATTGCTGCCACAGAAGGCCTGTGGGTATTGAGCAATCCCCAGACACCATCCGACCTTGCTCAATGCCCAGCACGTTCAGCCATCCCTCACCCCAAAACACATACAAAGCCCCGAGGTGTCTGCCCAGCACCACTGTGCCACAGGCTGCTCTCTCCCTCCTCCTTCTGGTGCCACTTCTTGCTGCTGAGATGCAATAGCCTATAGGAATCAGCATCTCCTGTGCCACCAGTACTCAGAAGCTATGCCTGTTTCCAGACCACTAAGAGGTCCAGGGGCTGGGCTGGCAGTGCTCGCTGCTATCCGAAACTCATGGGGCGAGGAAGGCGGTCAGGAACTGCTGCAGAAGTGGGGAAGGAGGGGGCAAGGGGAGGCAGGTCTTCTGATGCGGGACAGCACTCCTCCTTATTTTGCTCAAAGGGCTTCTCCAAGCCCTGCTCCATACGACCTTTCATGTGAGCTGTGAAGAGTGACAGCAGATGCTGGTACCCAGAGGGAGGGGAGTTTTAATGCTGCTCTATTTCCTTCCCTGGAAGATTTGCTTTCGGAGGAGGAGGTCGGAGGTGCAGAGCAGCTACCTGAGGGAGGGCTCTCTTGCTTACTTCTCTGAAGCACTGGAAATTGAATGGAGTGGAGCGTGCCATGAAGCCTCACTTCACTGGAGCTTTTATCTTTTAAAATTAGGTTAGCAAATTTATTGCTACAGTAGCTTAATCTCAGAGTGCATTATCTGTACACATGATGGACTGGAATATGAACTAATTCCGTCAGTAAAGTGACTGCCTGCATCTCGATTGCCAGATACAAGGAATTCAGTCTTCCCTTTGAGATGCTAAGCAGGTGCAGGCTGGTACAGTCCCCTCCCTATGCTTTTGGTTTGGATGCTTCCTACATCCAATTTTTCTCAGTAACAGGTGATGCTACAGGAGTGGTGGGGAGGAGAGGGGGAGAAATCTGGCTCCAGGCACCTGGCTGCACACTGTGACTCTGCACTAGCTGGTGCAGCGGCTTGGGGTCTGCAGCTCCTAGCGACATCTCTGAGTGGTACCCCAAGCTCTGTATGCGCTGGGGACCCATCTGCCTGGCTCTGCTCATCTTCAGCCTGTGTCCTGTATTGATAGGAGAGGCAGAGGCCAGCAAAAGTGTTCCCTCTGCTGGGTTCAGGTCAGCCAGGAGCTTCCTTGGTGGAAGGGATCCTCCAATGGAAGTTCACAGCCAGAGCCCCCGGTGTTGCCTGAACAGAGCAAGGGGGCTGGACTGGGTCAGAGCATGTGTGCAGGTACACAATAAATGCTTTGAATCTAGAAACAACCTTTACCAAGTTACATTCTTTGACAGCAGCTCAGGAGGGGATCATTTTAGTATCAAACTCTCCACGTTACTTATCTACAGAAAGCAGGGTGCATCTAACTCCAGATTCAGAAACTTAAATTTAGCTGTCTCCATACAAGCTGTGGAAATCTATTCACTACCATTGCTGGAGTCTAGAGAGGGACTGAGCAAACCCCAAATTCATGGGCTGATTTCAGGCAGAAACAGAAATATTGGAGGCTAGTTTCACAAAACTGCTTGAGAAGAACACAGTCTCAGTTTGCTCAACATCCAATGTCACACTGAAATTATATCATTTGTTGTTGTTGTGGAGTTCATTTTAGCAAAAAGAGCTGGAAAATACAACCTTGTGCCAAATTAAAGCCTTTTCTGCCCAATTGCTCAGTTCAGCAGACAAATCCTCAAATCAATTATTCTTAGAGCTGCAGCCAGGATAACTGTCCACTAAGCGAGTAAGGTGAAGTCTGGAGTGTCATGGGAGCATCTGGTCCTTGGCTTTAGATCATCGCAGATGTAGGCATGAGCTGAAGGCTTGTCAGGCAGCCCTCAACATGCAAAGGTGAAAGCTTATTCTTCAGATCAGAGAATGCTCTAATGTTAATAAAAAAAGCAAAATTATAATGCAGGGAACAGGCTTAACTAGATTGATTTGATATTTCTGAAGGCTTTTTCCTTTTTTTTTTTAAAGGGAGAATCATTCAGTTCTCATTTATACAACACCTTCAGAAGAAGTAGCTGATAACATTGAGACATATCCTAAACCTGAACTGTTCAAGGGAAGGAGGGCAAGGACTGCTTTTCCTGTCATCAAAAGGGCAGCCAAATATTCAGTAATTTCCTCTCTTGCTTAATTTGAGCCTAAAAGAGAAGTAGCCCTGTTCTTTGATTTGTGGGATGTCACCACCAACTCCTCCAAAAGTCTCTAAACCCTTTGGCACAAAGAAGAAAGGAAGACAGTCAGATCTTTGTGGGGAATCACAGGGAGATGTTGAGGGAGAAGTCTTGCAGTCTTAATTGGAGAAC
>NW_008824676.1:3961216-3961486 GCF_000699105.1 Pygoscelis adeliae
CTACAAGATATTTATAGTCTCACCCATTTTGAATGTAAAGGGTACAAATACCATTTTTGCTATTCCCCTGCAGGCCAAGATCTGAGCAACACAGGCCAGAGCACAAAAGAATTTTCACCCCATTCCAAATTCCCATAAAAAAGTGTTCTAAGCCTGAATAATGAGTTTAGTCATTTGAATCATGAATTTGGCTTCATAACCCGCTGGGAGACTGAAGCAGAGCAAAACACGTCTGCTAACACCCCGACTTGAGCACTACAATTGGCAAGT
>NW_008824676.1:3961682-3961988 GCF_000699105.1 Pygoscelis adeliae
GGACAGAGTCAGACAGATGTTTCCTCTTTAAGGATCATGGGTTGAAATGAAAGGACAAATCTCAGGTGGAAGGTGGTTACAATAGGGTTCTTCAAAGATGAGTCTCAGCATGGATCGTTTAACATTTTCATTAATAAACATGATGCATAATCTCAAAGCAGTGCAGTTGCTGATGACACCAAGGTGGGAGACACTGTCAGCTGGACAGCCAAGCTACCACACAGGAAGAATGGGATGATTTTAGCACTGGAATAGTGCAATGGGATGAAATCCCTATTACAAAGTGCAATTTCTGAGGGACCAGCA
>NW_008824676.1:3962002-3968164 GCF_000699105.1 Pygoscelis adeliae
TTTTTAAATAGAAAAGATGGAGCAGGAGGAAGAGCTGAAGATCTAGCTGTAAGATAACCGTAAAACACCAATATGATGTGACCTGCAGGGAACAAATGATACTTCCTAATGAACCTGCTGAGATTGATCTGGTGAGTCCAGGGAGGGGGAAGTATCAATGCTATTAATGAAAACACAGCCGGTTGTACAAGGGTTTGGTGGTACAAGGACTCACCTGGATTACTGTAGTACTTGGCCAGGAAAGCATGCTCAGGAAAAGGGATTTTGGCCTGCAGTGACTGCAGAGCCGGGCTGTTAAGCCAAATAAGGGAATGGAAAGCCTGTACTCTCAGAGGAGACCAGAGGCACCCGGCTGTTTAGCCTAGCTAAAGAAAGGCCAAGAGGGGATATGGTTGTAGTCTATAAATACATCAGAGGGGGTAAACACTAGGGAAGGAGAAAAGCTATTTAAACTGAAGGACAATGCTGGCACAAGAACAAATGGGTAAAAACTAGCCATGAATAAATTTTGGCTGGGAATGAGAAGTGAATCTCTAACCACTGGAGCAACGAAGACTGTGGAACAGCCTTCTCTGAAGATCACAAGACAAATGGCCTAGCTCATGTGAAAACAGAGTTCGAAAAATCCACAAATAGGGTCTATATGACGTAGATACCTGCAGTGGACTGGATGAGTCAGGCGGTGTCCTCCTGTCCTGCCTTCCTCTGGAAGAGAAACGGCATCCTAAAAACCAAGTGCGCTTCTTACAGCGGGCAGAGTCTTTCTGGCACAAAGGATCACCAAGAAGAGAGCCAAAGGCAGTAACGTTAAGTAAATGTGTTTACAGTATCTCTGTCTTCCTCTGCAGTATGTAATCTCCCACCGCTGCACATCAGTAATGCAGAGCGGCAGGAATGTGAGCAGAGGGTTATACAAGCAGACGAGCAAGTGCCAGGATGCAGCAGACAGGTCAGGAGAGCCGGCCAGCTCTGTCAATTCGAGCATCAGAGAGTACTGGGAGCAGCACTATGATTATCACAAAAAAGTAATTGAAATTAAGATTTACAAGTAACCTCAATAAAATTCACAGCTGGTTGGGCTTAACCTTGGAGTCAAGAGGCTTAGCAGAATATGTTGTCCAAATCTGTGAAATAGTAAGTTTTCCATTTTCTTGGAAAGTGAATCTTGTGCCCAGTTTCTATTCAGTATTGATGGAGAAATTCACGCTTTCTACAGTTTTTCTTCCCTAATGTGATCCCTTCATCTCCTCTATGGAACAAAATAACTTATTAATATCACATAGCTTTTTCATCTGAAGACCTCAACCACTTTACAAAGATTACTGGGTGACACCTGCATTTGAGTGTTGACTGAACCCATGCACAGGAAGGAGGAAAGGATTTTCTAAAACATGTGTATGGCTTTTCGTATCAGCTGGTCTTGTGCTCCTGGACCACTTGGGGTCCATTTTCAAGGTTCCTGGATTGGCAGGGACTCACAGGGGGACCAACACAGGACAGACTCTCATCAGGCACTGCCTGACCGTACCAGGGCACAGACGCTGTTGGCGTTTAAACCTCCTGATGGCCACCCTTCTGCTCTAGGGCATGCCCAGGGCTGTCTCGGTTGTGACAGTGGGGAGGCACCCTGCCCTGTGCTCCCCTCAAGCCACACCACGACAGACATGAAGGAACCCCTCTGCTTATCACCTTCATGCAGCAGTGACCTGAACACATCAGGCTGCTCCCACAGCCACGGTGAGCAGGCGCTGCTTCATCGCTCGGGCTTTGCATGCCCGCATCTCTGCGCTCCTGATCCCGCATCCCCAGCATTACATCACGTATCACTCTGCTGTTGGGCTTCCTTTTTTCCTTGCTAGCCTCTGTGCACGCATTCCTCCACAGGCAGAAAATGACCCTCAGATATTCATGGCTGGAAAGCACTTCATATAACAAAATAACATAATGTTCACCATTTGATGTGTCTTCTCTATGTTTCAAATATTTTAAATGACAGTTTTAAGGAGGGCTGCCCCTGCAGTAAGTAACACAGAATCTTCGGATGCTGCAGAGTACAGGATATGTTTGATTCTGCTGTTTAACTATCAGGTGCTTATATGCAAAAAGTCAAGAAGTTAACCTGTATGAAAGTTGTCAACTGTCTGCTTAATGGGGAAGAACACAGCTGGAGAGGAGCTATTGCCCTAGGACACCACCTTGGACTGAATTTTCTCTTTTCCTCCTCTGAAAATTGTCTGCCCAGGATTTGAAATAGCAATGAAGTACAAAATAGTTGTGAATGACACCAAGGCACTTCACTTTGTAAAACAAAAACTAGCCATGCACAGGTCTGCAAGTGGAGAGGAACACCACCATCCTCTGCTATCTGATGAGCTTCCAGAGGGCAGCACCGAGCACAGTGAAACTCGTTTGAGATTAAACAGGGAGATCAATGGCCCATCGCCTGAACTCTCTGCCCACATTTTGGCTATCATCTCATAAGTTTCCTCAGGGCAGGAAAAAATAGCTGAGAACAGATGCCACAATACCTAACAAATTCTTCTGATGCCAATTTCTCTTGGGGGCTGTGTAATATAGTTAATCACTGTTCCCATTAGAAACACCAAACCTAATTAGTTTATGTAACTGCATTAGATGGAGAAGGTGCACGTTCCTCACAGTTGCTTAGTGGGAATGCAGCATAGATCTTCCTTTTGTCCACTTATAATTAAAATGATCTTCTTTGTATATTAGATTCAGTGGTTTATAATGAAATGCAATAAAGATTCCTGGAGTAAATCACATTTTTCTTAATATGTTTAAACAATTTTATGGAGTCTTTTATTGATTGGAGGAGGAGCAGTTTCAGGAATAATGTGCTTAAGTAGACATGACAAACCATCCAATTACCCAGCACTTCTCGAGACTAATGCCTGAAGTAATGAGCATGTCACACAACGGTGCCGCTTCCATTTGTGCCAGATGCCTGAGAGGCAGCGATCGTAAGTCTTTGCAACTGGTGGGGTGGGGGATCTCAGAAATGACTGAGAGAAAAGCCTGTCACTGTATCGTCTGCGCCGACAAATTTAGCACTCTGTGAAATCTTGATCAAAATTACCCACGAGCAGAATTAGATAACCAACTTTAAGTAGTAAAGAATAGGAAGTTATGTCCAGTTGAGCAGTGGCAATTTGGACAACACTGATTCTTCAGTGGAAAGATTGAAGCGAAACACAAAATATGGTAGAGAGCAATGAATGCAAACACTGATGAAACACGCAAATGGTTGAATAGGCTTTTATTACCAGATGAAACAACCGTGCTTTAAAACAGGAGCACATTTTGATTAAAAAATGAACAAAGTCAAGGAATTGTACATTAGAGCCAGATGCTTAGTGGAACTAGAAATTTAAGAAAGTTTTTGCTTTTATCTGATGATGCTTGGAAGAAAAACTTGTGTTCGGTTTTGTGAAAGAAACATTTCCTGTTGTTGAGCTTTCCTTTAGAAAGATGTATTTCTGTTTCACTAGTGAGAGCAGTTGTGTAGCTATAAATGCATGGCAGGCTGCGCAGGACAGATCTTTAATTATACCTATCCTTCCGTGAGTTCACTGGGAGACAATTGCTCAAGGCTAATAAGGATTAAAACATATTCAATGACTCTGAAAAAATGCCTTAATGCTAGTCTTCCTAAATCCCCTGTATTATTTGGAGCAATATGAGCACAGCAACTTCTGTTTGCAAGTGAAAGGGAAAACTTTACACTTCCATGCAGTCATTCCCATGTCCTGCTTTCCTAAAACCTGGGATCCTGCTTTACCAAGCCCCACAGTTCAAAACAGCCCAGCCAATATCCTCGTGCTCTGCAGGGCTTTGATGTAAAGCTGCAAATAATATCAAAGAGTACCATGCGATGGCTTCCATGAAAGGACCTGCCAAGACACCATAGTCGTTGGTCACATTCATCTGACTGGGATGGCCACTGACATTAAGTGATTTGCCTGGGGTTACCAGTGAGTCCGTGGAGGGGTTTAAATGAGGACCGCAGCCTGAAGAGTCCCAGCGTGACAGTTTTTGCCTGCTACCAAGTGACATAGCCTACCTCTGCTCGGCGTCTGATAAATGAGCTGCATTTCCAGCATGCAGCAAGGTCAAGGTTTAGTCCCGTCCCACCAGCTGCGCGGCCGGCGATGTCCCCAGGGACAGGAGGCTGCTGCCCCAGAACAGCGGCACGGGCAGCCAGATCTGACTGAGAAATTCAGGGAAAGTGGAAAACACTCCATGTCTAACAGAGGAAGTAATAAAAACAATCAAACATGCTTGAAAAGCCGCAGGCAAGGAGATAGGTAAATGCTCCCCTGGCTCTCTCGAACGCCACTGACATTATACTCCAAAGCCAAAAACATAAAGGTTAAATTCAACAAAAACAGAAGCACCAGGAGAAAACTGCACCCAGAAATCTTCTTTGCTTTTTACCTCTTTCAACCCTGAAGTTTTACAAGGAGAGCACCTAGGCATCACTTCCCTCTTGCAGAGCGAAATACGAAATACTTGACAGCGCGTCGTGGCAGAGGCAGTGCTGCGTGCAGGGCTGTGGCAGCCGGGGAGCTGCGGTGCCATTATGCAGCGCACGGTGCTCGCTTCAGGCAAGGGAGGGTTTAGAAAACAAATGTTGGGCACAATACAGCGTTAGAAAAGTGGATCATTGGTCTCTCATAAGAAGGTTAATAATATAATAATAATATATATAAGAAAAATATGTCAATTGGATAACAATTTACTCATTCTGGAGAAATAGCGGAGCAGAAGGGGTGTAGCACTGGATATCCATCTCTGCAGTTTCCACTTCTTTAAAATAAATGGATTGTAAACTAGAAAAGGTTTAAAATGGAACCAGGCAGTATGAAGTGTGTATACTAAGGAACAACATGAAATCAGTATCAAACCTACACATGGGGGAAAGAAACCTCCGTACAGAGTCAGGTCAGCACGATACATGACAGTGTCCCTCTATACAGGCGGCTGTTTCTCTATAGACTAAAGGTTTTTCTTTATCCTTCCTTCTAGCTGTGTTCCTCACTTCCTTCGCTCTGGTCCTATTAGAAACCCACTGCTTTGTTCGACAGACTGGAGCTGCCAGCCTTTTTGTCATGCTTCAGCGGGCTGGTTTCCTGCTGGTGGCCGCGGCGAGAGCTTGCAGCTCATGAGCTCTCCCCAGCCCTGGGCTTTGGAAAAAAAGCTTTTCTAGTTTTGAGGGTTTTTTTCCAAGTATTCCCACCCAGTTATGCATGATGACATTTAGCACATCACCTGTGACTACGAAACAAATGTATCTGGGTGCATTCCCCAGCACGGGGACCAACTGGCACAGAAATTCCTTCCTCCTTGCTATTGAACTTTTGCACCCTCCTGAAAAGTGACTGTGTGCCATCTGCCCTGTGGGACGGTCCCAGTGGCACAAGCTAAGTCCCAGACTGGGCTTGGGCACCAGCTGGGACGATATGAGTTGGCTGGGAGCAAAACTGGGATAGGGACCGCTCTGGACAGAGAGTGGTTTTGATCACTGAGCTCCAGTGCTGGGGATGCTCCCTATTTAATGCAGTACGGACACAGCCAGTGGCCGTAGTACAGACACAGCCATTACCTCAGGAAACTGGATAACTTGTCACCTACTTGAATGTTAATGCTAAAATAAGAAATGTCAAGGCTTGGGGGAAGCAAGCTCTTACCTACTGGGAAAGGGGTATTGAGAGGGGATTATGAACTAGACCCAGGGTCCAAATCATTTGGGACATGCTCTGCAAATGGCATTGGGCTCTGTGATGGGCTTGCTGGGGCTCTGAAGGGGTTTCAGGGCACTTGCAGACCAAGCCTCCAGACTGGCACGCCAAGGAGGGCCAAATGCACCACTGGTGAGCACAGGGGAAAAACACCCAGTGGGAAAGGCCAGGGGAGGTGGGAATGGTGGGGTGGGCAGTGGCATCCCTGGCTGGGGAGGAGGGCACTGGGGGACGGAGTCTGGCTGGTGTTGGTGCTCTCTGGTGATACAAGCAGACAGGAGCTGGGGCATCTCCTTCCCAGCTCTGCACCCAGGCTTCTGCCTGATTTTGGCAGCCCTCTGCTGACAGCGACACAGAACTTAGATCCTTGCTCCCATGCTCCATATATGTGGATCCTGCTCTC
>NW_008824676.1:3968192-3968521 GCF_000699105.1 Pygoscelis adeliae
ACCCCTGAATGCCAGTCTCAGTGGGGCTCAGCCCTTGTACCCCGAATACCAACCTCCGTAGGCTTGACCCTTGCACCCCAAATGCCAGTCAGAGGGGGCTCAGCCTCTGCCCACACCAAGCAAGCCTGTGGCTGGGGTTATTCCAGACCCCAAACCACAGAGAGGGCTGTGGCCCAGCCAGTCCAGCCCCCCAGCACCCCGTATTTAGCAGCAGCATCTGTTCAAGCAGGAATTGACTGATCTGGGTCTGGCCACCTCCTTGCGCGATGCCTTTCACTATGACTCTGAAGATTTCCATGGAGAGGCAGGTGTTGCTGCCTCCGGTGGGG
>NW_008824676.1:3968598-3989870 GCF_000699105.1 Pygoscelis adeliae
GGCAGCTCCTCTCCATGCCCCCACCAGGGCCGCAGGAGGGCTGGTTGCTGTCCAGCGAGGGCAGCAAGGATGGGATGCTCCTCTCCTCCCGCTCAGTGCTTGGGCAGCCGGCCAGCCACCGCGAAGGTGAACCGCTGGGACATGGTGACAGCAAGCTGCTGCTGTGAGCATTTAATTTTTAATTCCTCTGAGGGCTTCTTTTCCACCGTCCCCGTCCCCCCCGCCGCACCCCCAGGGGAAGGCTGTTGGCACCCATTTCTGGAGCTCGCAGCATTTGGCTGCATGCCTAACTGTGAGGGATGAGAGAGGGGTGTCCCCAGCCAGCCCTGGTGGGTGCTGCCCAGGAGCCCCTCCAGAGAAGCTGCTTTCCCAGGTCAGCTTTCAAGGATGGGACACCCAAGGCACCCCGAGGGCTGGGGCTGCGTCCTGGCTCAGTGGGATCTGCCTGCATCAACAGTCCTGGGGCCAGGCTCTATCGAGCTTATTTTCCCAAAGGCTTCGCCTCCTCCTTTAAAGCAGCATCCACCAGCAAGAGAGGCTTCTGGTCAATTTGGGCTACAAAGACGCTAGACAGAAGGAGCACACCACCTGCCAGGGCACCTTCCCACCACACTGGCCACGAGCATGTCTCCCGTGTAGCTGGAAGCCATTCGGACATGTTCAGGCTTTCCCTTTGAAAGAAGAATAATAAATGTTTCTCTGCAAGGGCAGCTGCAAACTGTGCAAACATGAAGCTTGACCCTGAGAAGCACCACTGAGGGCTCTCAGGAAGGAATTGCCAGGCTCACCACCGAGGAGGCAAAATTGCCTGAAATACTGGGAATTGCCACCTGCCTGGTAGTTGCCATGAGCATTCAAGGGCAGCTCAGAGCCCCCTCGGTGCAGACACAGGAAAGCATGCAGCTGTCCTGCTCGGCTGCAGATCCCCTCCTCTCCCAGCTCAAGCCATTCCTCTGCTTAAAAATTTTATTTTGGGAAAGAAATGAATAATGGGAACAGCACTGGAAAAGCACGGGGAATTCAGCAAACAAAAGAAAAGCTGCTATTTTTGAAAATGCCTCAAACTGGTAACTGTGGCTTGTTTTAACCCCTTCTGTCCCAGCTGTTTCTCCACTGCCCTGCCTGGAGTGCCGTCCACAAGCATGGTGGGAGCCATGCGCAGGAAAGGTGTGTTTTCTACAGGCTCCTGGTATGGGAGCAACACCACAGTGAGCTAATAACTGACACACGGTGAACTAAGAGCTAAATACTCTTCACTTTTTAATCAGACACTTTGAATTGTGAGGTGGGGGTTTCTGCAAGGGTCCCACTGTCTAATAAAAAGAGCAAAAGTCAGGCAAGCATTCACCCTGCTAGCGCTTCTGTCATCTTTTGTAATCTCTGAAACAATTGTATTTTTCTAATTGGGGCATCACAAGCATTACGTGGACATGGTGAGTGTGGGGGGGTCTAACACTGCACAGCAGCTCGCTGCCCATGGTTGACAGAGAAAAGGCCATCACTGATGCAAGAAAAGAAACTGAATCTGCCAAGGCTGCAGATCCAGGTAAACATTTACCATTATAAACTTATCTTCACAAATTCACCGAGACCCCCACAGAGCTGGCGTGGAGCATGTTATACTGCTGTTTCATCAGCTCTCATTTATCCTTGCCACTAGTGTGACCAGGTCTGCAAGGTCTCTGCAGCCCTGGACAGCACGGGCATGGCTCTCCTGCCTGTGGCATCCTGCGCCAAGGGAAGGCACAGGTGACATCTGGGCCACCGCCACAGGTGGCTCCGCATGTCCTGACAAAAGGGACTGGCAGCCTTCCCACGTGGGATAAAACCTAGCAGAAGAGAGGCAAAATAGGAAATAAATGTGGTGAAACCACTGCCCTGATGATACTGGAGGAAAAATTACAAAGGTCTGAGCTCGTGTTTTCAGTTCCTAAAGCAACACTGCCCTGCCTGAGCGCTGCTGTGCATGTCGGCTGGGACTCCCATAGGTGCCGTGGAGCCAGCAGCAGGGACGGGGGCTGCTCTCACAGGCAATCTCATTTCTGAATTGTCAGAAAAGAGTTCATCTTCTTTTCAGGAAAAAGGCTCCAAATACTTCTCCCTGGATTTTCCCTTGCAGGAAAAGTATGAGAAAATAAATGTCTATTTTTTGTTCAGAAAGAGTTCCTCTTTCCATTGCCCCTGACCTTCCCAAGTCCCAGCACTTCTGCCTTTCACTGAGCTCTGCTTCTCAGCTTTTACCTTGGTGGTGTCAAGTGAGACTTCCTTGGCAGGAGTCACTCAGCTCTGACATCAGTCATCAGGCTCTGACAGCAGAAGTAAAGAAAAACATAGGCAGTCTTTCTGCAGAAGTGCCCACTACCTTCTTCAAGAAGGTGGCTCTTCAATAGCTCCGTGACTAAATAGTCCCGCACAGACCTCAGAGCTGTAAGTCGTTTAATATCATGTGCCATCAAACATTACATGCCTTGCAACTCACATTGGGGATTTTGATTAAGGAAACCCTCCAATGCGGCAAGGTAGAACTGCAAATTCTGATAAAGTTCTCAGGTTTTAGCAGTACAGTAATTGAAAGTGAAGGGTGAAGTGAAATAATTGAAAGTGAAAGCTGCGTGCTGCGTCAAATCACCAATACTGTTCAAGCAAGAGGAGACTGTGGCTAGACTGAAAGACATTCTTGGCCAGCCGTAATTTTGCACTCTTCTTGTTCACATCAGCCTGTGAACAGTCTACAAAAACGCACACTACCCTTTAGATGAGACTGTTTTAGTAGGGTCAGAACGACTTTATATGAAAAACCTCATGCAAGATAAACAACTATGAATAGGACACTTGACAGACAGGTCCAGAGGACAACAGACAGTGTTTCTGCTGAGATATAATTGCTCTAATTGGACCTGGGCTTGCTAAAATGGTAACGTTAAAGAGGACTCTGCAATCATCCTGCCATTCTGCACAAAAGAATAGTGTTGTGATAGGAAGCATATAGCAGTTGTGGAAATAATCAAAGGCTTTGTGTTCGCTTCCCCCTGGCATCTTGGATTTGCCATTAGGAACATGCACACAACATGAGCAGAATATTTTCGTTAGAGTTAAAGGTTCTTGGGGATGAATTGCTTCATAGCTGAAGTCTCTTACAGTATTATTCAGCTGAAGTTAGACACTTCAAATGAGCCGGATCCATTGTGTTTCTGCAGACCTGGAGGAGACGCAGAAAGGCTGTGTGAGGCATACTCAGGGAATCTGCCCGCTCTAGGAGCAAGGGAATTTGGCGAGGAAAGAAGCTAACCTTGACCTTCTTCTGCTGTAACTTGTCTTCTCTGGAGAGAAAGCCTGTAAACTACCTGATCTGCTCATCTAATAAAACCTCTGTACACATAATCTTGGTTCTCTCCAAAACCTGATCTCTTCTATAGTATGAGAACAAGCTTGAAGCTTTTAAAGATAAAATCTTTGTTTTCCAGTAGCATGTGCTGTGCAAGGGTTGACTGTGCAGTGTTTCTCCAGCCCTATTTTGAACCCAGCGTCCAGCAGAGAGAGCAGCCCTTTCAGCCACCGTTACATCAGACGGCAGCAAAATGACAGAGCAGCAGCATTTTGTTTTCCTGACTCCCTCAAGCAGCTCTGTTTCACATGAGGTTTGGCTGACCCATACTGCGGACAACCTGTGACACTGGGCAATGCTACCAGAGGTCCCTGCTGGGGCAAACACAGTGATGACCACGGAACAGCCAAGAAGCGGCAAGCCTGCCCGTGGCCTCATCCCGCTGTCACCTGGTCACTTAGTCCTGCCCAGGGCTCTCCTTTCCCCATGTGGCACCGCTTGCCCTGTGGTCCCTCCTGCCCCTGCAGCAGACGAGCCTGGCTCTGGCCCGCTACTGAGCCCCTGTTCTCTCAACGGTGAAATTCAGCACACTGCTAAGAGGCTTTGTGACAAATGTGG
Source organism: Pygoscelis adeliae (assembly GCF_000699105.1). Taxonomy (NCBI): domain Eukaryota; kingdom Metazoa; phylum Chordata; class Aves; order Sphenisciformes; family Spheniscidae; genus Pygoscelis; species Pygoscelis adeliae. The sequence goes on from NW_008824676.1 coordinate 3,972,542, forward strand.
CAGGTATAAACCTGTCTCAAAGCCTTTCACCCCCAGTGTGCACCTGCTTCTGTGCACGAAGATGGCTGAAACACTGTCTCCTGCCCCTCTGGAGTTCCTAAGTAAATGTGCAAAAATACTGGTGTGATGCTCAAGAGCTGCTCATGCCCCACCTGCCAACAAGCACTCGCAGAGGGCTCCCAAGCAAGACCACTTATCCATAAAGAGCCAACCTGGCTTATTGCACCCTCCCTAACAAAAATCCCTCCTCAGGTCATCTGCAGCAACGCCCTGCAGCTCCTGCCCTTTGCTCACATTGCAAATACCAGATCCAGGTTGCAGGATGTGCATCACCCAAAACATGAGCGACGGAACAGATGTCCTCCCCTGCGCCCAGGCAAAGCGCCAGGGCTGGGTGTAGGTGGGTGCGGGAGGGTGGCCCTTGGCAGGTATGGGAAAAGGGTCTTGTTCCTCAGAGCACACTGGGGGTGACAGTGTCCCTGAGTCAGTAGGAACCATGTCACCAGCCAGCCCATTTATCCATGCAGTCCTGGATTCATAGGTCCACACTTCTCCTTTTCCGGCCCTGCCCTGACATTTCCTCTGGAGGAGCACTGGAACTCTCTCTCAGCAGGACTGTGAGAGATGTACAGGGACATCGAAGCATCAAACATGCCCTGCACTCAGTTTCTGCCTCCTCCCAATGCTGCCTTTGCTTTGTGGGTCGTGAGCTCTGCTCCACGTATGGGCTTGTCCAATGCCCCAGCAAGGTGATAGGAAAAAGCGGCCATGGATGATGTTCTCCAAAGGAGTGTTTCAGACAAAATCAGATGGGATTTATCAACACAAGCCCAACTAAAAAGACATGATGTGCTCATTTCCAGTTAATATATCTATGATAAGCCAAAGATCGTAATAAGAATAATAAAAAACTGTAAGGATTGACATCAGTGAGATATACGCAGCTAAAACTTTGCACACCACTGTGAACATGTACAGCAAAAAGTCTTGAATTACAAAAGAAGAGAAAGAGAGCTAAACTGAGACCCATCCTCTGCTCTCTCCCATGAGAGGAGGCATTGCTGGGAATTCTGGGCACTGGGCAAATTAAAAACAGCGTTTCAGCCCAAACGACAAGCTTCTTGGCTTTTCTGCGTGTAAATCAGATCCTTACATTATCTCAGTGTCATTTTGTGGCTGAAAGCAATTCAGCAACTATCAGCACAGTCAGACTGAAATTCAGCAGAACAGGATCTGAGCACTTCAGCTCTTAATGATTAGATGTTTCTGTGGAAATGAATCTTACAAAAAAATGAAGTTGAGCAGAAAGTTGACAGCGTGTGGAGACCACAGAAGGGAGAGGAACTTTACAACTCGGCCTTCACATTTTCCACCTATAGGATTTCAACATTTGCTAAAGTTGTAGTGAGGGCAGCTTCTTCACAGTGCTCCCTCTGGGAAATATCACATTCAGCAATTCCTGAATTACAGTTTCTAATTATATTTTCATACTGTAATGCTGTCTGAAATGCAAATTTGATGACAGAATAATTCGATCCATGTAAAATAATTACAAAATTACTGTTTCTCAAACCTCAACTCATACTCCCTGCTATTTAAGAAGATAAATTTAACAGCAGCAAAAGTACAGCCAAAACATAGTCTTTTTTTTTTTAACTGTTATCTGAATATAACTGTCTGCATAGATTTTGGCTCACCATGGAAGATTTTTTCTAAAATATGACTACCAAAAACATTCCAGAGTTAGGATTTTTGTTACTTTAGCTTGGAACCAACAATCAGGTCAACTTTTATGTTGCAGTCCGAGTACCATATGCATGGGATCTGGGTTTAATTGGAAAAGCAACTGTTGGTTAAAATGCCAAATCTCTACTTCAGCTCAGTTATCATTTAAACCAGTTGTTGCTAAAGTTGATGCAGGACATTAAATTAGCACAACGTAATGATTTTTAGGAGGGTGGAAACCAACTTCTGCAATATGTAATTTAAGAGCCTGAAACTCCATCCTGAAACTGCTACATCAGTTCCCACTGTCTGACAATCCCCTCCCCCACCCCGGGGATTTTATTCCCCCCCAAAAATATTGCCTTCAGTAGTGGGCAGGACCTTTAAAAAGACAGCAGAAACCTCATTTTGTTTGAAAAAATGCAAGAAGGTGTCAGTGCTCTGCGTTGCAAGGTTTTTTTAGGCTTTATTATGCTTCTAGTCTAAATTCAGATTGTCATTGCCCATCAACTTAACCAGATCAAGGTAGAGCATGCTAAAGGCTTCAGTGTGTTATTATTACCAGGCTAGAGGCATCAACAGCTCATGTCTGTTCTTTAATTTCCCTAGCTGCATCCAGTTCTGTGAGAAGTGACTCCAAGAGATCTCAGTCCTGGTTTTAGCTAAGGTATCTCCTAAGGTGAAGTGCTCAGATTCCTCAGGAATTGCTGGTCTGCTCCCCCTTCTCCGTGGACAAGGAGACTGTCGGAAGAGATCGCCTCCTCCTCATGTGCATGCAAGGGGGTGACATTTGCAAATGAGATGAAGGTTGCTGGGAGGTATGAGGGTCAACCTGGCCTCCCCAGAAGACGATGAAGTGTCACCAAGCCTATGTGCATCTCTTTTTTTTTCTCTTTATGTCAGAGGATTTCAAGTCCAAGTATGCTGGCAGTGTAACGGTTGTGGCGTTGGGCAGAAGATGAGGGATGGGCTGCAGCCACCTTCCCCGCCTCTCGGAGGTAGGGGAACCTACAGGCTGTTTGTTCTTTTCTCATGGTGGGTGAAACCATGGCAGGGCAGAGATGGCGGGATGCTTAGCTTTACATTGCCCAGCAATTTCACACACTCTCAAGGTAAAATCCAAGTGTTTGTCAAAAGGGTTTGGTACAGAGTTGACCAGTGAAAACGAGAGCATGAAATCACCGAGCAGAGGCACACAGCCCTGGGACAGCTCTCACACACCATCCCCTGCCTTTCTCCTGAGGAGGGACTTGTGCCTTTTCCTCCACTCCCGCACTGCCTGCGAGCTGCCTGCCCGACCACGTCTCAGCCATCCCCACCTCCAGGGCTCAAAGGGGCCCGGGCCGATGGGATGCCCAAAGCCCTCTAAGACTCAACAAGAGGGGATAGAGCTGGTCACTCTGCCAAGTAGTACACATCCCTGTGCAACCTCAGCGGCACTCACCAGCTTCCCTAGTAACGCTGCCTCTCAGACCTCCTGCCACAACACGGCCGGGACCCTTCTGGTAAAACATGAAGCAGCTTATCATCCTCTCTCAAGTCAAGTTAGTGCCTTTTGAAGACTTGCTCAGTATCGCTAAAGCAAGATATGTCCATTCCAGCTGGAGATGAGGAACCTGTTTTTAAAATATTTCTGATGAATAGCTCTTGAGCAAAAGCTGCATCAATTATTTTTCACCTTGCAAGTATTTTCAAGGCATCAAATGTTACAGGACGCTGTATTCAAACCTGAATGAATGAGGCCCCAGCCCTCACCAAGCATCATTGCCACACTGATGACTCAAGTCAAACCTGGCAGGCAACCACAGCTATATGTGGAGCCAAATCCTCCAGACGTGAAGGTGAATGCCTTTTTTTGAATGGCAGGTGCTGCTCAGCTCAAATCTGTCCCCGTACTCCATGCCCCAGTCCCTCTCTGGACTTGCCCCACTGATGTAAGCTGGCAAACAGGCAGACCTCGGAGGGTGGTGGGTCGCATCAGCCACCTCCCCCTGCCCTTCCCTCCCACCCCACCTCCCAGGCTCCGGGGGGACTCACATGCAGCTGGGGGGGGCATGGACCGCTGTCAGCTGAAACACGGCTCCCCATGCCAGCCGGCCGGCTCGCCTGGGAGAGGATGCCTAGAGCCCTGCGGGAAGGCTGCACACAGGGTGCTAGCACCTCCCCGGCGAAGCTGAGAGGCTCCTGTAAACCTTTCTAAAACTTATCCACGTGGAGCCAGTCAATATTCCTCATGCACTGATGCCTTGGCATCAGGTGAAGAATTTAATAAAGAAATTTTAAAATATTTCACCCCCTCAAACATCGATATTTTAGAGTTAAATTGGAAAGAGCAGATGAGATGATAATGCCAAGTGAAATGGTTTAAAGGTTTCAGATGCATTTATTCTTGTTACTCTGCTAAGAATGCCAAATGCAGTGAAATCCACAGCACTAAGCCATAACTTTCCTTACAGAAGTGCAGTTTTAATCTCTGCCTTGGCTCCCTTTCTGAAACAATTACTTCTGCTGCATTTGGTAACATCAGAATAATTTTTATAGAATTTTTTTATCTTTTATTGCTCTGTGTTTTAAATTGTTTTGTAGCTCCGTGATTGTTTCAGAGTGGCAGCTGCTTTTTAAAATCATTACCATTATCAATAAACCCTTTGAACTTCAGGAGGAAGGGAATAGGAGTATATAATTAGAGGAGATAAGAACGATCTAGCATACTTTTCCAGGAAACAACGCACACAATGCTTCAGCTGTAAACTGTTCTTAAAATGAATCTATACGTTCCCACACAAACAAACTCAGGCTGTGGCACTACACTTCAGGAGCCCTGGGATCTCCTTCCCCACAACAGCCTCCTCGGAGTAAGTGCAATACAGAAACAGACCCAAACTCCCTCTTCTTTTGACAAAAAGACCCAAACAGCATTTAATTTTTCAATTACCACGGTGCTTTTCATGCTGCAGTTCTTTTTTTAGCTAGTCTAACCGCCCTCAACCCACAACAGAAAAAAAAAAGCGAAAAACAAGCCGTGCATGTGCGTGTGAGAAAAAGGGTAAAAGCCTGTGTTACAGCAACGTTGCTCTCTTAGCATATTTCAGATAATTTTTCAGGAAGCTCTTGATCCTTCCCTCTGTAAACACTATATGGTCAAGAGTGCCACATGCCCCGGGAGAGGGACAGAAAGCCCGGGGAGCGTGCGGGGTGTGGGGACTCCCTGTGAACAAAGATGATTTAAAGACTCGAACTTTGGGAGTTGGATTTCAAGCTGTTCCTAGCTGCATTGGCTGCTGGTTTCCCTCTCACGGAACACGTTGGGTACAAACCCGCCTGAATTGGACAGCATTAAAAACCTACAAGTTCCAACAGAGGTATAAAGCTGTAGGGATGCCCAAATCAACACAATACCTAAACATAATTTCTTTTAACTCCTGAATGCATTAGCCTAGGATTACTTGTGTTCATTTATATTCCTAAAGTGTCAAACGAGAACAATATCATTTTATTCTCCTTTCATGGATCATTAATCTAAATTTAACTCCGCTTTGCAGTCTGCACGCAGAATTAGTAACTGGAAGCGGCTTTGCATTTATCTGATAGTGCCGGGCTTGTTCATCAAGGCAAACTTCCAGCCAAAACAAACAAGTGAAAAAAATATCAGGCATGATAAGCTACTTTCTATCCTATTTTTTTTTAAAGGAAAAAAAAAAAATACCTGACAAGAACATAAAGCAAATGGTTACCTCACACTGCAGAAATGCAAGTTTTTAATAGTCCATGCTCTGGCAGCCCCTGAGAAACAGCAGCGGCGGTGGCGGTGGCGGCGGGGATAAATCCAGCATCCACTAGGTTCTCACAAGGCTTTGGCTGCGCGGCCGAAACCGCAGGCTCTGCCTCCAGCTGACGTCAAGGCGGCTGTCACATGGCCCGGCACAAGCCCAGGGAGCACTGGTTGTCCTGGCAACCCCAGCACTGCTCCGAAATTATTTCAATAGGTCATCTGTCATACTGCGCACACATTGGAACCATCACGGGCGCCCGGACAACCCAAACACCAAGGGCTTGCTGGAGCTGGTTGCGCCGGGGGTTGGTCCCATCGCCGACGCTCTCTTAACCCTGTCCTTGTAAGAAAACGTGCCTCCCTCTTCCTCTTCCTCCTGCATCCCCAGCCTCGAGCAGAAAAAAACCCTTATACACCAGGTTCACCTAAGCAAAGGGGCAAAAGCGCTGCCCTCTGTGTGCCCCTGGGCACCTCGATGATGTGCAGCCAGGTGCTGCACCAGCTGGCTAAAATTTGGGTCTTCCAAAATGACACACAGCTGAAGTTTTATTCATAGTCACAGAGATGTGTGTTTGGTGTTCAGCATCTCTGCCCGTGCGGGGCTGTGGACCGGCCCCTGGAGGTGCCTGGCCAGCTCAGCCTCGTGTGCCCGAGCCTTGGCTACCAGCCCCTCATGCTCACCTGCTTCTGCCCATGACACTTCTCCTGTTGCTCCTGGCAAAGCACCCCAGGAAGGGGAACAAAGCAGTGCCTGCCTCCACCTGGCTCCGACTCACCTCCGCAGCCTTATCCTGCAGGCAGAGACACGATACCAGTGTCTCAGATTTCCTTGTAACTCTAGCTAGAATCCACTCCTTTCCACAAATTTCCTTTTTTTCTCTCTGCACATCACCTTACCAGAACACCGCAGCACACACAGAAGGGGCAGGACACAGGAGAGCCCAGGAGGAGAGAGAGACCTTCACCTGCGAGAAGCAGGGAGGAGAGGCAAAGTGTCAGCAACAAGAAAATACTCCTGTGCTCATCTGAGTCAGTGATGGTTACTGACCGGTGCCCGGGATATGAAATACAAGGAGTCAACCACAATAGATGGCTCTGGTGAAAATGGAAGCGGATGTAAAGCCACATAGGATCTGCAAACGCAAACACTGGGCATCCTCAGCTGAAGTTGGCTTTGGCCCCTTTGCAACAGGCGAAACAGAAAATATTTAAAAAAAAAAGAAAGAAAAAGAAAAGACAACCCAGGAAAGGGTGTGAAGAGGTGCTGGGGAGGCTTCCCTCCATCTAAGGCAGAGGGAGGACGGCAGGGGCAGTGGGGACCACTGAGCCCCATCACCCTCCTCTGTACTGTGCTCCTGAGCACGAGAGCAGCAGGCACTTGGGATGTTTATCTCAACAGCAACAACAGCCAATGCTGGTTTCTGTAGCATCTAGTAAGACATGCATCTATCTCTCCAGCACAGCCTATAAACCACCTTTCCAACACTGTCACTGCACTGGGGTTTCCCAGGGGGAATTCACAGCAGGGGGCAAAGCCCTCTGGGATCATGAGCTGTCCCCTGGGCCTCGGTGCAAAGCGATGAAGAGGGCTCAAAGAGTTATTGCAATAGAATAAGGCAGCTCTCATTGTCTAAAATTCATGCCCTAAAAAGAAAATATTCACAATTAGCTGGGGAACCTGTCACAGTTTAACAGAACAGGAGTAATGAGATGAATTTTAAAAACCCCACTGATTACTACATGTGTTACATATAACCACACATCGTAATCCACTATAGAAGGCTGAAACTTCATGTCAACACCTACGAATAAAATTGTACCATAACATACAGATGGATTTTTTCACTTAATGGCAATATTTGTACAATACAAGAGAAAGTTTGGGGTTGCAGTTTAAAAAGATATCCCTCAACACTGCGTAGTGCATTACTTTCTATTAGTCTGTCAAACAGGTGTGCACCTGGGGGAGATTTTAATGTTTTTGATTCTTTTAAATGCCCTTTCACAAAAGCGGACAATACAACACATGCATTTGAATCGTCCAAAACATTTCGATAGCATTTTGCTGGTGCTCTAAAGGGCTGGCAGAGGCAGCCGGGCAGGGTCCCCCGGGAGCTCCCCGCAGCAGCCGCCTGGGGACCCATGCCCGCTCCACCAAGCCCGGTCCTCCACACCTACAGATAGACGGGTGTGCAGAGCTCCTCTGTCCTCCGGCATAAAAATAACCCTTTCACTCTCCTTTACGGAGTATTTCTGCTGCAGGGCAAGAGCCCGGGGGAGTTTTTTAACCATGTATGGTGTTTATAATGATGTGCTAATTATACGTTGTGAAGGTTATAATTTTCATCCAGTTGAAAGACGCTAAGTGAAAAAGAAAAATGACCAATGCTCTGAAAAACATATGATAATGGCAGCCTAAAATGTGCTGTTCCCAGTTCCCAGGGCTTGGTGGAGGCCCTGCTGTGCCTTCTGACCGATGGTGGCTGGGGATGACTCCTCCACAAGGAGATTTTCTGAATTTCTGACCAAAATCTCTACTTCTCCCCAGCACTTGCTGTAACTTTCCAGGACTAGGGGCAAGGGAGACCTTTGCACCATGCAGACGGACACAGAAATGAAAGCAACAGCATTCATCCTTGGAGGACCAAAGAATCCTGTTAAAAGCGGCAGAAAAGCCTATATTCTGTGATTTAACTTAACTTCTCCATGATAAAACCCCCAGCACCAAACCAGCCTCTTCTGTAGTGTCAATCAACCAAGTGAGCACAAAGCAATGAGACACAGGCACTGACTGGAAAAATACATAAAAGATATTTAAAGGCTGAAGCCTGCTGAGAAACAAATGCATTGCATCCATCTGGGACCACGTTACAAAGACTCACACTCCTCCTCCCACTATGGGGACACGGTGCTTCATGCAGAAAGGTCTCTATCCTGCGTTTGGGACCCCCTCACTTCCTCCCACCTCTCCACGTCTGGGGCCCATGGCGGGCACTACCAGGGGACATGGGTTGGCTCCCTCACCCCCAGCACGATGGACGGTCTGCCAGAGCTTCACTGAGTACAGTAATATGTGTTAAACATCATAATATACACATAGATGTCTATAATACCTAAACCCACCTATAGCATACATGTACTGGGACCTATGTAATAACTTACACACAGATACAGTGCTACAAGGTGGCACACAATCCAGCTTTTCCTCCCCTGCTTCTTTTGGCTCTGCAGAGCTAACAATAGATAACATTTGTTTGCCCATAAAATGGAAGACACGCAGGGAGCAGAAACTCTATATGGGTTGATCTTTGAACCCACAAAAGACTAGATCTTCCCTGGTGTCAATCCCGCTCTCAGAAAGGAGCCACATCCATGTAAGCAGCTGAGAATCCACTCTTGGCTTTCCTCTTATCGAAACAACACTTAGAAAAGTGCTTCATCTTGAAATCTTCCCTCAAATATCCATGATGTTTTACTGGTTTTAAAAATAAAAGGAAGAAAAAAAGCAAGTAGGCATCATTTTAATGTAATATATACATATAAAAAACAAACCACATGTGTTTTGCTGGCCTGTTCATGTTGCTGTTTGAAAGAGTGGCTAATGTTTCCGTTGGCATCCGTAATACAGATAAAAACGAGACAGAAACAGGGCTCAGCAAAATGTTGTCATGTTGACTTTTGCTTTTGTAGAAAAACAGGGTGGAAAAAAACCCACAGGAAAAGACATTTTAGTTTTGATACAGCTGACGTGGCGCTACCAGCACAGGGGGGTTTGAAATAAAAACAAGGGAAAGTGGTTCAGCCAGCCCCATTCACTGGTGGTGGCCCAGTGAAAGAATTATTGTTCGAGTCAAATCAGGTGGAAGATGGTTTCCCAGGAATGCAGCACTGTAAGAAAATCCTACGCTCTCCATATATCTGTCATGGCTCTTTAGTGCCACTAATTCCTGCTCCCAGGGAGGGTGAAGGATTCCCCTTTCAGGAGCAGTAATTTTAGGTACCTGTACAGCACCAGTGGCTTTAGGGATTCCCCCAGCACCCTTCCCAGCACTGAGAAGAGCCACCAGACCCGAGCGCTGGGAGGGTGTGAGCATCGGCAGTGAGGACTTGCTCCCAAACAAAGACCTCTGATGGGTGCTGCTGAGGGGTGGTGGAGAGCTCTTGCACCACAAGTTGCCTTTTTGTGATACACTTTGTAGAAAGGATCACTTGGTCTGTAACAATTTTTCTGGCACTTGAGCCTAAATAATGCCATCATCTATCCTTAAGCAGTATGACGTTGATTTTTCTTCTTCCTGAGATATGCAATAGCTTCTCACATGATCTTTTAAAACTTTTACTTGCACCAGCCTCCTCATGGGAGCTGATCACTTCTGGAGCTGGTGCAGCCCTCCCACATCTCCTCCCCTATGCCGATGTCCCCACGTCCTCTCCTCTCTCTGCCCATTCTCCTGGATTTCCCTTGCAACGCAGGGCTGGTTCCTTGCCCTCGGCTCTGCACTACTCATTGGTTAGATGGGAAAAGCATCTTGAACCATGAGTAAGACGAAACTCACTTTCTGCCACCTTGCACATCTTCCAGGACTACATCTACTCCGGCAGCTAAAAGGAGCCAGGGCCCATTCCCTGGCCCAGAGACTTGGCGTCACAGCACTGCTAGAGTCTGCAGCACTGAGCCTCTTCCCCAAGAGGGTGGCCTTATGCCTTTCCGCCTGTTGGGAAGGACCTCAAGCCTGTGCTGTCCCCCAAACCACAGCCAGAAGAGTGAGAGTAGTTGAGGTTGGCCACCACATCAAACATTTGGCCTCTGGGCAGTAGCGAGTGCGCTGGATGGGAATCACCCTTGCAGGGATCCCACCTCACTGGCACTGAAGCACCAGGAAACAAGCTCAAAAACTTAAAAGAGCAGATGAAAACTGAGATACTCTTAACTGGGAAAATATCCCATCATCTAGCAATCATGATCAGTACCTCCTAAGGGACCAGCCAGGAGACTGACTTTGCTGCTGACTGTGGATGCTTTCCATTAATTGATGCATTTGAGTTGTGTGCACTTATCTGGGGGCCAAACAGAAAGAAAACTGGGAAAAGTCAATTGGATCAAACAAGAATTGATTACTTGGCAACATGCAGGGAAAAAAATATCACTTTGGACCAAAGAAAGTGTTTTGGGCATTTTTAAAACAAGCCAAGGATATTTGGAAACAAAGGTCTTCGTCTGCAATGGTATTTCGGCAAAATCTCGCGTGGGCAGGAGGGGTCACTGTTTGCCCCATTGGTGGTCACCCTCCCTTGTCCTGGGAGACTGCTGGGCCAGGAAGCACAGCCCACCCCTCTCCTCTCAAACTCTGCTATCTGCACGGTTTAACCTAACCTGTTTCATTTAGACTGAATTTTTCTGCCCAAAAGCAGCACTTTCTGGAGAACAATTGATTTACCAATTTTTCTCCCAGATCGAAATAATATTTCAGGTAGTGAATTACCCCCTGAGCCCTCTTGTCAGGATCTCTCTGGTCTCACAATAACATTTTCTAATTGTGTGGCTCTTCTGCGTCTCCTCCTTGATGTGTGGAAGTCACATCTGAGCTGCAGAGATATTAAGAACCTGACCCAAAGTCATCTAAGCACATGGACAACCTTACGCTGGCTGGGTTGTTACACGTGTGCTTAAGTATTTGCTGGATGAGAGCCCAAGTGCCTGACAGCATCGTGGAAACCAACCGTGCACACAGCGATAGCGAGTGCAGAAAAACAAAGAAATAAGATAGAAATATCCTTTTGCTACCAAATAAATCTTTCTCCAATAAGGAGAAAGGAACAGAAAACTGTAACAGGAATTCAGTCATCTGTATTTTAGTCCCACCTATCGTAAAAAGGAACATTTCCAGTTTTTAAAAAAAATCTTTGCAGCGTTTATCACACTTGGCAAATTTCAAATGTTTTTGCTTTTTTCTTATTTTTCTTTTCCTGTGCTTCCACTCCCTCATTTTCCTCCTCGTTTTCTTCCCCCTTCCCTTGAGCTGCTGCCATCCACTTCTGTGTAGCTTATCTTATCCGAGTAGCTGCTAGTATTTAATTTGTAATAACAAATCACCAGACTGCACCCTCACATGGAAATACTCTATCACACTCCTGTTAAATGTACCAGTGTGTGGATAGCCTGATCTATTAAAAGATGAATTTCAGCACACCTTTGACATGGTGTTTCACTGCCCGTGCTCAGAAACGAGAGCGTGACGTTATCCTTCCTTCGTGGAGACACTGTGGTCCCAGCACTTCCCATGGCTCTGAGGCACTCAGAGGCAGGTCAGCTCTTGGCACTGGAGACCTGTTTTCCTCTGCAAAGGATGGTGGCATTTTGCAGCCCGCTCCCAGGAGCCCAGCTCGTGCCTGTGTGCACACCCCTGCAAACAAGGCTGCTTCACCCCGCGTCCAAAACAACCCCGGGGGCGGCTTCAGGCTGCGCTGGTCACTGCCTGCCCTCTCCTCACCCAGCCCCGGCTTGCCACCCAGCCGTTATCTGGCCACAGGGAAAATCTCACCTGGGTTGAATCTGGACAAAATGAACAACTGACTCTGCTTCATTTCTCTGCCAGTCCTGATCAGGACATCTCTGTGTCCCTCCCAATCACCCAGTGCCTCCCCAGCAGCTAATCTCTGCTCCTCACCGCTAGATGGGTAAACTCTAAATCGCCAGGCTTTGCCTGGCTTCTTATGAGTGGGCAGGCGGGGTTCAGAGCAGAACAAAAAGGTCATCTCAGAAGAAAGCCTTGGAGTTTCGCTCTGGGGAGGGGAACTCGCTGTCCTTGCACGCATCGTTATACAGTGTTTCTGGCAGGCGCTTTGTTAACTTCTTCCTCCACAGATAATAGAGAAAGGTTTCCCAGTGTCAGTAGCTGCTGAATAGATAGCAATGAAAGCATTTTTGGCATCTGTTTTCTGGCTTACACCAGCCGTCTTTCCCCTTTCCTTGATAACACGCACTTTTCCCCTTTCTCCCTTTGATACCCAAGAGGTAAGTGGTGATAAATTTGTGACACATTTCCTAAACACAGGAGTAGGAGCCAGTGAGGGTATCATGCTGGGACGTGGAGGATCACTGCTACTTCAGCACCAGCTCTGCCCAAGGCGATGAGGAGGACCCGGCTGTGCCCAAGCACCAACTCTGGCAGCAGTGGCCGACTGCATCCCTTTGACAACCCACTTCTCACGTTCGCCTTTTCCAGCACCTGCTGCCACCGTCTCTCCAGCCCCAGAGCTGGCACTGCCGGCACCTGCATGTGTCCCTGACCTTGCTCTGAGAAGGATGGACGTGTGAACGCCAGTTAGTCACATACCTGCGGTGCAAGTCCACAGCACTTGCACAAAGGCAAGCACATCGGTTGTTTTCATACCGCAGGTTCTGCAACCTCAGCACAGCCTGGCACTGCAACGGGAGGCGGGCACGGAACAGCGGGTTGATTACTGCGTTGGCAGGCATCTGGGGCAGCAACAAAACCAAACCCTATCAATTTCCAGGGAGAGGAGAGCAAAACAACCCCTCTCTAGTCGTCTCCCACTCCTTCCCCACAGGTGATGACAAATATGGAGCCTACTAGGACCCCGGACACTAAACCAAATGTTATAGACCTTTTCAGGCTCCAGTTGGTGCTTTGTGTCGCTCCTGAGTGCCTTTCTCTGCAACCAGATCCGGTGTTACGGTTTCCTCTCCCCGCGCCCCAGTTCATAAAAGCAACGCTGCATGTAAGGCACCTTCATGGCTGGATCCCACCCGGTGAACAGCTAGGCATGTGCTGGCCATGCTCTGAGCCTGGCAGTGTTTTATGGGAACCTGAACGTAAAGGCAGACCCCCACAAATCAACCCAATCTATCAGTCTTTCTGTTGACTTAGCTGACTCTGGGGGTATGCACACATGGTGTTTTGCAGGCAGATATGAGCTTACTCTGCCCCCGGTTCAAATTGACTGGAAGCCACATGGTTTACGTGGAAAAAAACCCCACCAAAACCAAATCAAGCAAAGAAGGTAACCACACTCAGGCAATGTTTAGTTGCTGTAGAGCACAAGTAAGACAGAGACAACAACTGCCTGCCAAAAACAGGTAGAAATACCCCAAGAATCAATGAAAGCAAGTTAGGAACAGCCAAATTCTGTGAGATCCAGCTACCAATATCAGCTACATTTACTGCTCTCATCTGTCTTTAATAGCAGCTAAGAACTATGTCATGCTTCCAGTGAAGGGCCTCATTGCGTGAAGTACCTTTCTGGCCTTTGCTGAGATGACCCTATCCAGCCACAACAGATGTCCCCAGTCTCCTCGTAGCAAGTGAAAACTAAGGCTGTTTTCCCACGTTATCTCTGAGTGGGATAATGCAAGTCACCCAGCTGTGCTAAATCCCAGCAACCAAACTCGGCAAAACAAAACAAACTGGAGCAAACGTGAAGCCATCACTGTAACAAGAGGGACATGGCTTCGGTGAGCCAGATGACCAGCCACGGATGGGTGCTGTAGGTCCAGCCCTCGCCTCCATTGCCTTATCAGTGTGGGCAAAAGCAGCATTTTGCAGCTGGTGTACCCATTAAAACTTCATGTTTTTTTTTTCTTCAGGGTGTGAATGTCACCCAGCTGTTTGAGGATGGCTCCTAGGTTATAAATGCATTAACTTTTTAAGAAGATGCAAAGAGAAGACAAATATGGACAGATGCAAGAACCTCTGCTCTTAACCCACTGAGTCTGGGCACTGCTGCCACCCAGTCCTGCTCAGCCACCCTCTTCTAGATGGTCACAGACCCTCCAAGAGATTGAGTGGCACCTGCTCACTGCAGCCTGCTCCTTCCCTGCCCTGCTCCTCCCCTGCCCTGCTTCCTGGAGCCTCATCATGGAGCCGGAGAGCAGAGCCCTGCTCTCTCCCCTCCAGGGCTGCACAAGGCATTACAGCTGCATGTTTTATCTGCTTCAGGAAGATTCAAGTAGGAGAGTGATGTTTTATTAATGCTGAATTTGATGAACTGTTACCCAAAACCGGTGAACAAGAGATTGAAAACTTTGAAATGGGTCGAGTAAGAGCTGCCCCAAAACAGTGTTAACTTTGGAAATGAAACTCACCCAAGTAGTTAAGTGCTGTGAGCCCGCCCAGTAAGATGAGAACGAGGAGAGAGAGGAGTTATTGTGCAGACAGAGTAACATCCAAATTAAAGATGATCTAGGTATGGTCCCAAAAGAAATTTAATCCTTCATCTCAGTTTGCAGTAAGAGGACAATGAACAGAGAGTCAAAGACAGGGTAGCTAATTAAACTAAGAATATGGGGATGAAAATTACCAAACCTGAAATGGAATGAAATTTGAAGAGTTTTAATGTGCTTGAATCAAAAGACCAAATGATCTGTATCTAAGAATCACAGAATAATGAAAGAGCTAGCAAATGAAATTATAAGTCTGGCAGCAAGTATTTCTAACAAATATTTCTACTTCGGGGTAGATGAGGCTGTCTCTAATAAAAGGATGGTAAGTAATACTCACAAATATAGGCCCTTTTATCTGGTCTACGTAGCATGCAAAGCATAAAACAAAATTTTAAGGGAAGAACAACACAGAGGAAGAGAATACAAGCTCATACCTTTATGAAAAAGATGTGTCCAGATTAGCCAATATCTATTTTTGATAAAAGGATTTTACTGGTCAAAGGAAATGAGATTTACCTAGATGCTGCTAAACCACCTGACTTGGCACAGTGTGGAAAATTATTAGTTAAAACAGAAATGATGCAACTTAGTACAAGAATCGGAACTGGCCAGCGAGCAACAACTTGCTGAGCCTGGAGGGGGTTGGCAAATGGACACCACCAGAGCTCCTTGAGGACCAGGCTTGGGAGTGCTCTGATTTAATCAGGCACAAAAAGCAATGTTGTGCTGGTGAAATCTGGTGATGAAGATGTTGCCAACATGGAATATAGTCATAGTGTCAGAGAAGAAGAGCTGGATGGACAGACAAACTTGAACTAGGAAGAGATGGAGATGCCTGGGGAATGGGAAGCCTACCTGGCAGGAGGAAACAAAGCCAGTTCTTAGCACCGTTCCCTTCAGCTCTGGTCAGAGTGGCTGAGCTAAAAATGTTTTCCAAAAAGGCACAAGGGTGTGGAGCACTGGCCATCACTGAACCCAAATACATCTTGCTTGTCTCACAGGCACTGCGCTGAGGACGCAAAGGAGACGATGACACATCTCCCTATTCACCCTACTGTTGGGTTGGTTAGACTCAGACTCAGAACTTTTTTTTTCAAGATAAGTTAAGTGTTTGGCAAAGAGCATTGATTCCCTGGAACTACAGTCCATGATAAAAGGGAGAAACAGTTCAAGTACTTGACTTCTCTTAACTGGCTGCATATTTGTCTCTTTTGAATTGTTTTACTGAAAGGTACTTCTGTTCTGGAAAAAGACAGGAGAAGTCATTCCTAAAAGGCAAAAGAAGCAAGTTCCACTATGCTGGTAATTAGTCACTGTTTTAAACTGTTGTCATGCAACATTTCATAACTAGGCAATGCAAAAACAAAAACAATATAAAATGAGCCTGGATTTATCTCCTGGAAATTCTGTGTTGGAAGATTGATTGGATGAGGGAGATTTTCATGTTGCCAAGGGGCAAATTTTATTGGATTTTAAGGTCTTTGGTGGATTAGCAACAATAAACATAGAGAGTATAAAGCAGTTAAGCTGGGGGTACATAGTAATCGGCATCTACACAACAGAGAAAGTCAGTGCCACCCTGACACTGACAGACAAGGACTAGATCGAGGTAGCTGATCAAAAGCAGGGGGGTAGGCCAAAGTGAAGGGGAAAATGTCATTGCCTTGCCTTATCATGGTCATTGCCTTTGATTTTTAAAACAGTCAGTAAAGCAGATAAGCCATTAGAAATGCTTCTCTAAAATGAAAATAATGCTAGTTGAGGCAACAGTGGAAGTTCCTAGGATGAATAGGAACTGATTCCCACTACTGGTTGAAATAAATCCATTTTGCTATGAAGGGGGGCAAAGCAAATGGAAAAAAAAATCTTTTTTTTTCTGCCTACGATGCCAAAGCAAACTCACTGTTATCTGATTACTGAAAAAGTGTTATTTCCAAGAGCCAAGAGAGAAGCCTGGTTTCCTCTAGAGTCACATCTTATGGCCCCTGTGCTCCCCACTGCAGTGACTCGATGATCTTAGAGGTCTTTTCCAACCTTAATGATTCTATGACTTCCGACCTGCTCCATGTCCCGTATGACTCTTCATTACAAGGCTCCCAAGCTTCCCCCACATCTGCAGACAGCTCCAAAATCCTTCCAGTTCTTCCCTATTGCTATTACCCTATAGCTTCCCTTTGCTATTTCCAAACTGCCTCAATGGGGTGCCCAGCTCATCCCCAGGGCTTGCAGGCCAGTCACACTGTCTTCAGCTCCCCTGCTACTCCATATCGGCAGTTTGGACATGTTAGCTGGACCAGAAATTATGTTAGTAGCAACCCTGGACTTCATCACATGCGGCATGGCCACATGGCCAGTCTAGCGGTGTGTCTTAACTGATTAAACTGCATAAAGACGACCTGAACTCTCCCCATGTGTCCTTGGGCAGAAGGTTGTTAGTTCTGGTTTCCTTTAATAACCTACCAGTTTTCACAAAACACGGAGGAACTTGTTCTCCTTGAAATTTCCACCCTTCTGCCAGTCTGACTGGATTTGGGCAGCGGTTTCAAAAGCTATGTGGGGGGGACAGTGAGAGGAGAGACAAAGACGTGCTCAGAGAGACAGCATGCTCAAAGAAATCCCATTTTGATTGGCAAATAGGGCAAAAGGAG
>NW_008824676.1:3989913-3990954 GCF_000699105.1 Pygoscelis adeliae
ACATGGTTCCCAGCCTGGCATACTGCCATCGCAGAAGGTAACCAAGCAAGCTGCACTCCTCTCCTGCAGCCTTACTCGCGCTAGGAGTCCTGCTGGAGCTCACATAATCCAAAGGTTCTGTGAAACAAGCCACAAGGTGTCAAAATTATTGAAACTGGCAAGTTGGCAAGAAAAATATGAATCTTCCAGCGAGCTACAGCATTTTCAACACCACGGTAATACAAGAAAGGCAGAGACTTTTAAAAGAGCCCTCTACATCCTGGAGCATTTTGCACGTTGGGAAAGCTATTGGCCTAATTTTCTCCCCTGTGCACAGTGACTCCACAGCCTCTTAATAACTGTTGTGGTGGATTGACCTAAGGAAGTTAACTCCATCCCAGCCAGACCCAGTACAACCATGCTGGAGCTGGGACTGACTCTGCTGGCGCGCGCAGCCTGCTGCAGGTCCCTGGGCTGTCCTCCAGCACAAACCGTAGTCCCAGAGAATACTTCAAGCATCTATCAGGCATGGAGGACTATTTCCCGTGCTGTCTGGAGCACTCTTCAAGATGAAGCCCTGAAGTTTCAGGTGGTTTTCCTGCAATCAAGAAGACCTACAGCCCCTCAGCATCTTGCGTGAACTAGTTGTTCATCCTTCTTCTCCAAAAGATGCAAGAGGCAATGTAAGTGCAAAAGTTGTTTGCCATTTTTACAGCTTTCCAGGCAGATGATTTTCCTCAGTTTGGTGGCTACTTTTACCTCCAGCTCAACTCTGTCTTCTCTGGGGGTTTTGCTGCTCAAAGGTCTCCTGGGCAACGTGTGTGGGGAGCTTTTGCTGAGGTGCCAGATGCTGCTCCATCCTCTTAGTCTTTAAGTTAAAGCTTAGCTGTTCCTGCTACTTTCTCTCCAAATAATGTACAGCCCAATATAGTTGGGTCAGAGCACAGGTAACAGACCTACAAACCTGGTGAGATGGACCTCACAGCTCTCTGTTCCCTGTTCATCCCCTACCCCAGCACTGCGAGCCAGTGCTCCTGGCCAGCAGCCCAGCTAAACCAACAC
>NW_008824676.1:3991014-3993449 GCF_000699105.1 Pygoscelis adeliae
GCCTGCCGTGTGTGCGCTGAAATTAGCTCCCGCTGCAACCTACTAAACGGGAGGACTAGTGACACTCCAGAAGTTAGGGCTCACAGGATAAAACTGTGTCAGAAGTCTGGAAAACTCTAGTATTTCACTATAACTAAAGCTGTCTCTGTTTCTGGCTCTGTTACCCAGTCAGCTTTAAAAAAATATATATATATCATCTGCAGTCCCATTCCTACTTACGTGGGTGTAAGCAAGGAGTAACTCTGCCCAGATCACTGGAGGTTCCCTGGAGTACCAAAGAGCAGCTGGATCCAGGACAGGCTCAAGTTGCATCACATGGAACCAGGGCTGATTGGGACTAAAAACAGTGGAGTTTGGGCAGCCCAAAGGTCCTTGCTCCCTCCACATCGTTATGATACAAATGACTTTTACTGTGGACCAGGGGAGAATGCACTGAAGCATTAAATAGGGTAGTTATTTTCACTAGTGGTACCACCAGAGACCCTGTTATAGAAATACAATGTAATTGTAATGCAGCTCCTACCTTCTGCCAGAGCCTTCAACACACAGTTCATTCCTTCTCTTACTGGGTTTTCCTGCCCAGTGAAGCTCGTCCAGATGTAATCAATAGGAGGATGGAAGACTGTGGGACAGGTACACGGCTGTTGCGGAGGGCACATTGCGTATCTGAAGGAATTTACGCCGGTACCCAAAGCTGAAAACAACCCTGAGAGAGCACCTCAAGAAACCTGAGGAAGATGTTGCTCCATCTAAATACCATTTACATCTGCAGTGGTTCAGGGTGCAGAGTTACGGCTGCAAGTCAGACCCTGATTTCAGTAAATGAATTATATCAGAGGTTAGTGGTAAAGTCTCAGGAATATTTATGAGACTTCTTTATATGGACAGTGTTTATGAACAACCCTGAAACATTTGGAAACAATTTGTTTTCTCAGACACATACTACTTAGCTCACCATAGCTAGAGACAGATTTTGGACCATGAAGGGTGGAAACATATCCAGAGTCAGAATGTTAAAGGTGCTTCAGCCCAACTCCACTGTGCTGACATACTTAACCAGTTCAGGAGACTGGGTCTTGTTTTCAGTGTGTGTGTGTCCAGTGCCGGAGACATCATAGCAGGATCACAGACGTGCTGGGACAGGCAGGTTTGGCATCCCCCTCCCAGCAGCCTTGCTCCCTACTAAAGGTTTACCTACACTGCAAAACCTTGTGCATCTATATATTTCTGTTTCTAATCCTCCCACCTTGCCTTCTAAAACCCTGTCTAGACAGAGCATTGCTATTATTTTGAGCACTAATCAGAAGTGAACCTGTTTCCCTTTCAATGAGAAGCCACCCTTGAACAACATATCCCAAGAAGAAAAGGTGCCAGCAGTTGTCACAGAAGCAGGAGGGCAGGAAGGACGAGAAATAACCTGCACACTTGTAGCCCATGCAGCCCAGGGACACAAGTGCACGGCACAGCTCAACACCCACCGTCATCGCAAACAGAGTGATGGGAAGTGATGGCCCTCGTGGGTCTCCCTGCCCAGGTCTCTGACCAGGGCAGGTCCCTTCACCCAGAGGCCCATACCCAATTATGAAGGATGGCTTACTGCACCCCAGGGAGGTCCCACAGCCTGGACCAACCTCTGTGTAAAAGGGCTCCTGCACAGACTTTTAGCTGCTTTGCAGAACAGCGAGTCCTCTTTAAATGCAAAACATCAAGATTTCACCTAAATTCTAGGAATGTTTTTCTAAATTAGTATCAGCTTAATAACTATCAGGAGCAGGGATGTACTGCCAATATCAGCTGGCTCTGGGGACGAGGACAGACAGCCAGGCTGTGGCTGAGCACTGGGAAGTGGGACCCCCTAGATGGGCAGCGAGGAGCAGGAGGAGGAAAAGGAGGAGGAGGAGGAGGATGCACGTTTCCTAAGGAAAGCTTTGCTCCAGCAGGGATGGCGGCATCAGAGAGCATGCCTGGCTGGGGGTGGTTTTCAAAAGCTGGCTCAAGACCTGGCTGTAGTTTCCTTCTCACCCAGCCTGTGTTGGCACAAAAAAGCATCTCTGGTACGTTCAGGCACTGACATGATGATTTGAGAGCCCTGTTTCACACATTTGCAGCCCTTCAGGAGACACATGCTGCTGCCTGCGCCCGTTCACGCCTCTGCCTGTGCTGCCAGTGGTGGCTCAGGAGAGCTGTCCCCAGCAGCCTCCCCTAATCTGCCACCTGAGCACTTACTTGCTGACTTACAGGAGTGTTTGGGAGGTGAGTGGCAGGTGCCTTTACAAAGGTTTTCCAGCTGCTGCCAGCTACCTTGCAAGATTGCCTGGCCTCATGTCTGCTTATTTCTTATCATTTTGCTGGTTGGTAACAGCCCCCGCTGGAGCAGTAGGGACTAAACATCTTAATTACTGTAAAGTGAGAAGCTGGGAAACTGGATGGCAATG
>NW_008824676.1:3993476-4002535 GCF_000699105.1 Pygoscelis adeliae
GCAACCAGCCCCACACCTTGGGATAACGCGAGTAAGAGCAGCTTAAAAAATCTTGCAAGCGTCAGCGCTATTGCACTGTAATGCTTAATCCAACAGCCCCTGCAGACAGTGTCAGCTTTTCCACTGACATTAAAAGTTGTTGGACAAGGGCCTGCGTAACTAAAAGTACAATATTTGAAATAGAGGCGTGGGGCATATTTGCAGGAATATGAAAAAAACCCTATTCAATCTCTCTTCAGTAATTAACTTTAAAATATGTCTATTGTCACTAAGCGTTTTGCAAACGTGCTGAGTCTGAAAGCAGAGAACCAAAACTGTCCCATTTCTGAGCCAGAAAAGCTTATCTGAACACAGGTGGGGCATGCAGAGAAAGGGGAGCAAGTGTTTCTGCAAATAAATTCACATGAAAAGAAATCAATTGATGTGAACACAGCAGAGGTTGTATGAAGTCAGAGAACATGTAAGGAGAAATCCTATTAAAAATCCTGAATTTGGCATCCCTTCAGTCTGGAACCAGAATAACTCAGGGATTTTTTTCATGCTCTTCAAGTCTCGGAGCTCACTGATAATAGTCTGAAATGGGTTTTAACTATATGAGTGTATGAGTATGTAACTATATATAAGATATGCTTAATCATGGCCCCTAAAGCCCACATCCAAAGGCTAGGCATGATCCTATGCACGGTGCCTCAGCCCCTGCTACAGTGACAGAAGGGAGACAGGCACCTGCAGAGAGCACTTTGTCGCTTCCTAGTGCGGTTAAAGGCCTTTTGGCTTCATCTGTGTCCCAGGCATGTCACAAAACCCACAGAAACCAGTATGAGGTCACCAGGGTCTCCAGAGTGAGCCCCTGTCCCCTTGTAATGAATGCGACCATCCGTTCGCTGCTGAGGAGCAAACCGAGGGGTCTGGCAGCTGCGGGGGAGATGAGGACTGGGACAAAGGAGGAATCATCCCCGGATTGCTGGACCCTGGCAGGATTCCCGAGACCTGGCGTCTCCTAGGAGACAGGGGACGGGGTGTTCTCCCAAATGGCACTTGTGTGGAGTGGCAAGGAGTTCGCTGGGGCAGCGGGGGGAAAGTCGAGGGCTCCTGCGGGGGCTGCAGGGGCTGCGGGCTTGGCAGAGGGACACCCGCTAGGGCAGGGTGCCACAGCACCGAGTGAAGGAGTCGCAGGTTACTGGTCATTAGCTTGCCTTCCCACTGGATTTCATGCTTCACAAGGAAATTGTAATTTTTCTAAACAATGTGTTTTCATAAAAGATCATAGAATATGGCCGTGTTTTCACTAGGTCTTTATGATTGAGCAGGCACCACATCTCTTGTATTCAAGATCCTTCCCTGCTTTGTTTCTGCGCTGATGCTACAGTCTGAAAAGCAGCTGGGGACCATTTTTAGAACTCTGACTTACACTGTGAGCACTCCTGCAGCATCAGGCTATCAGCAGTATCTTCATTGGGCAGCGGAGACTTATGAACCCTTCACAAAAAAATGAGATGACTCTAACACTGTGTGAAGCTGTGTGAGTACATCAGGAATGAAAGCTCTAGCTCTCATTTTCGAACTCCCATATAGTTTTCAAATGCTGACCTTGATACTCTTGTATTTCCTAGATGTTGGCTTCACTGTACTTACTTCATTCTTCTGAGCAGATAAGGACAGGCGGGAGACGAATGCAAATTTGCTCCTGGTTTTTTCATAAGCTCAGTGGCAAGATTAAACAACAAATTTTAATGCACTGGTCAACAAACAGACAGACCTCTGCAAATAGCCAATTCTAAGGATATCCATGACCTAGGAGTATTTAAAGATCAACTGGGCATAAAATATATAAATTGCCTATAATGTTTAGTTAATATATATCTTACACAGTTCCTGGACTTGGTGCCGAGGGTTCATAAGTGAAAGATGCAGGCATCAGTTTTCCCAGGCCCTTGAGCTGCTCCTGCACTGGCAGAGCTGTGGGAGAGCCAGGCAAAGTGGGGCAGGCCCAGGGGAGGACAGGAGTTGTCCCCATGGAGTTGGAGAGCTCCTGAGCCAGGACGCCTCGGCACCTGTGTCCTCTCAGACAGAAAGGGACCAAACTGGACTGACAGAAGGAAAAGTGCCAGGACCCCCACTTTCTGCAGGCACTCAGCCCCTCCCCACTTTGGTGGAGTGGCTCTGAGGACAACTACAGGGCTGAGGTCTTTCAGGGAGAAGAGCCCATGCTGTTGTCCTAAGGGCAGTCTGGGCACCAGAGGGATGCTTAGTGGGGGTCCACAGGGGTCCATGAGGCTTCTGGCAATCCATGTTCACCTGGGACGCTGGGCAATGCGAATGTGAAAAACTCAGATGCTGGTGGACCTCAGGCATATTCCAGAATGAGGCAGCCCAAGAGTGGTTCTGAGGACCTAAATTGTGGATTTGGGTGCCCGCTTCCCAGCTAGGGACTACTTGAAGTGCCTAACTCTTTCCATAGGTTTGGACCTTGGTTTTAATAAATGAAATCCAGCCCTAGAGACAGCAAGGAAGCAAATGCTAGTGAGGCAAGGACAGAGGCTGCTTGCTGTATGGTCCAAGAGTCTCCCTGTTCCCAGGGAGAATCCACCAATCCTCAGTTTGTCACTCCTGCATGTCCCTAAAGGACACAAAACCAAACCTTGACCTCATGCTATAGGTACTTCCATATCCAGAAAGTCAGCCTTCTTCCTTTACCCAGATTCATCCTTGTCTCTTGCAGGAGCCACTCCACAGTGGCTTCTCACCTCTTGCCTTCCTGGGAGACTCCTGGTTGCAGGCACCCAACAGATGCTAAAAGAGGTGAGGAAAGGTGTCTCTGGAAGAGCTAAAGCAGATCAAGCCTGCATTATCTTTCCCAGGGACTCTTCAGAGGACAGAGAAGAGTGTTTATATCTGTCCCTCAGTCTTACTCTGCCTGGGAACACAATTCCCCTTCCTGGAGCTATTGCTGTTGCACCTGGAGCGTAGGAGGTGACTCTTAGAAGGTAGCTGATGTCCTCTGCCACCATAGGTGTGAGGAGCTGTGGGCTCTGTACAGACCTGAGGTCTGTGACACTGTCCTGTCTGGCCAGAGGAGGTTGTAGAAGAGAGTTCTTCCATCATATTTTCATTTTTTGGTAATCGTCTGTGTTATAGACGAAAAAGACTCAAATGAGATTGATACTCTGCGAGCTTCAGTGGTATTAAATGCATGCACACACTATTTGTGGGACAGATGCACATTCAGTTGAATGACTTTTTGAGTACATATAATCCATACACAGCTCTTACCCATGGGCTACATAAAACCATAAAAATAGGCAAGAAGTCACTAGTTTTTAATTGTCACACCTCAACATCCACCTGTAAGATTCATAAAGGTGTCTTGGATTTTCTTCTGGAGGAGTCACTGCGTATTCATCTGTTGTGCTGCAAACTTCACAAAGCCCTTCCTCAGCATCACTCCAAGAGTTTGCTCTGAAGAGGTCTGCAATGCCCTCCAGTGACCAGCTGGATTTCCCATCATTAGAGCTCTAGTGAACCTGATAGAGACCACTGTAAAAGGGCAAGGGATGGTGGCATGGTGTCAAAGAGGGACCGCAGAGCAAAGCCCACACATTGGGCAAGAGGTCAAGAACAAAAAACTTCCAACAACAGAAATGCAAAGCAGCTGCCAGCGAAATGGTGGTACCGCTGACAGGAGCCTGCTGCAAAGAGAAATCGGAGAAAAGAAGTGAGCTCATCCACAAGTGAAGGCTGAGCGAATATTATTCCCCATTTCCTAGAAACTTCAACCATAGTTTTTGGTGGGAGAGACGATATAAAGGAGAGCACAACTGGCACATAGCATATCCTCATTCTGCTTTTTTAGCTGGCATGGAGGGGGAAACCTCATGTGCAAGGTCTTCAGTGGCTTCCTTCCCTCTGAAGGAGTAGTTAAGCTCCACCTGCCTAACTTCACGGTCTGGACGTGGAAGATGCGATATATCTGTTTTTCCACCGCCTCAGCACAAACCAGGGGAAAAACCGCAGCCAGGTTTGTACAGGCACAGCCGAGGGGGGAAGTGAGGCTCCCTGCTGAGTCCAGGTCACCGCACGAGGAGGGACAGAAGAGGAAGAAAGGCCTTTTGCAGTGATGCAATTCAGATGCTTTACATGTGAAGAATGTCATATCTGTCCTCCTCTGGCGTACCAGGAGGTGGAGAGGGTGGGGAGTGCCGATATCAGCTGCGCTTCAAAACACTCTGTAGCATGAACGTGCTTTGTCTGAGCTGCCTGAGTGAGGGGGCTGAGGGCTGGTGGGTAGGAATCCAGGCCGAAAGCAAAAGGAGCCTTTCACTTGCCGGCCATAACCGGCGGCTCAGCTGGGGTGAGGGCTGGGGGGAAGGGGAGGAGGAGGAATGCTAAGTCCCGGCAAAGCAAATATCACCATATGTGCGCTCCGCGTAAAACCAGAAATGTAAACAGAGCCCTTTCCAAAATAAACACCTGCAAAATAAACACAGAAGGGCAATATATTAAACAAAAATAAGCACCGAGGTACAGGGGAATGTCTGAGCAGCCAGCCATCGGCCCAAGGCCACCAGAAATGCTCATCTTCCCCCTTCCTGCATCTTCTCCTATAAATAAAACTGCTCTGGAAAACACGTATCGAGTGAAGTGGCACGACGTCCCTGCGCAGCCGTGAGGGCACCGACCCCGTCCCGGCGGGAGGGGGCCCCTCGCCGGGGAGCGCAGCCACTGCCGGGGCCGGGGCTGCCGCCAGCGAAGCTGCAGTGCCCGGCGTGAACCACGCAGCCGGCAGCAGGGCGCGGAGAGAAATACTCGCTGCAACGAGGAACAGGGGTCTCGCAATGGAAAGGACAAGTCGGACAGACTCAAATAGTCCATCACGACCCCTGCAAAAGTTAATAAAGCCAGAAGCTCTCTGCCCCAGGTGTCTCTTTGACCCCACTGCCCTGCCTGCAGTGCCTGCCCTGCCAGGGCTGCTGTGTGCCTCGGGGCACGTTGGCGTGGCCACCACGCCAGGCGGATGGGAAAGTGCTCGTCCTCTCCAGGATGATCTGGGCGTGAATGCAGGCCACTGCAGGGGCACGCTGGGCCCAGGCAGCAGCCCAGCTCCCACCGCCTCTCCATGCTCTGCAGAGGCTGACAAACAGGGCTTTATTATTTTTTGTCCTCCAGCACAATGTCGGTCCTATTCTGCAGACTTTGCCACAGCAATGATCCAAACCAGACCCATTCTTTCCTCTCTTTCAAGATTTGTTCCAGCATGTGCTTCATTCTGCACTGGACATGGACAGAGTCTGCCCTCCCTGAGGACAGACAGCAACGTGCAGCCTGCTCCCTCTGTCCATTATGACACTGGATCCCAATCCCAATCTAGAGATGCAGCTCAGCCTCTGCATCATCCTCCATCCCTCCCTGCTCCTTCACAGACACAGCATAGGGTGAGAAATTCTCTCCCTGGTCCCTGACCTACAAGTCAGTATCCAAAACACATGCCTAAACGATGCCCTGGGACCGTGCCCATGTTTGCTACAGTGGTGGGACTCGTGTCTCCATTCTTGCATTGTCCTCACCTCTCAACTCAAACATCAGCTGGTGAATGGATGCTCCAGACCCATTTATCTGCCAGCCTAGGGATCCTCACAGCGCCCACCAAGATAGGAGCACCAGGTAATTGAGTCTGCAAGTTTAATTTACTGAGCTGCCATTAGCACTAATTATTTTTCCACCATTTCCCTCCATAGTGGCATCTCCTTTAGGGATATAATTTCCCACCTGAATCATCTCCAAAGGCCCTGGCAATGAGCTTGCCGCAAGCCTGCTCCTGCAGCCCATGCTGCAAGTAACTCCCATCACAGCCTCTGGGGCTGAGGTGATGGTCCCTGCTGTGCACTCCTCCAGCCTCGCAGCCCCAGAGCTGCCCATCCAGGGGTGCCTGGCAGCCCACAGTGCCCGTCACCGATGTGCTGAGCTGGGCACGTGCTCAGCCGAGACCTGCCGGCACGTGGGGGTGCAAGGCAGACGCAGGCTTGAGTCACCAGTGTCCTGCCGCAGGGAAGCTGAGCCCTGGCCCACCAGCAGCCATGCAATGTACACATCCCTCTGCTGACCGTTTCTTAGCAGTCACCTATTATTTTTCATTTCCCAAGTCTGTTGAGCTCTTTGGAACAGAACAGTCCCGTCCTGCGCACGTCTGAGCAACGCCTCACACAGGAGAACCTGGTCTCCAGAGGGGATTTGTTTGCCTTGCAGCTATGTCCCATAAATGATCCTGGCAATTTCTCTCTTGCTTCTCATGCATTGAGGCTCTCTAATGAAGGAGTAGGAGGTTTGCAGTGAAATATGTTGGACCTGAAGACCAGGAGTGGCTGGGTTTTCTGCTTTCCACAAAATCAGCTGAGAGCAAAGCACTGTAACAATTCTTATTTCTTGGGGTAAACCTCGGACTGCAGCAGATGGCTGATAAAGAGTCTGTTTTGTATTATGGTTTACATCGTAAATCTTGGGCAAAGTCTGTGTGAATACTTGTGAGATTATCCACAGATACCAGGACTGGGGACTACATCTGCAGTGGCTCTTAGAAAGCCGAGCTCTCCATATCCCGTATCTGTTGTATATCTACTGGACTGACCTCTTTAAAAAGAAGCTTTACAGAAGATGCTATTAAAAAAGGAAGAATTTACTTTATCATCACAGAAATACATATTAAATCTCAGTATTTCCTAACTCCTAAAGTATTTCTGGTTTATGCTTATTTATTATACAGCACTTGCACTGTAAATCACTATGCAAGAAGTTTCCTTTTCATGGCAACCTCTTCAATTCCATATTCATTTGGCACGTGAACCACAAGGGCCTGCCAACATGCTGCTTCTTTTCATGTCTCCTGGCTATTTAACAACAGTAACTCATGTTAATGAGGTTGTACATTTGCTCATTCCCTTAAAAAGTAACACACAGCTTTTTCAGATAGGGCCCTCATCTCTGTGCAGATGCTTCAATGTCCAGATGCAGAATGAATGAGCTCTTACTGACACTTTTGTCACCTCTGCAAATGTGCTTGTCTTTGGATGGTTTGTCTTCCTCTGTGCACCAGGAAAGAAGAAAACTTCTGCTCTTAACAAAAAAGAAATGAATACAAACCAAGAAACACAAGAATAACAACAACAGAAGGAGTTTGTGTTTGTTCACCATGGAAATACAAGGAGTGTCACCCTGTTGCTAACGTGTATCATGGCAGATCCTCTACTAAAATCACTTTACATGGGGATATTTTAACATGAAGTGTACAAACACCAAATACAGCCCGTTAGGAGAGGTTATCCCCCATTACAAAATGGTACACACTGCACCTCATCATGGCTGAGCTCAAAGCTGGTCTTTAAAGAGAATTCTTCAGCAGCTAGTCTGTATTATGAAAAAGTATCACATTAATATTCAGTCAAATCTAATACTTAAAATCCCCTAATTTGTTTAACTCTTTGATGTATGGACTACTGAATTAGAGCCATTGCCAAAACTGGTTCCGTATTAAGCTAATTAATATGCAGGAAGCGTCCCCCTGTAACTCTGAGGCAGGTGAAGTTGATATAGCTTTACTTGCTATTATCATGTTCTTGAAGCTTAAGATTAATTTGCTAAATCAGACATTGTGATCAAATTCCCTCAGATGGCTCATCTCCTTTCAGTTTGCAGAAACCAAAGCTTTGTATACCTGGAAATAAATTCCAAACTGTGCTTGTTGCTCCAGCCAGATGGAGTTACTGGCATTAACATGGTTGAATAAACTTAGTGTAATTAAAATGAACATTTTGCCCAATCTACATTGCATACTGCAGGTGCACAGCTCAATTTATTATGTAAATATATTCAATTTAATTAAGGACAAGAGAGTGCAATACAAAAGTAACAACAGCTTCTCTGCAATTAAGCAAGAGGGATCTTCCCTTTCTGGGGCAAAAGCCACACACCATGGGCCTGTCCCAGCCAGGGACTTGTTTGCTTTCCCAGTCACTGTCTCCTCTGAAGCTGCGTTCACCAGCGTTATCCCGTGTGGTTCACGAACCCTCCTGGGGCACCCGCAGCCTGTCCATCCTGGGGCAGGGCTGGGGCTACTGCCCAGACCCCACAGCCATGCGGGGAGTCTGTGGCTAATGCCAGGAGGCAGCACGGATTTGGAAACACCTCCTTCTTTCACGGATTATCCTCCTTGCTTTTAAAGTGCAGACAAAATACTCTCTAAGGAAGAGGTTTTGTCTCGGGCTGTTACCAAAAGGCTTTGCTGTGCAGAGGGTGGACGGGCCATCCTCCAGCTCGTGTGCAATGCCATCACCAAGCAGTGTAGGTTTGTCTGTCAACAGAGATAAACAAAAATATTGCAAAAACAATACAAAGTAAAATGAAAGGCACTGCAGGTACCGTACTCCAGTAAAAGAAGAAAAATCTCAAGCGCATTCATCGAAAGGCACTCACCTGGGCAACCCAATGCCCCAGGATGCCAGAGCATGCCAGAGCTGCGCAGGATTCAAACAGGGCCAGGCACAAACAGGAACATTTTCTCATTCTCCACTCAATTGAGTTTCAAAAAATGCAGAGTATATTCCTCACGGTCCTTGTTACAAGCCAAGTTCCTTCAGTAAAGAAGAATTTGATTTAGGGGTTGGCTTTTCTATTATCATCCCTTACAGAAATCTTTCTTTTAAAGCATCTGGAAATTGTCACTGTTGGAGGCAGGTTCTGAGTTGAAAATACTGAGAGTCTGAACCCATCGAGCAATACCTACCTGCCACAGTGCTCGTGCCTGCTCTAAATACATATGAACAGCACTCTATCTGTAAGTAATGGACAGAGTAAAAAGGCATTGAAAAGAACCTAAACTCAGCATCTTTTGCATCTGTGGGTTTCTGCTGCAGAGAGTTTCTGGTTTTAATTTCCTTGGGGTTTTTGAACAGTAGTATCATATAATATGTCATCTATTTACTGGAATGGGAACCAAGTGTAAATATTGAGAAATCTGATAAACAATACTGTAAATTCAGAGTTCAGCAAGTAGGCATCTGGAAGCACAC
>NW_008824676.1:4002698-4008904 GCF_000699105.1 Pygoscelis adeliae
AGGCTGACATTCATCCATGGAAATTACGACATTTGTACCCAGGCTTAATCTGGCCACCCAGCTTAATCAAGGGAGGAGAGGGGAGAAAGAGCTTTTGTGTCTGAATTTATGACTTGAATATTCTGTGAGTACACTGAGATATAACATGGCTGAGCAGTTGCAGAAGAGACTGAAACTGAATTCTTGTGGTGCCCTTTGGCCTGATGTATTTGGGCTGTTTGAGTGTGTGTGTGACTGTAATAGGATAAAAATGTCAGCGTGAGCTTCTGGATAAACCTTCACTTGGGCTTCTTGACTCTTTCCTACAGTCTAAACTTAAAGGGGCGATGGGGAGGGTTTGGGGTTTGGCTCTTGCTGGTTGCCTTGCAGCCCAGCAAGAGGTGTTTGACTGTAACACCATGACAGCACCAATGTGAACCTGAGCATCCACACTGGGCATACAGCCAGCAAATCTGCAGTGCCACAGCGAGCCTGGTGACACCTCCCGAGCAGAGGAGCTCGGTGTCTATTTATTCAGTGCATGCATTGAGCTTAGAGGGAGCTCTGGTTTTTGAGAAGGAGTTTCATGCAGCTCCTGTTTTGACACTCTTCTTCCTCAGCACCTGCAGGACCACCTGCGTCTCTGCTCTCCAGTTCCCTGGTTCCCCGCTCTGAGAGTGCTGCTGGCCACAGTGTCCCACTTCTTTCCAAATTACGTGGTTCAATTTGCAAAGCAGCTAGGTCCCTTGCTTGCTGTTTGCAAGTTCTTCTTCAATGCCAAAGATCTGCTGGCTTGTCCAGTGCTCTTCCAGGCTTGGCAATGGGGAGTGAGTGCAGTGAGGGAACCGTGCTCTCCTGTTTACCTTTGCATTGATGCCTTGCAGCCCTGCATCGCTGATCTCTAGGACAAGCCGTACAGCTTGTTGGAAGTGGTTTTGCTGATGATCTAAGTAATGAAGTCATTATAAATACTTATATCAGAGAGAACTTCTGCTGAACAACATGACATCCCTGCTTTTTACTTTAAAGGAGAAAGGCTGGAAACTTAGTTGTAAATAAGGAAATTATTGCTAAGACTTCCTGCATCCATAGCGCTTTTTGTATACCAATCTGAGCAAACAGGGAAGTTTGTCACTGTCACCAGTGGTGGGAGGCTGTAGTTGGAGCAACTCTCTCAGCTGCACACATGGGAAAACCAGGAGATGCTTCATCTCCCTTGTGAGTCCTGCACCGACGAGGTGACCCTGACAGCCAGCACACTGGGGCAGGGGACTGCATGGACCCCTGGAGCAGTGGCATTTAAACTGGTACTGAAATACCAACTACAGCATCCCAAAGCACAACGATATCCTTCAACATCCACAAACAAGCAACAGTGTGAACAGTCGGGAGGTCTGCACTCAAGCTCCCATCACTGTTTACCGAGAAGCATCTGCCCTCCAGCAGAAGAAGGAAGCAAATACTTCCCCGGTTCCTCCCTGGCAGGTAAAGGCTTAGTGGTGTTCCTGGGTGAAAGGGCTACTTGTTACAAGCACAAAAGTTTCATACGGAAATGTGACTGTAAATCAAGGCCTTTTAATTACAGTTCCCAGATGAAGAAAAGATACCTCCTTCTGGGGATTTATTGGTGGGGAACAGAACAATGAAGAACAGTGTGCGTGTCGTGGGGCAGAAAGGAGAAGCACTTCATGAACCGGGAGCTGGGGTAAATAAAAGAAGCCCCTTCTTCTAGCCAAGGAGCTTGAATTAGAAGGCAGAAAGCGGGTCTTCCTTCTCCCTAATTAATTTGCCTCTGCTTTTGTTTCTACCCTGCTTAGCTGACAGGCGGTGACAGGCGGTGACTGGCAGATGCATGTACTCCAGAGCATCCCATGAGAGCTTGCAGAGAGCATGAGCTCCACCTCGGAGCCCTCGTACTGTAATGTTGTGATGTTTCTATTATGGGAGCTGCAAGCTTCTGTTTTGAATAAACAGGCTTAAAACCGTGAGCACTGAATGTGCCAGCGATGGGCTCAGGAGGAAGTGCCCCCACCCATGGGGGGAACCATAAATGTCATTTCACAGGCTGAACCATGTGGTCCTTAGGGCAGAAAGCAACATGCAGGGTGAAAAAAAAATTACAGATGGGCCTCAGGATTTTTAATTTTTATCAGAAAAGCTGAAATTCATACAAACAAGACGTCATCATCGTTCTGAGACTATTCTATTGAGCCGGCATTAATGATAGATCTGGCAATGCATTGTATGTTCTTGAACAATGGCAAATGCACTGTGGAAATTAACTGAAATACTGAAAGCAAAATAATAGCTGAAAAATATCCTGCTTTTTGGCTTTTGGTAGCAGAAAGCATGAACTACACTGCTTATGCAAATCTGAAGTCAGTTGCAGGCTAAAAGAATTAATCAGAATGCAAAGTAGTGTAATTCTGTCCTAATTCTAGGAGAAAGTATCAAACACATGTTTAAATGTCATTCTCCAGCCATTAATTACCTCCACTTAGCAAAACCCTCACAATGAAGTGACATTCATTTGCTTGCTGAGATGCTGCGTCCCTTGGGCCAGCAGCTGCAGGCAGGTACTGCCCACAGCGCCGGGCAGCTATTTAGTTACACAGGGGCTGTTTGGCAGCTCTGTCTGCTGGACCATCTGTGTTAAGGTCTTCCTTGGATGTGTGAATAACTGTAAAGGAAAGAGAATTCAGTGATGAAGCCTGCTCTAAGGTGTGGAGGGAAAGGCTTTAGCCTCTTCTCTGGGTCCATCTCTGCAGTGCTGGTGGTGGCAGCTCCTGCCCTGAGAGTAACTCTGCAGTTTATCTCCATTTCTCCGGCCGTGGTTGAGTGCAGGAAAGAGGAGACAAACTGCAGCTTGGACTCAACTGGGGAATTGAGCCTGCTTTTTGCTTGCAAAACCCAACAGTATAACAATGCTGGGGAATAGACTAAGTTGGGTTGATCTTCTCCAGGATTTGCAGATTTGCAGGGTGCTGCTGGTGTCCTGCATGTGGCATGCGGAAGGAACTGCGGGGGGGAGAAGCAGCCCCAGCCATGGCCAGCTCCAGGGGGTTGCCCAGGGCTGTGATATCCCCCATCCTGCAACCTGTTTGAACAGTCCTCGGGAGGAGACTGAATTGTTGGCTGGGGCTTGGGAGGACCGAGAGTCTGTCACAGAGCCAGCGGGAATGGCCGGGAGTCCGTAAACACCTCCCTCTGCTTATTTGAAAGCAAATTAGCCTATGAAAGGGAGGTTGCCCAGAGTCACTTTCACGCTCTCCTGGCTGATTTGCTATGCTTTAGGACTGAAATGCTCTCTGGTCTTGAAACTGAGCTTTTGATAACTACTAAAAAGCTGTGAAGCATTTGTTCAAGATCAGGTTATCCTACTGAGCAGTGCTGGGCGTGAATGCATTTGAAGAAGAATGGAAAGGATCAGATCACGCCTCATCTCAAAAGTTATTTTTAAATGGCTATTTCAGCACAGTAAAGGGTTAGGGAAAATGTGTTCTCCACTGTCAGAGGGCACTGAATTTGCCAATATATGGGAGATAAAATTACGGGTGTTTGCTCTGGAATAGTAAACGCCATCCCTAATGGTCATAGAAGTAATTTTTCTGCTTCCTAGTTAGCCAGGATTGACGTTATTAAATACATCACATTTAGAGCATTTATAGATTGTCAAAATCACATTACATTTTTTACTCAGCTGAATTAGAGCCTTGTGTTGCGTAAGAGATCTGACCCATATTGATTACAAAAAAAGGAGGAAAGGTTTTATTAAAGAGATGAATGGGCTTTTTGTTAGTTTGCTTCACTCTGGCAAACAGAGAATTAAATTATTCCATTCCTATGGCACTTACCCGGCTCAGCAGGTGGATCTGTACTCCCCAGTCAGGATGCTAAGACATTATTTGGCAGTTTAGCACAGATACAAATGCTATAGCTCAGATCTCTAAGTGGATGTGAATTGTCATTGTTGTGCTGAAATCTGGCTTCTCCTTCACAGTCAAGGGAGCTGGAGGGTTCGTCCTTCACAGTGCATTCACTGGAGGTCATCCAAGCTTTCTTTTGGTGCTGGGGTGGTTTCAAGACCCTTCTCAGAGGTCATGTGGAGATGGTGGGGGCTGTTCATGGCTCCACATTTCTGCCTGCCAGTGTTGGCTAATGGGCTCAGGCATGGAGGAGTGAGGACCGTTTCCCTCCCTCCCCAAAACCCCAGCGGGTGAGATGGGGCTGTCACCCCCTGCAGTTCTTAACACCGAAAATGGCTGTGCCTTTATAAAACACAGTGGCAGTATACCTTGTCCCCAGGGAAGATCACATCCATAATGATGGGATTTTTATGGCCTGCCTGGTAAGGGATGAAATCACCTGTTAAGTACAAGGCACCATCGTGGTGAAACACCTCACACCTAAATTGACCATCCCCCTGGCCACGCAGACCTGGAGAATCAGCCTGGAGGGATAAGTAGAGGCAGGAGTCCAGGGTACCTGGACCAGTTTCAAGTTTAGGATTGCATATTTTCATTAATTCATTCATTCTTTGGATGAAATAAGTACAGAGTAGTGGGAGCAGGTTGTGACACCACTGGGTGCCAGTGGAAGAGCTTTTCACCCTTACATCGTTCCTATATCTGAGGCTGTATCTGGGGCAGTTCTCAGCAAAGACCGGAGAGTCGCTGTCGCTGGTCCCAGTGAACATCACCCCATGCTTGCTGGCACCCACATGTCTGCCTAGGCTCTTTGTAGCAGAGATTTCTCACTGGTTTGGGGTTTCCTTGTAGGTAGGGAGGAATTACCACGTATAGTGGTAAGATGCACTGGGGATGATGGAGGAATGGGCTAGGGCAGAGATTACACAAACAGCTTTGCGTGATTCTATCTGTAACCTGGCACTTTGCTCCAGCAGAGCACTGGGTGTGTTTCTCATTTTTGCCTAGCTCATTCGGCATGACCTCTGATCCCTAAATTGTAGTTTCCATTGGGCAGCTGTGCTTCCTAAATGAATTAGAGCCTGGGTCATGACACTAAAGGCTTTACAACCCCCTCTGCATGTGCCAAAACTTGCCCCAAAAGTCATCCATGGTATAACACCATTCTGAAAGCTTTTCTACCCCCATCCAAAGCAAATACTATGTAAATAAAGGTGGAGATAAAAAACTTTTGGTATCCAAAGGTCTGAGCCTAACTGGGCCTTCTGTAGCCATCCATAAGGGGGAGCTCAACTATGGTTGTGTCAGAATGGGTCTGAGCGTGGCTCCCCAGTCCCCCTTCCCTTGCAGTGGCCATAGGCAACTTCATACCTGCCATCGCAGCTGCAGCGAGGCTGGAGATGCGGAAGAAACAACCATCAGTCTGACACGGCACAAACAGGAATCGACAAATTAAACCGACTCTGCTACACGGTGTATTTAACAGAATAATTACACAAAAGAAAGTTGCCGGTTCCTCCAGGAAGGCTTTAACGTGCATAAGGAAGTCCAAGGGAAAGGTCATATCTCTCCCTGCACTCACAAGAAAAGGAAGAAAGCACAGACATCTACAACATGTGTCAACGCCCTGGCTCTGGGGTAGGAGCGCAGCCCCCCATGGCACGGCCCAGCACCGGCTCCCAGCCACCTCCCTGTGCTCCCCATGCAGGAGAGCAGGTGTCCCCACGCTCCCCTCCACCCGGGTTTGCTGCCTGCGGGGCTCTTCCCACACAGATCCACCAACCTTATTCTATACCATCTACATCATGCCCAGGTCCCACACTTTCCAATACATTCTCATTAATCACCACCCCTTTTCCGGTCTTTTGATATATACACAGACATCATTCTCTTAGTCTATGGGCCATCCCTATAAAATGTTTGTTGAGTTCATTTAGTCCATGACTTTGGGCTCCATCGGTCATAATAATCTTTTAGGGCAGGGAAGACGGAGATGGTGTGCCGTGTTGTATTGTTTCATGTTGAAGTCAGTTCTGGTTCCATCATCACTGTGTTTTGCTCAGTTTCATCAAAGTTCATTCTTCATTAATCTAAGTGATTCTTACTGTAATACTGTTAACATGGCATATAGCCACCATAGAAGTGATGATATACAATGTTATATAGCGATTAACATCATACAATTTAATTCATTGGCTATTCTCACCCAAAATCAAATCCCCTTGAGGTACACATCGGAATTCCCCATCCTCCCACATTACCCACCAAGTGCAGCCAGGTCCTTGAGCAAAAGCAATCCCA
>NW_008824676.1:4010002-4025028 GCF_000699105.1 Pygoscelis adeliae
ATAATAATAATAATAATAATAATAATAATAGAATATACAAAGCAAGTGATGCACGATGCAATTGCTCACCACCTGCTGACCGATTCCCAGCCACCCCCCAAGCAGTGGCCCCCACGGCCAGCTTTCCCCCAGTTTATGTACTGAGCATGACGTCCCATGGTATGGAATGTCCCTTTGGCCAGTTTGGGTCAGCTGTCCTGGCTGTGCCCCCTCCCAGCTCCTTGTGCACCTCCAGCCTTCTCAGTCAGTAGAGCATGGGAAGCTGAAAAGTCCTTGACTAGTGTAGGCACTACTTAGCTACAACTAAAACATCGGTGTGTTATCAACATTATTCTCATCCTAAATCCAAAACACAGCACTGTACCAGCTCCTATGAAGAAAATTAACTCTATCCCAGCCAAAACCAGGACAGTACCCCAGCGCAGCCTGTTCAAAGACAAGCTGGCCTTGTGTCGGGTATTGCCAGGGGCTCTTCCAACACCTGCATTTTTTTGCCTGTGTAAATAAAAAAGAAAGAAAGACAGAGAAAGAAATAAAAAAAAAGCAGCTGTGATGGTTGGTTTGCAGAGAGATGCCCGATGCTGCTCTGTGAGGACCGCTGGAGAAATTCTGCTAGGGCGGATCTCTGCAGGCCGTGGACCACACCCCAGGGCTTTAAACCATCTCCCTGAGCCTGCAGCCATTAGCACCAGTGCAGGTGTAGGAAGGATTGGACTGTCAGTCTGAGATAGGGGTAACAGAAAAGGCTTGGCAGAGAGAGCAGCCATGAGGCTCAAGAGAAGGTTTAGGTTAATGAAGATGTTGCTATTTAAAGTTAGCAGTGAAGACAATCCCCGGCAGAGGATTTATTTGAACCAGGTCAAGCTAAGATTGGGGTGAGGCACACCAGGTACTTTGCTTTTTCCTCTGACAGCTGATGGGCATCTTCAGCGTGCACCAAGGCGACTCGTCCTTAGCCCCAGCCACCAGCGTGCTGCCCACTCCCATCCACCTACCACTGCCTTCACCTTCTTGCTCAAAGCCACATCTTGTACTGAAGAGCTCCTGCAACTGGGAATTCATGCGGTTAAAATAAAAGCATCATCCTCCGGCTTGGCGCAGCCCCACGTATTAAGAGCAAAATGCCTCTGCTGCCTTGAGGCCCCTCAGGAGAGGTGTCAGGCACCTGCACTGTGTCATGCACAGGCAGCACAGGCAGCAGGGCCCCTCAGTCCCTCGCCCTGCACAGGGCTCCCACAGCAAGGGATGCCCATCCTGCCTTCCACCCAGGGCTGGCGGCGCTGCCCGGGTTGCAAAGTCATAACCAGTCATAACACATAAAATAGAATAGAATAGAATAGAATAGAATAGAATAGAATAGAATAGAATAGAAAAGAATTACCCAGTAATGAAACTTTAAAAAATTATAAAAATTACAGAGCTATAGGGGTCAGATCAAGGTCCAGGCTATACACAGAGATTTGAACCTACAGTTAGGCTTTCCATGCCAAGTGACAAACTGTTAATAGTGATTAGGAAAACTTATTTCCTGCTCGGAGAAGGCAGCCAGTCAGTGGCAGGGATCATTTTAAAATCTCTTAAGTCTTTGCTGTAACTCACCAGCAGCTAAGTAAGCCTCTTTCTCCATGGGAGTATCACCTTGGAGGGAGGTTTAAGGAGAGGGCTGTTAAGATGCCGGGGGAAGGGACTGCTCTCCCCTGCCTACCCCTCAGCAGCAGCTTAACCGGAGGCTGATGCTCAGCAGGTGTCCTTCCCCCTGCTCCATAGAGCTGAACCAACGCCACCTCCCACCCACAAATAAAACCCCAGGGCAGCCTGGACTTGGGTGGTAGAGCTCTTTTTTTCTTGCCCAGGCTTACCTTATAAAACTAAAATACTGTAAAATCTATAAAATACTTAATAGATCATAAAAGTTCACTCACTAAGTCGAGGTGGGGATGAAAATACTATTTGCCCCAGGAGCCAGGAGAGCAGCAGAGTCACTGCAAGGAGAGCAGTTGCAAACCACACATTGACCTTTGCGGGGGGAGATTCCCCAAGACCACCCTGCTCGTGGGTGAGACACTGCTGCGATCCTCCGGGAATGTGGCACACAGAGCGTAATGACAAATGAGCAGCTCACTGTTAATTATTAGCATTTAAACAGGCTGCTGAGCAGGTTTAACACGAGGGACAGGAGAACAGAGGAAGGGACTTCTGCTGCCCCCATGTCCTCAAGGTGCTTAGCAGCGTGGGTACAGCTCATGAGCCCACGTCCTGGGGTGTTGCCTGGCTGCTCAGGGTGGGATCAAGCCCCTTTTCTCCGTAGATAAGGGCTGGAAATGCCTGAATTATTTCATGCCCCTGGATTGCCATCCCCTGTGTCCCAGAGATTTCCAGATGAGTGGGATGTCACAGAACAGAGCCAGATGAGAAGACACACAGGGCTGAGTTTTTAAGAGATATGAGTTCCCTTAGAGATACCTGCCTGCAGCATTAGGGGCACCAACACCATTACAAGGGGAACTCAAAGAAAGCTTAATTATGCATTATTTTTTTAAAAATCTGTGTTACTAGGCCGCTGGGGAATCCTCACTAGACTTGATAGCCATAACAATCAGCCAGGCTTTCTGTACAGAGAGTTCCTGAAATACCTCCAATTTGTCATCTATTTCTAATTCCCCTGGCAGAACCCATGTATGGTTTAACATTGCCAGGTAATGTACAGCACCTATGCTACGAACTCGAGAGGTGACTAAATCAATTTGCAAACAAAAAGAGCTATCCTGGATCTCAGCCCAAATGCTGAGGAATTCCTAGCGGTAAGTGCAAGGCTGAACAGAAGCTTAAACGTAGGAGAGGCAGAAAAGCAAAGAAAAGTGAGATGAAATCAGGGCGGGGGAAGAAACAAGGAGATCAGCAATGACTGCTGTGATGGGTGCCCAGCAAAGCCACTGCTCCACAGACTTCCCTGGAGCCCTTCGGTCCTGGCTATGGGGACCCCTTCCTACCCATCATCCGACTGAGCCCGGACACCAGCCGTGCCTTCCTCCTTGCTCCGGCAGCAGAGAGGTTTAATTTTACACTGAGGACTCAGATACAGACTAGCAGCTTCTGGCTGAGCGTTTCCCCACCGAGCTGAGCTGAGCATCTGGTTCAAAGGAGTAGGAAGCGGTGTGGGTGGTCGCCTGAGGTGAGGCTGTCATCGGGTGACATGGCTAATAATAAGAAGAGTCCTCTCTTCTGATTCCCCTGGTGGCTTTTGGTTCTCCGGGGCCTCCCACCTGCATCTGAGGGAAACAGCAGCCACTGCTCGGCATGCCACACAGCGCACCAGGCAGTGCTGCCTGCCTCCCCTGAGCCAGGACCAGGCACCGCAGCTTACGTGGTGCTGCTTTTTTGGTGAGCTTGTTCATGAGCCCACACAGCACTCCCAGCAGGAAGAGGAGACAAAAACAAGCGAGAGAAGCAGTCTGTGATATTGCATGGCCAAATGGTTATGAGGTTGAAGGAAACTCAATTTCAAGTCCCTGTGGTACCCGTACCAGAGCAAGTTTTGAAGTCCAGGGTTGAGGTGAAGCGCTTGCTGCCCATCCAGCGCAGTATCTCTGCTCACTAGCAACAGGGACACAGGCAGAGGTCTGCCACCTCTGCAGGCAGATCCTTTATCCCTGTCATAAAAAAGGCAGCTGGATGGAAAAGCTGAAAGTTCATTTCCCAAAAATGTGACCAGCACCAGTTTATGGACAAGCAAGGGAGGAGAAATGCTGTCCAGTGGTCCTGTTGAAGCTGTACCCTCTGGTGAAGAAACACGTGCAAGGGTTTCCCTCTCTCAAGAGAGCACCTTCATCACTGCATTACAGAAGCAGGATCCCTCCTGCCCACCTTCTTCCTCAGGTCCTGTACACCTCTCTTCCCTTCCTGCTAAGGAGCAGGTCCTACTCCAGCCTGCCGAACGGCGATGTGCTCCCTCCCACCGGGCAGTGGTTAGGGGCGCAGAGGGGCCCTTTCCCAAGTGCTGCATCCAGCTGTCCCACTGACGGGGCTGTAGGTGTGAGGGCAATGCATAAAAGGTGGCTGCGGCTGCAGGGCCAGGGGGAAGACAAGCTGCTGTGAGGCAAGGCATGAGAGAAAGCAGGGGAGCGTGCAAACGGCCAGCCTGTCCCAAGGAAGAGTGAAGGTTGCTATGATTGGAGCCAATGTCCAGGTCTGTTGTTGCCTGTGAAGTTGTTCGGGGTGACCCTGTCCTCCCCAGGCCCTGCAGGAAGCAGGGTGGGGCCTGTGGGTGCCCGGGCGGGAAGAGCATTACATCTCACTGCATCTCTGATTCACCAGCTTCAGTGCCAAAATACCACCACCGCTGCGCCACACAGTCCTCCTTCCGGCCCCACCGGCATCTGCGCTGCATTGCAACCTCGTGCATATGGGTGTCAGATGGGAGCGCTGGGCCCTGCGCAGGGCAGGTGTAAAATGTAGTGCCAAGGTCTACTCCTCATTTTTGGGAAGGAGAGGAGAGCGTGAGAGCGGCTGGACAGCAACCAGAGGAGCAGCCAGACAAGCACCCAGCTCCCAGCAGCACCAATACATTGCAGGGGCAGGAAAGCCACGTGCGTGTGCTCGTTTCTCTCTCCCCAGTTTGCGTTTCACCACAGCCTATATTTGGCGACAACCGATGCGATGTTAAAAATAAAATATGCTCCAAAAGACAGCTTTAAGCTATATAAAGCAATCTTTACGTTAGTATTAGACTATGTTCCCTCTTCTTTGTGTGTCAATTGCCAAAAAGTACAATATGAGACTGTAATTCATATAGCAATATATTCAAAGTTCATGTGGCTGTTAGCACCGAGGGATGCCCAAAAATTCAGGACCAACTTCTACCAGCTTCAGGTTGGAAGAGTGATTCATTCTAGGAACAAATCTCCATTACAAGACAAAACCCGTCAAAACCTGCTGTGTGTCTGATTTCCTGGAGCCACAGAATGTGTGTGGGCCAGCACAGCAATGGGGACTCCTCTGCCGTAAGAGGGCAAAGTACCAGCAAAATCCTTGTGTATGTATATAAAAAATATGATATTCCAACACAAGCCATACATCCTTTCTTGTTTTATCAAGCTCCATTGTTTCCAGAAATATTCCCTTAAAAGAGACTTTACATATATTTCCGGGTTATGTTTTTAGAACGTCAAAGGAGAAATCCCTCCTAAAGTCGTCAGTCCTGCCTGCAGGATGAAAACAGGAGGGTGATTTTAAGGCATGCAATCCCATACCAAAAACAAAGCCAAACCCAGTATCTAAATGATCAGGTATTTGATGCATTTTGTTATTTTAACATTACCTAAACAGGAG
The DNA here is from genome assembly GCF_000699105.1 of Pygoscelis adeliae. Taxonomy (NCBI): domain Eukaryota; kingdom Metazoa; phylum Chordata; class Aves; order Sphenisciformes; family Spheniscidae; genus Pygoscelis; species Pygoscelis adeliae. The sequence continues at coordinate 4,015,331 of NW_008824676.1, forward strand.
TTGTTCTAAACTTTCCTGAATAAAGCAGAAATACACAAAATATTTAAAAAATGAAAGCTTTTTGTTACTTTTTGCTTTTTAAGTTCTTGTACCTATTTTTTTCTCCTGAATTTTGAAGAAGTTGTAGGAGGCAGAATTCTGGACATTACATCAAGGGTATGGTCCCAAAGGCACTGAGATTCCACTAACATCAGTTTTTAAGCCAAATGCGGCTTTGTCAGTGTGTAAGAACAGCTATACTGGCTCAGAGCAGAGGTCCCTCCAACCCACCATCCAGTCTCCAGAATAACCAGAAGCAGATGCTGAGGGTGAGACTGAAAAATCCAGATAATCAGCGAGCACTGCATCCTCTGGGACAGCCCTCCAGCTCCCAGCAACCAAAGGTCAGTTTTTCTGAGCCACGGATTACATCTGGTCTGTTGTGTCAAATGGCCATCTATAGACCTTTCCTGTATGCATTTCTCTGAACTCCTGCTAAAGGCAGTATCAGCTAGTCTCTGGAAGACCCTGTGGCACTGGGCTCTTTGTCTTAAATGCGGGTATGAAAGAAAAGTATTTTTGTTTGTTCATTTTTAGCTTGCTGCCCATGAAAATTTGACTCGAGTTTTAAGGGTGAGTGATCCCTTCCCATCCACTTCCTTCATGTTGTTCACCAGAGGATCGTGTAGCATCGTATGACACCCTGTTGTCCCATTTCCAAGCTGAGCCTGGATCAGCTCAGTCCGTCCTCACAGAGATGTCATTTCATGTCCCCAGTGCAAGTACCCCTGACTCCACATACACCTGATACAAACTCCTTCATGGAGCAGAGGGCTCGAGGTATATTTGATGTGAAGGGTGTAAGCCCTTACACCCCATCCCCTGCCATCTGATCCAGACCCACCTAGCCACACTACCAGGTACTGTAGGATAAGAAGGGTTATGCTCGTGGTTGGGACTAATCAAGGTAATTAAGACATTTACATGATTAGCATGCCCTTTGCTAACCATGATTTCTTCTCTTTTGTGTGGAGCATCTAAGGAGCACTGCAGAATGCCATGGAGATATAATGTCTGAGCTGGGGTGCTCAGACCAGTACCAAAATCTCAGGACCAGGGCTCAGGAGAGCAGAGGTTTCATTCACCCACTCAGCCATGGGACTCATGACCGTGATGGGTCAGAGGAGTCAGGCTTGCTACTTGATCCAAGGGTGTCACCTTCCCTGGCAGCACTGAAAGCAGGGACTGCCCAAACCCTGGGGGAAGAGGTGTTTTAAAACAGTTACTGTGAAAAATGGAGCAGACCACCCCGCACAGTTCTGTCCAGGGGTTCATGTGGACCTTCAGAGCGGTAGCACAGCGTGACAGTGGCTGGTGCTTTGAGTGGGCTTGTGATGACTGAGAAATGGCCCAGATGTAATAATATACTATTGAGCTATGCAGACATAAACACATGAAGTATTTTAAAAAGCTTTTGAAATGAAGGTTTACAGTACCATGTTCTTAGAGGCACTTTATTCAAGCATGCAACACTTGTTCATTTATTAATAAATACTATTAGCGTTAACAAATATTAAGTTTTAGAAGGGTGAATTTTTAAAAGGAAAGGAGAATATTTTCTCCATCTCCATGCTTCTTTTTTGTTTCCACAGCTAACGTACTTTAGAAACGGTTTGGTTTGTAAAAAGCAAAGCTCCTTCAATCAATTGTGAAAGCTGCAAGATCTGTGCTTTTAACAACTCCCAGCGCTGTTATGGCCCCTGTTACACAATGCTGGGGAAAGCCATAGATGAACAAGGGAGGCGGAAGGCAGCCGATCACAGAGCCTGTCTGGTTCCGGGGCTGCAGTCCCACTGCCCCACTGTGCGACACAGGATGACACGCTATGGTCAGTGCTAACAGAGGAGAGGGGCGGCAGCTTGCACCTTGCACACACACACCTCTTCTTCCCACCGCCCTCTACATCTACACTGAGCTAATACATCTGGAGTGGTAAGCAGCCAAAATCCTAACTGAAGGCTTTCTGAGCCAGAGGATGCCACCTGGCAGAGCAGGCTGCTGCGGGGAAGAGGCAAGCCTGCTGCTGAAGGCTGGAGGGAAGCAACGGGGAGTTCTCAAAACGTATCAGGGGAGGGGTGCATTTGGATAGCTCTTTGCTGTCCTCATTGGTATTAACACTGTGCTTAGGAGAACTAACCACTGCTCTAAGTAACCTACTGGCACAAAAGCCCAGTTCATATGCTCTAACATTTGCCCTTAAATATAAATGAAGGTAGATACAGGGAAGCAACCCGAACGTGTTGGTTGACACAACAGAGAGTGCTCTCTCCTCTCCACATCCCAGCCACTTTCCTGTCCTAAGCTGGTTACTGGTGTCAGAGTGAAAGAGGTTGCTCAGAAAGGTTTCAGGGATGAGAATGAAGCATTTTGGATGCTTGCAAGGAGCTTCTTCCAGCACAAGCAGCACATAAGTGCTTGTAACAAAACCGAACATGCGAGCGATGGTGGGAGAGAGGGTGGGAGGCGATCCTGCTGGGACAGGCACTGGTGTTTTGACAGTAAATGAGAGATGATGCCCAGGAAAGGAATGGAATATCACGGTAAGAGAGGAGGGAAACTGATGGTGGGGTGGATAGAGAGTGCTGGCATGTTCCAAACAGCGAGCTAGGAAAACAATCTTCATAGCCGGATCTGGGTGGATATTGGTAGGGCAATAACCTTGCAATAATTGAGACATTTGAAAATCTGGATAACAATTTTAGAAGAGAGAATAGACAGACAGAAATGTGGAGAATTTGCACTGAAAGAATCTGCAAGACATGGGCATCGCCTGGGTGTGAGGACCTGCAGAGACATCCAACCTGAGGACGATGTGCAGACTGCAAGTGCAAGGATGAAGATGTTTGCCCAATACCTGAGGAAGATGCATCTTAGGGGGAAGACCAAGATCTCTGTTTTAGGCATCCTGAATTTGTGTTGATGGCTAGACGAGAGATACTACTACTATTAGAGCAAGTAGATTTGAAGCAGAAATGCAGATCTATATATATCAGCCAAGGAAAAAACTTCCAAGGGCCACATTCATACAAGAGGAGATGTCACTCAGCGCTGGTCCCTGGAGTCACTGTATCTCCACCAACCTCACAGGGAAAAGGCCACCTTCAAAGCCACACTCACCCTGGCAGACAGCAACCAGACGCACTAGACCCTGAGTACCCAAACGCACCGTGCCGAGGGAGGCAGTCTGCATCAGTCACACGTCAGGACCAAGGACACAACCATTTCTGTCGTTTCCAGGGCCCCTCCTCTAAACAGCACAGACAGAGCTTGTGAATCTGGGGAGAGAAAGTTCAAGGACCCAAATTTTGGGATTTCATAGCCATCGGCAAGAAGAAAGTTCCTTTTCCAAAGAAATGAAGGCTTTCTTCCACCTCCATAGAGAACAAAGGGGAATGGCAGTTGGATTAGACGGTACGGCCAACTCAGAGGATGCTGATGTGGGGAAAACCCTACAGCAGAATCAGAGAGAGTAAAAATGCTGAGAGCCTGCAGAAAAATATGTCTTTTCTGCACTCTTCACTTCCCATTGAGATGGCAGATGCATTTCTCTCTAGACAAGGCTCTGGCCTCATTTTTGATTCACAAAATGTGATACACATTGTGCATGCATTATTTGTTGGGGTTGCAGGAAGGTAATTGTCCTTGTGTACCACAAAAAAGAAAAGGAGGCATTTTTAGGAGCCTTCCAACCACAATCCCAAATACCATCTTACTAGCTAATGAAACTAACCTTGGTAACACACTCTGATTTACCAATAACTGACTTACTGGGACTTACTGGGCTGGCTTGGTCCTAATCATGCATGATTAGTTGTTCTCCAGTAGTACCTGCAAGGCAAGACAACACCCTGCCCTCCTCAGTCTATATGTAAGCTCCACGCAGACGTGGTCTTCTCTCCAAGGGCAGGCGAGGGAGCACAGGAGATTCAACAAATGAACTTCACCAATCTCATTCGGATAGTTGCACAGGGAAAGGGTTTGGGGAGGGGGCTAAAAGAAGGGTAAAATGATCCAGAGCAGGGCAGAAATCCCTTCACAGGTGAGACTTTCTCCCCTTCTGTCTTCCAAACTCAGATGGTGCAAGATACAGCCAGTCAGACCCAATGGATGTAAGTCTGTTTGCGAAGGCAAAGCAGCGATACGGCCCTGGACTGATGGCTGGTTTTACACAGAAACACTCCGTGGCACATCTGGTACTCGTAACAGGAACCACCTGCCTTCAAGCCTGCCGAAGAATTATTGCTTCACTCTGTATTAGCTGTTCTCATATATACAAATATTCAAGTGGTTTCCTAGAAGATGAACAAACCTTCCTCCCTTCCATGTAGCTTCAGGACTATTTTTTGTTTCAAAGGAGCCAGATAAAATGTACTAAAACCAGAGAGCATAATTACATTTGGAGCACAAACATCTTTTGTAATGGCTTCAATGGCTTATTTGTGTACTGACGTACACGGCCCCCAGCCCCTTGGGTTGTCATTTCCACACTAGCCGCAGACTGACAGGCAGACTCTGGAGAGCTGTGGCGTGCTTCTCTTCCCAGAGTCATTAAGCTGAAAAACCTTGAATGTCTAGTGTGGCAGGCACAAGTCATTCAGAGCAACAACTTAAACACTTCAGTCCCACTTGTGAAAAGCCAAATGCAGTCTACCCTATTCCCACAAAAGCTCCTCAGAAAAGCGGAGTAACATATGATCCAAAATAATTAACCTAGTAAGCAGAAATTCTTAAACCTCCCTTCAAAACCTGGGTTGCAAGAGTTATCCTTATAAACCAGGCAAACTGCAGTGTGTTTTCCGAGCTGCTGCCTGTCATCCTGATATATTACAACTTTTATTTACTGTGAGATTTGCATGACTGTTCCAGAAAAATATCAATTTATAGCACAACATGCAAGGAATGATAAAAAAAAATCATTACAAAGGGTCATTCAGCAGAGCTCAAACTGATAGGAATTTTGGCTGATGCATTTCAGCTGAGAATATTTTAGTACATTTGACCTTCCCATAGCATTGTTCATCAACATTTTTATCTATTCATCCCTCACTTCTGCGTTTTGGTAACTTAACAGGATACGAAAAAAGGTCTTTAAGACATATATTAATATCAAATAGTGACAAATGTCTTCAGAAGAATTAAGTATTGCAGGACTGTTGCAACATATCTTTGAGGCAGTGCTGACTGTGATTGCTTCCTGAATACATACTATATTTCAAAAGAATTCTGCATTTCCAGAACTATTCTAGTCAAGCAGACCCAGCCACCAACTGGGAAGGGCACAGTGATAAGGGGTTCTCCTCTGCCCTAGCATGGGGAGCACATACAGGTTGCACAAATGCAACTGATTTTTAATTGCATCTTTTTCAAACCACTTTGTAACTGTTCCAGTTCCCCCAGTCACACCCATTGCCCCTGCCACACCCATACACACACCTTGCCAGCTACCTCCATCCTATCCAATGATAAATGGTAAAGAAAATACTTTTCGTTACTGAAGTATTTTGTTTCTGGTCTTACACAGATAATTTTGAAGTGCTCCCACACACAGTCCGATATTTTATCAGCAATGTTTTATCTGGCACAGGAAATTCAGAGAAATGTCTTGGAGGCATCATGGAGCTGAAGTTGGAAGAAGAATGTTATTATTGAGTAGAAAACCCTCTCGTATCATTTCACGTGCCTGACTCAGCTTGAACATTCACAAGTGACTTCCCTTTTCCAAGTAATCATACATTTTATCAGTCTTCACCATGACTGCACAGTATCTACATTTTGAAGAATTAGCTGGGTGTCACAGCATAGTTTCAACTATTTATACATATTCATGAGGCTCCTCCCGAAGGCCCACAATTAGGCTGGAGTTGTATTTTGCTCTACAGCTGACATCCAATCTCTCTGACAGGTTGCCCAACTACATTTGATACTGTTAACACTGCTCAAAATTCTCATTATGAGGTGCCACAGTGAGATGTTCAGAAGAATGGCAGCTCTTGTCCGTTTGGGCTGCAGATTCCCATTCTGGCTGTTACAGGCTGAATATTTCTTTTTTCTGGAGGGAAAATAAACCCAAGCTGTTTTTGCTGTTTTGACAAAAACAAGACTATGAAAAAACTGTTTTCCAGTGTTAAAATTTCTAGTAATCTTTCCTGTAAGGTTCTTGCCCCTGCTGCCCTTCTGGCTGGACGTGTGACCCATCTGGAGGTGCCAACACCAACCCCATCAGCTCTGGGCTGCCTCCCACCCATGCAGAGCTGCAAATCCTGCCCGAAAAACCACACTTGCACATCCTGAGGAAAAGCTGCAAGGTCTCAACAGCTAAAGCTTTCCCGGGAGCCTGTCCTAGCTGGGCGCACGCCTGCTCCTGGCTGCTTCCCGTCCTGGCCAGATGCAGTCATTGGTGACCTCTCTGGGAGCACTTCCACCCACCCTGAGGAAACCAGGCACCCCAGGAACAGCCAAGCCCCCTTGGGCTGGAGTCAAGCCCCGAAGATGGGAACAGGGAGTCTCTTTGCCATGTCTTTTCAATGACCCCAGAGCTTCTGAAGGAGGGACCTGTCTGGCTGCAGCTGAGGAGGAACAAGTGCCAGGGCTGGTGGGCGAGGGCCAGATGGAGGGGGTGGCAGGAGAGGGGAGTGACCCATTGGCAGCAGGGGTTGAAAGGAGATTGTGCACCACCTGGGCAGAGGGATGCAAGAAAGTGGCTGGAGGTTGGGACAGCAAAGGAGGTGAGTAGGCTGATGAGGAAGCCTGGGAATCAGAGAGGGGTGGGAGGAGAGGCAGAATGAAGGGGAAGGACCGCCATAGGGAAAGCAGGCTTGCATGCAGGAGCAGGGTGCGGTGGGTGGGAAAGGGTGGATATGGTTTCAGATCTCACTGAAGCTGGTGGAAAGATTCCTGTTGGCTTCAGCAGGGTTTGGGTGGCATTCAGAAAGCAAAGGAGCAAATGGAGTGAGCAGCGGAATGCAGAATCCCGAAAATAACAAAGGACAAGCAGGAATCCTATCAAAAGCCATTTCTGCTGACAAAGAATCATCTGAATATATAGAGCAAGAGATGGAGATACAGGAATAAAAGCTCCTGAAATACAACTCCTTCTTCCTTGCATCCAGGTGAGACTACTGCATTTTGCAGTTCATGTTGACCATAATGATGGCTCCAGCAGCTTCTGTCAGTTGCTGCTTCAATGCGGAGAGATGGGGAAGCAGAAGGACGACACGAAAAATTTGAGGATTTCTTCTGAAAATTATGGACTAAAAAAAGTCTGACTGAGAGTAAGCAGAGCAACTCTCAGAGCATTTCTTTAGTTCAATACCACAAAAGGTGAGAAATGAAAATCAGTATTGCCTTTGGTCAGGAAGCAGGTGGAAGGTAAAGCAAGAGCTCCCGGTCTGAAGTTCTGGGATCTGCAGGCAGCACCGAGGAACTGACCATGACCGTGGATGGTTTCTCTCCTGGTCTGTCATGTTGGAGGGTCAAAACATGTCCAAGCCTAATGGCAGAGGTAATCCTGCCTGTTAGCACCCAGAAAAGGTCAACAGAAAAGGTCAAAAGTACCAGGAAATTCAACCCTCAAAGTCCACCAGTGCTTTGGAGAAGCAGCTTTTAACTCTGTGTCCTTGAGAATCTCTTTGGATGGCAATAATTGTGATAGTCCTTCTGCTCAGGACTGTGGCAAAGGCACACATGCCCAGGACATATTCTGGGCTGTAGGGCTGACAGGTCTATATCCTTTGCCTGCAGACTTCCATCATGTACCAGAAGGACCAGTTTTGACTCATGCTAGAGAGAAAAAAAACTGCTGGCTTTTCCTTGTGTTGGTAAAGAGAAATTTCCCCTGCCAGGCACAAGTGAGGAGGGCACTGATTACGCTGACCCACAACTCCTCATCTGCCTTGCCAAGAGATAAGCAGAAGACACTGTTTGAGATAAGAAGAAAAGGAGTATAGAATCATAGAATAGTTTGGGTTGGAAGGGACCTCTAAAGGTCATCTAGTCCAACCTCCCTGCCATGGGCAGGGACATCTTCAACTAGATCAGGTTGCTCAGAGCCCCGTCCAACCTGACCTTGAATGTTTCCAGGGATGGGGCATCCACCACCTCTCTGGGCAACCTGTGCCAGTGCTTCACCACCCTCGGCATAAAAAACTTCTTCCTTCTATCTAGTCTAAATCTACCCCCCTTTAGTTTAAAGCCATTCCCCCTTGTCCTGTCGCAACAGGCCCTGCTAAAAAGTTTGTCCCCATCTTTCTTATAAGCCCTCTTTAAGTACTGAAAGGCTGCAATAAGGTCTCCCCAAAGCCTTCTCCTCTCCAGGCTGAACAACCCCAACTCTCTCAGCCTTTCTTCATGGAAACTTATTGGAGGGAGGGTGACTGGAGGGTGGCAAACGCCCTGACGCAGGTGAGAGGTCTGAGCTAGCAGACAGCCGGGCAGAGCTCCTCACCAGCCCTGATGGTGCCTGCTCCCCACAGATCTCCAGTGATTCAGGGATTCAGCTGTAGGCAGGATTCAAACCCTGGACTGACACATAGCACACCCTTGGGTGCCCCCAGTGCAGGAGAAGCTCCTGCCAAAGCTAGCCCTTTCCTGGTCACCAGTGTCAAGTGGTGACAAGGCCCAAGCCCCCCAAAACCCAGGCTTGAATAGCTCCAGTGCCAGTGGAGTTGTTTGGGCTAATACAGACTTCACCACATGCAGCGTGTCGTGCATGGGAAAGCTGCACAGCTGTACCCATCGATGGAAACCATGCTCCCCATCATTTTTACCCTTGAGTCCTGCTTCTTTCCACAGTGCCAGTTCAAAACTGAGCATTAGAGATTTCGAACATGAAGAAGTCAAAATGCTTATTTTTTAAAAGTGCTTTCTGAGAACCCAATGCAATTCCTTCATGCTTGGTGTATCAACACTCAACTACAGTTTGTTCAACTGTATTTGATTGTTGTAATAAAGTTATCTGATAAATTAACATGAACATCTGGCTCATGTTAACTCCTCTCCAAACTTGTGCTTTCTGCTGATGAGAAGAGGGGTGGTATTACTTCCTCCAAGATATCTCAGGTCTGATTTTATTTCCCAGTCCCCCCACATTCCTCTGAATGATCTCCGTGCCTTGCAGCTCCACCTGATGCAGTGTTGTGTGTCCAGTTTGTCACTGGGCTGTTTGCTTCCTTACCCACCACCTTATTCACCAAGACATTTATAAAATGTCAGACCTCCTCTCATGATGCCTCTGCCTCAGTCACTTGCCATCCCTCATCTTTGGTGACTGTTTAAAGCCTGCTTACCTTTCCCATATACTAAATAATTTCCTAGGGGTTACAGCTTTCTTTAAGCAATGGTAGGAAAAAATCTTGTTAATCATGTCGGTGGCAATCAAAATTCCAGTCAGGGAAAGTGAAATGTAATTATTCATTTTCATCAGGCAAGCTGCTGCCCTGCACCTGACTTTGTTAACCGGCCAGCATATCTGATCTGGGGGTGGAAACGAAATGCTACCAGATGTCAAAGGGGAGAAAGAGAAAATGTGCCCAGCTGGCCCACAACCTTCTAAACCCCTTCCTTGTCTCTGCTCAGCCTTTCACAACTAATTTAACACACGCTGTCCTGAAGGGCAGTGTGAGATGCAGGCTGCTTATGCAGCAGGATAGAATCATAGAATC